>NC_046216.1:330429-660858 GCF_011004875.1 Balearica regulorum gibbericeps | reverse complement strand
CCCCCACGTCCCGTGTCCCCCCCGTGTCCCCCGTGTCCCCCCCAGTCACCCCGTGTCCCCCCCCCCCAGCCTGCCACGGACACGGAGGATGCGTCCAGCTCTGCTGAGGCCTGCAGGCCGGGAACAGCCCGGGACACCCACAGGGACCCCCCGGACACCCCCCGGACACCCCACGGGGGACATTAAAGGCGACGACACCGACACCGCGACCACCGCGCCTGGTCATGGCGGGGGGGGGGGGGGAGGGAGGGAGGGAACCGCGGGGCATGATGGGAGGAAGGTCCGAGACCACTAAACTGGCTGTGGCGCAAGGCACGCCGGGAGGGAGGTCCGCGGTACGGCTGCCTGGGTGTGGGCTGTGGCGCAAAGCACGCCGGGAGGGAGGTCCGAGACTACTGACTGGTTGTGGGCTGTGGCGCAAGGCACGCCGGGAGGAAGGTCCGCTGTACCACCGCCTGGCTAATGCGCTATGGCGCAAAGCACGCCGGGAGGAAGGTCCGCTGTACCACCACCTGGCTAATGCGCTATGGCGCAAAGCACGCCGGGAGGAAGGTACGCTGTACCACCACCTGGCTAATGCGCTATGGCGCAAAGCACGCCGGGAGGAAGGTCCGCGGTACCCGGCAGGAGGTGGTGAGCCGCGGTGCACGCCGGGAGACGCGGTGCACGCCGGGAGTCGTAGTTCCGGCCGGAGTGTGTGTGTGGGGGGGGGGGGATGCGGCCTCCGCTGGCCCCGGAGCAACCGCGGGGTGAGCTGGGCCCGGCCGGGCCGGGGGGGTGCTGGGGGGCCCGGGGGAGCCGGAGGGAAGCGGGTAGAGCCGGGGAGGGCCTGGAGGGCCCGTGGGACCTTGAGGAGTGGCCTGGCCGCGCCCGGGAAGGGCGGCGGAGCGGCCTGCAGGGCCTGAGGGAACCCCGGGGGGGGTCTGGGGGGGTTTTGGGGCGGGGGGGGGGGGGGCAGGGGCTGTCCCGAGGGTCTGGGGGGACTGGGAGTGTCCGAGGGGTGCGCAGAGGGGGCTGGAGGGGCTCAGGAGGGTCTGGGAGGGGGGTAAGGAGAGCGTAGGGGTGGCCTGGGGTGCTGAGGGGTGTCGGGGGGGGGGGTGGGGGGCCCAGAGGGCCCGTGAAGGGTTTGGGGGTGCTGGGGGCTCCCTGGGGGGGGGGGTTGGGGGGCACCGAAATGGGTCTGGGGGGTATGTGGAGGGTTGAGGGGGACATGGGGGGGGGGGAATTGGGGGTGCAGGGGCCTTGGGGGGGCCCAGGGGGGTCTGGAGGCATCTTTGGGGGGGCTGAGGGATATGGGGAGGGTCTGGGGGGGCTCTAGTGGGCTGTTTGGGGGGGCTGGGGGAGCTGGAGGGGTGGGGGTGGGGGTGTTGGTGGTACAGGGGGGTGCCCGGGGGTCTTGGGGAGCCCCGAGGGGTGTCTGGGGGGTGTCTGGAAGGTCTTGGGGGGGGGGGGGGGCTGATGGATGCAGGGGGGACTCAGGGAGGTCTTGGGGGGGGGCTTGGGGGTGCAGGGGGGTGGCTGGGAGGGTTTGGGGGGCGTCAGGAAGATATTTGAGGGGCTGGTGGGTGTCAGGAAGGTATTTAGGGGGGCTGGGGGGTACAGAAGGGCGACAGAAAGATTTGAGGGGAGCTGGAGCCGCCCACCCCAGCTGACACCCACCCCCCCCCTCCCTTCACCCCACAGACAACCGACGTCCCCCCCGACCCGAGGGCCATGTCGGGGTCCCCCCTCCCATCGTCGTCGTCGCCATCGTCGGCGGGGAGGGGGTGTCCGTCGGCGGGGCCGTACCACGAGCGGCAGCGCCTGGAGCTCTGCGCCGTCCACGCGCTCAACAACGTCCTGCAGCGACCCTGCTTCACCCGGGAGGCCGCCGACGAGATCTGCAAGAGGCGCGCAGCTTCCCCCCGCCTTTTATTTTGGGGTCATTTAGGTTATTTTATTTATTTCCCTTTTTTTTTTTTTTTTTTTTTTTTTAATCCTTCCTCCCCTACCTCCACAGGTTGGCTCCCGACGCCCGTCTCAACCCGCACCGCAGCCTCCTCGGCACCGGCAACTACGACGTCAACGTCATCATGGCCGCGCTGCAGAGCCTGGAGCTGGCGGCTGTTTGGTGGGACAAACGCCGGTGCGACCCCCGTCACATCCCCAAACACCCCGAAATTCCTTTTATTCCCCACCCCCCAAAATCCCTTCCTCACCCTATTTTCACCCTCCCCAGGTCGCTGGAGCGGTTGGCGTTGGGACAAATCCTGGGGTTTATCCTCAACGTCCCCTCCAACGTCTCGTTGGGTTTCGTGGCGTTACCGTTACGCCGCAAGCACTGGTTGGCCGTCCGGCAAATCCGCGGCACCTACTACAACCTCGATTCTAAACTCCGGGCGCCCGTCGTCATCGGAGGAGAGGTTGAGCTCAGGTAGGGTATCCCCACCGGGTGACGAGGGGGGTGACGAGCGGGTGTCACCTCCGTTTTCTCCCTCCGGCAGGGCTTTCCTGCGGGATTTCCTCTCCCAAGGGCTCTGCGAGGTTTTCCTCGTCGTGCCGCGCGCCGTGGAAGAAACCGGCGCCTGGCTGAACCCCGAGTGACTCGGCGCGCGCACGACGGGTGACGCCGACGGGTGACAACGGTCCTGGCACTGCCTGCTCTCTGTTTTGGGATGAAACCGTGACGTTTTGGGACTTTTTCCAAGCGGTGCGTGGCGCTTGTTTGTTACGGCGCGAACCCCGGATGGTTTTGGGGAGCGGCGGGGACGCTGTCACCGTGCCGCCTCGATTCCCCGATTTCGCATGCCGGTTTGGCCTCTGTTCACCCGTCTCACGCGCCGCTTGTGCACGTCACGCGCCGGGCGCTCTGCTTGTGCATGTCACCCTCCCGCCGTCCCCGTCGCGTGCCGGCCACGCGTGTCACGCGCCGGTTGCGCGTTGTATGCCGCTTGCACGCCTTTCCCAGCTCCGTGGGTCGTGTATCCGGAGCCTGGTTACTCCCAGCCCTTCCCGGTGTTCGTGGCGCTGTGGCAACGCGTCACCGGGGTCGATGGCGCTTGGCGTGACCTCGGGGTGCACATGGCGCCTGAATGGGCTTAAATCCCCACAAAAAGGTGATTAAAAACTGCCAGTTTACAGCTTTGTGTCTCTACCACCCTCCTTCGGCTCCTTTGGTCACTGCTCCTCGGGGTACGCGTTCTCTCCCGGGCTCGGTGCAGGAATCTGGGGGCCGAATGATCCCCAAAATCCCCAAATCTGACCCCAATTCACCAACCCGGCTGGGATCAGGGAGCAATAAAGAGCCTGAAGCTCAAACGGAGGAGAAGGGTCTGACCCCAGCGATGAAAGGAGGGGCTGTTAAGGCCTTTGAGGGGGGTTGGCGGCCGTGTCCCTCCCCGCCGAGTGGTCGCAGCCCCGGGGGGGGGGGGTCCCGGGGAAGGACGGCGGGGCCGCTCCCACCCCCCCCCCGCCAAGGTCCCACCGCCCGCTTCTCCCGCACCGCTGGGGCGGCTCCAAAGGGCGCGCTCTGATTGGTCCGCTCCCTGAACCTGCGCGGCCAATGGCTGCGCGCCGTTTGGACCCTTTCTCGAAGGCGAAGGGTGCGGAGCAGGAGCGGGGCGAAGGCGGCCGGCGGTGAGGACGTTCTCAGCGCTCCCTGGTGGTCTAGTGGTTAGGATTCGGCGCTCTCACCGCCGCGGCCCGGGTTCGATTCCCGGTCAGGGAAGAGCACTTTTTATTTCCCCCACCACCACCCATTTTCGCCTTTAAAAGGGGGAGGAAAAAAAAAATTAAAAATATCACGCGTTACTGTCGCGACAAAGGCGCGACAGCCCAGAGGCACCGCTGGGATTCGAACCCAGGATCTCCTGTTTACTAGACAGGCGCTTTAACCAACTAAGCCACGGCGCCAGGCGTTGAGGCCACCCCCCCGCTCTCTCCCTCCATCTCCGGCAGCCGCCCGCGGCCCCACGCGTGTCCTCCGCTACCCCCACGCGCGACTGTAGCTTCCCCCCGAGCTTTTCCCGTCTCCCGTGACCGCGGCGCTGGGGGACACGCACACACGGACCGGAACGCGTCGCTTCCCCCCTGCGTGGGTTGAGGTGCCGGCGGCCCACGATCGCGTCCAGCCCCTTCCTCGTTAGTATAGTGGTGAGTATCCCCGCCTGTCACGCGGGAGACCGGGGTTCGATTCCCCGACGGGGAGGTTGCTTCACTTTTGTCCTTTTTTTCCCCTCCATTTTTAACCTTATTTTCCTTTTCACCTCACACCCCGCCCCCCCCCCTTCAGATCAACATCCTCGGTGAAGGAAAACGCGCGTGGGGGTGTTTTTGCCAGGAGGAAGCTCTAACACCCCATTCTTTTTCCTCCCCCTCACAAAGGCTTCCCCACCCGCTCCAGGACGGTTCAAAAGGCCCAAACTAAAGCCAGTCACCTACACAAATACATAGATGCTGTTGAACACAACCTTCTCAAACTCCCGCTGCTCAAAGATTGACGTTAACGCCTTAAAACCGACGATACAGTCTGTAATTTCAACAGCGACAAATTCCACCCACCAACACGCATCCCACCCCCTCACTCACCCCGCCGCGAACTGACGGCCCCGGCCCCTCCGCGGGGGGGGGTTTATATAGGCCGTGACGGTGCGGACCTGAAGGGGAACTGTGAGCGCAGCGCTGACGCCCCGCCTTCCATTCGCTTATTGACCAATCACATCGCTACTCCTATCCACCAATCAGACGGCGGCTGTGGAGTTTAAACCGTCGGTTTTGGCGCCAAGCTTAAGGCAGAACGTTTGGGTTTGGGGGGTGGTGGGGCCTGGGGGTCTTTTGGGGCTCAGTCTCCTCTTCCCTCCCCCTTTTAGGGCCCAATTTTCCTGGATGCCCCATTGCTGCGCAGAGCAGCTTTGCTATTTTAGCACTGAGCTCCAGTTATAGCACCCCTAGAGCGAGTGGGAGTATGGTTGCACCAAGACAGCATCGTGCAGGGAAGGTGTGTGTGCTCTCTGCCCTTGCAGGTTCCTCAAGGTGAAGTCTCTGAGTAATCGTGTTTGATCTCCTAACTTGCCTTGCTACAAGCAGAAGGTTGGGCTCAGCTTTTCCAGCGGTGCTTTCCAACCTGATTGACCCTGTGAAGATCTCGGGGCAGCCATGTATGTGTTGTGGGAGCATTGGGTGCTTGTGCAAAAAACTGATGATATTCGGGACGGAGAGAAGTTCAGTAAACTTAGTGGAAGATGTTTATCCTTAGTGGGATGTGTTGAGGACATGAGGCAAATACAGAACAGGGGGATTAAAAAGGGTTAGCAGAGGATGGTTTCGATCCATCGACCTCTGGGTTATGGGCCCAGCACGCTTCCGCTGCGCCACTCTGCTTCTTATGAAACCAATATTTTATTTTGTTTTGATAAACCATAACTGGGGGGGGGGGGAAATCCCTCCTGTAGCCTGACCTGGGTGGACACTGGTTGTGGTGTCCAGCGTCAGGGTGGAGGCAGAGGGTTTTCCGATGCGGGAATTAAAAATAGTGGTAAGGGGGTCTCCACTTCCCCTCCGGGTCCTTATTTCCTCCCTCAAGACCCCTTCCCCAAAAAAAAAAGAGAGGGGGCCGGAGGATCCTCTCCTCGCTGGAGATGCCGGGGATTGAACCCGGGACCTCATACATGCGAAGCATGCGCTCTACCGCTGAGCTACATCCCCTGCGCGCGCCCCGCTCCCGCCGCCGCCGTTAGCGCCGCCTTCCCCCCGGGGGGGGGGGGTGGGGGTAACCCCGCCCTCTCCTCTACGCCCCGCCCCCTTTCCCATGGCCTAGTGCGCCCCATGGCGGCGCGGCGGCGGCGCTCACCCGCCAGACGAGGTGGCCGAGTGGTTAAGGCGATGGACTGCTAATCCATTGTGCTCTGCACGCGTGGGTTCGAATCCCATCCTCGTCGGGGTGCTTAAGTTTTGCACATAGTCCCGCGTTTTGAGGTGCCCCCCCCCCCCGCCACCCCCCTACCTTTTCCAATTGATTTTTTTTTTTTTTAAGGCTTCCCCTCTGCATTTTTCTTTTTTTTTTTTATTAGCAAGACGGGGGGAACACTTTGGGCATCCTCACGCAGTTCCTCAGACGAGTAATCCCCCGATTTCTACCTGCACACCCCCCCTCCAAATTCTTGCAAATTCGTGCGTGGGACCCCCAAATCTTCCAACCCACGCGTCCGTGCCCCACATGATTTTATTTTGCAGGAGCCCCCCCTCTTATTTCACCCCCCCCCTCCCCCGTACCAGGGGTGCAGCCGGGGGTGCCCGGGCCCGGGAGGGGCGGCGGGGCGTGGCCGCCACCGCGGGTCTCTGTGGCGCAATCGGTTAGCGCGTTCGGCTGTTAACCGAAAGGTAGGTGGTTCGAGCCCACCCAGGGACGGCTTTAAAATATTTTTCCACGCGGGTTTTACCTTTTTTTTTTTTTTTTTTTTTTCTTTCCCGGGTCGGAGGGACAAGTCGCGGCACGGTGACTTATTGTGTTCCAGGTGGAAAAAAAAAAAAGGGGGCTGGGAAATAGGGGTGAAAGAAGGGGAAAAAAATGAGGGGAGAAGAAGGAAAACGAAGCGTTGCATTGGCCGGGAATCGAACCCGGGCCTCCCGCGTGGCAGGCGAGAATTCTACCACTGAACCACCAATGCCTCCGCTGAAGGTGCCTCAGGATAACGAAAAATAACATAATTAACCCCAAAACAGCCCCACGATGCATAAAACCTTTTTACTTGCTTGGGTTAAACCTGTGCTAATTAGGACCCGGCCTAATTAGGACTGATGACAATTAGAAGCGCTTCTGCTCCTGCGGTGGGTGATTTGAATTTCCCGCGCTCGGCGCTGATTGGTTGGAGCGTGCGAGTGGGCGGGGCCACGAAGGGGAAGGGGGTGTGTGGGGTGTCCTGGGTCCAGCCGCGGTCTCGCCGGGAACATTCCCGCCCCGAGGAGCTCCGGTACCGCCTTCTTCCCCGGGAAAACCCCGCTGCTGCTCCCCCAGAGCTCGGTCCCCCGGAACTTGGTTCCCCAGCGCCGGCTTTACTCCCTGCTTCCACCCGCGACCCAGCACCGGGCGCGCAGAGGGACCAGCGCAGCTCCCCGCCGGTCCATGCTGGGATCTGAACGGCGTGATGGGATTGGCTGAAACCCGTAGGCCGAAACGTTGATCAGCGTCCAATCAGAGCCTGCGTTCTGGAGCCGGTATATTTGCATGCGCGGGGTCTCTCCGCCACGGAGCGCTCCGCGCTGTCTCAGCCAATGGGCTTGCGTGACGTTTGAATCCCTCATTTGCATAATGCCGCTATAAAAGCGGCACCGCCCGCTCGGCGCCTTCACTCCGTTGCCATCGGTTGACGGGGTTTGTT
Organism: Balearica regulorum gibbericeps; assembly: GCF_011004875.1. Taxonomy (NCBI): domain Eukaryota; kingdom Metazoa; phylum Chordata; class Aves; order Gruiformes; family Gruidae; genus Balearica; species Balearica regulorum. Next base: position 653,503 of record NC_046216.1, on the reverse strand, counting down.
GTGACTGCAGTGACCGTAGAAACAGCGCGATGCCTGAACCGGCTAAGTCGGCGCCTGCCCCCAAGAAGGGCTCCAAGAAGGCGGTGACAAAGACCCAGAAGAAAGGGGACAAGAAGCGGCGGCGCAGCCGCAAGGAGAGCTACTCTATCTACGTATACAAGGTGCTGAAGCAGGTGCACCCCGACACCGGTATCTCCTCTAAGGCTATGGGTATAATGAACTCCTTTGTCAACGATATCTTCGAGCGCATCGCTGGCGAGGCTTCGCGCCTGGCTCACTATAACAAGCGCTCCACCATCACTTCACGGGAGATCCAGACGGCCGTCCGGCTCCTGCTGCCCGGTGAGCTGGCCAAGCACGCCGTCTCCGAGGGTACCAAGGCCGTGACCAAGTACACCAGCTCCAAGTAAAGCAGCCGCACCCGGCTGCAGGAACCCGCTCGGCTCAACTCAACCCAACGGCTCTTTTCAGAGCCACCCACTTAATTACTAAAGAGCTGATCTTGCTGCTGAGCCGCCTCTTTTTCTGGTCTTTTTGAGGATTGTAACGGTTTGTAGATCGAGTGGTGGTGGGGGGAGGTTGGGGTAGGGTACGGGAGGTTTTAAAAAGTGTCTTTATAAAATGGGTTATTTTTCTGGGTTGGTTTTTTTTTAATAAACTGCGGTTTCTAGGCTGCACTTCAGGGTTTCTCCCTTTATTCAAGGCGCCTGTAGCCATCCCCGGTCGGGGTTACCGCTTTCGCCTTCAAACCGTTGCTCCCCTCTGATTGGTCCCGGCGGACGCCAAACGTCACCTCGCAGCGCGGGTTTCCCTCTGGTCCGACTCCGGACTATTTAAACCCTGTGGGCGGGGCTCTAGAGCTTGTTCTGGGTGTGGGGCCGGAGAGAGGTGCGTGCTGTCGGGGCGAGCGCGGCGCTGGAGGCGCGGGCACGTCCCGGTGCCCCCCCCGGCACAGAGAGCGTAAGCGGTCGGTTCCTATAGGTATGCAGCACCTATACGGTGTGTGGGGGTGTTGTGCTCTGCCTCGGATTTTACTGCTCAAAAGTGCTTTCGAGAACTGCTTATTACCGTTAGTCTTATTTTGGTTTTAGGGCAGCACCGTGTCTTTTCTGGACTATTAAAATGTAGTAACTCAGTAGGAAAAAATTGTTTGTGGTAAGTGTCATTAGTGAATGCTTAGTGCTGTGGTTGGGTGGGGAATGACACCCCCCTCCTATTTTCTGTCCTTAATGTTTGCCTCGGGCAGGGACGTGTTCTTTTTGGATGGTATAAATATTTATATTTCGAATCCCCCTGGAGCGAGACTTGTCCCCGCCGCTTCCCGCAGCCCCGGTGTGGTTCCCACCGCGGCTGCCGGCAGAGCTAGGGCGATACCGGGTGGAATCCAAACAACGTGCGGCCATTGGCTGAGCCAATGAGCAGCGGGCCAATCAGAGCGCACGGATTTTGAAGCCCTTGCCGTGGCACGGTCGAGAGGCGTTCCGAAGGGACTGCTCCAGCCAATGGGCGAGCGCGTACTGGAGCCTTCATTTGCATAACTACAAGCAGCGCCGACATCGTTCCTTCCCCGGTCCCGGCGGCAGCAGCGCGATGCCCCAGCCGGCGTCCGGCTTCAAGGAGGCGGTGACAGAGACGCAGAAAAGCGACAAGAAGCGGCGAGGCAGGAAGAGCTGCTCCACCTACGTGAGCAAAGTCCCGACCTCCTCCATCCCCTCCCCGGCTCTGAGTGAGGGGACCCAGCTCTCACCGTGACAGCTCTTTCTAGAAGCTAAAATGGGTTCAAAAAGCCTGTTCTGGAGATTCCACACCCACACACACCCCCGAATCTACTATAAAAAAAGCCTATTTTGAGATATTTGTACACACTATTCTTTTATGACTAAGAGCAGGTAGCTTCAATCATTCCTCACCTCCTATGGAAATACCAGGAGGTAACTTAAGCTTTACTAATAAAGGTGGTTTTATTTTCCAAATTGTGCTTGCTCAAGGTATTGAGTCCTGATTAAAAAAACCCCAAACTAGTTTATTTTAGTGCTTCTTTGGGGGTTGTAATGAGTTTTGGGGTGATGGTGCTTTACCCCCAGCCACTCCTGTTGGGGAAGGATTAAGACCTGATAATTAACTCATTAGTACTCATTACCACCAGGCCCTCCTCACCTTGTTCCTCCAGCCCTTTTCCTGAAACAGTAGGTGGCTCTGAAAAGAGCCTTTGGGTTAAAAAATAATTAAAAAAAAAAAACCAAAAACCTTAAAAACTTCTTTTCACTTGCCCTTGGCCTTGTGGCTCTCGCTCTTCTTAGGCAGCAGCACCGCCTGGATGTTGGGCAAGACGCCGCCCTGCGCGATTGTGACGCCACCCAGCAGCTTATTGAGCTCTTCATCGTTACGCACCGCCAGCTGGAGGTGACGGGGGATGATCCGCGTCTTCTTGTTATCGCGGGCGGCGTTCCCCGCCAGCTCCAGGATCTCCGCCGTCAGATACTCCATAACGGCGGCCAGGTAGACGGGAGCGCCGGCGCCCACCCGTTCGGCGTAGTTACCTTTACGCAGCAAACGGTGAACGCGGCCCACGGGGAACTGGAGACCGGCGCGGGATGAACGCGACTTGGCCTTGGCCCGGGCTTTGCCGCCCTGCTTCCCGCGGCCCGACATCGCTCCCGCTGCGGGGCACGGAATGAGGCGACAGCGCTGCGGCCCTGCCTTTTGTACCCTACCGCGGATCGAAACGACGCTCTCTGATTGGTTAAAACGCCGCTCTCCGGAGGACCAATAGAACAGCACTGTTTCTGGCCAATAACAGCCCGAGGTTTGGAGCCGCCTCATTTCCACGGGACTCGGCTATCCCCGGGCAGGGCTGGAAGGAGGTGGTAGCTGCGGCACGGCAGCTAAACGTATCGCTCGTTCCCTCAGGTTACAAATAGAAGTTTAAAATACGTAAGCGAGCTTTTTTTTGTATGTCGTATTATAGATATTAATTGATATTAATATATCGTGTTGTTATTTATATATTGATGCTTTTCTTTCCATCTTAAAGCTACTAATAGGTCGGCACAAGTCTGCAGTGGGGCTAAGGGCAACCCCAAAAGGGAGTTTTAAAGCTTTTAAAGTGTATTAGGTGTTTATTAGGTGACTTAGGGCTCAGCGCGATGCCGGTCTCCCCCCCGCCCCTGCGCTCGCACACCGAAGGGCGGCTCTTCCGTCCGTGCTGAACGCTGATTGGCCGCGCTGCGAGCCGGCGGCCTTCTCATTGGTCCGTAGGAGAGAGGCGGGGGGGAATCGGAGAGGGCGGTTCTCACTCAGGTCCGCCGTGACCCTCCACGCGGGAGCTCCGCCCGCGGCTGCGGGTCGCTGCGGCCTCAGGCGCCGTTTCCCACACCCCGCTCTCCCCCCACAGCACCTTTTACACCTTTTATTTCCGAAAAATCCTTCTTTTTCGCTCTTTTCTCCCCCAGAACCCCGCGGGTACAGCCCCACTGTACAGCCCATGGGGAGGCGCCGGGGAGTTACCGGCAGGAGCCCGGATAGCTCAGTCGGCAGAGCATCAGACTTTTAATCTGAGGGTCCAGGGTTCAAGTCCCTGTTCGGGCGAACGTCGCTTCCTTTTCCTTCCCCCGCGGGATCTTTTCCACGGACCCCACCGGGCTCCTCCCCGCCCCACACCCAACGGGACTATTTTTTTTTTTATTTTTTTTTCAGCGGCGGAGGCGGCGCGGAGGCGTGTGGGACGCGGTGGCGCCGGCAGGGCGGGCCGGTCCCATGGTGTAATGGTTAGCACTCTGGACTCTGAATCCAGCGATCCGAGTTCAAATCTCGGTGGGACCTTCACCCACGTACACTTTTGCGGCCGCTCCCACGGTCACGCTGCGTGTGGGTGTGCCCAGCGCGGGGGACAAGCGAGGGACACTCTCGGGAGGGAGCTGTACCCCAAGTGCGTCGCGTCCCTCCGGGCATGACATGATGAGGGACCTTACGTGGCGTCTGGCACCCCACTGGGGACCCCGTGTGACGTGTGGGGCACCCCACTGGGGACCTCCTGTGACCCCACGCACACCTTCGGGTGTGACACCCCATCAGGGACCACATGTGACCTCCCACACGTGACACCCCTTTGGCACATGACACCCCCGTCGGGGACCACGTGCGACATCCCACGTGTGACGTCCCGTGGGGGACCGCTGTGACACCCCGTTGTGGTCCGTGCGTGGCACCCAAGCGACGTCACCCCACGCGTGCCACCACGCGTGATGCTCCGTAGGTGACGCCCCATCGGGGCGACCTCTGAAGTCTCCTCCGTCTGCCTCCCCCCACTGCCCTGGGGACCCCCAAAAAAATATAAATAAATTTAAAAAAAAAAAAAATAATAAAAATCTCCTTTGGGACATCCCCAAGGAAGGACCTCGCTGGCGGGGACAACCCGGTCAGCCTCACCCCGGGCCAACGTCCCCTTGCCGTGACCCCGGTGACACCAACCCTGATAAACCGATAACCCTTGAAATTGCAAAACCTTCTCGAGCAAAGAGCAACGCCCGACGTGTTTCACCCCGAAAAAAAAAAAAACCAAACAAAAAAAAAAAAAAACCCCAAACCCCACAACCCACCCCCCCTGTTGGATCCTCGTGATAATTTTATAACCCGTGAATACCCCGGGGTCACAAATCCGAGGCAAAGGTGAATGACACGGCACTGAACCCGTTTAGTTGTTGGGTTTGTTTTTTTTTTTTTTTTTTTTGTTTAATGAGCGGAAAGATTAATTATCCTGTCAAGAAGCAGCTTGCCAGGTGCTCACACCCAAGTTGGGGATTTAAATGGCAAACTCTGCGTTTGTTTGCTTTTTTTTTTTTTGCTTTTTTTTTTTTCCCCTGCTGGTAACTAAGAGAAAAAAAAAACCAAAAAACCAAAACCCAACAAAAACTCTCCACAAACCTTTTTTGTGGGACCGTCCGCACGGGAGAAGGGGCGCGGGGTGTGTGTGTGGGGGGAAAATGCTTTGGCGTTGGGCCGGTCCTGCTCGGAAAGGGCCGAAGATGCGGAAGAGCCAAGAAAATGGTGGGGAAAAGGAGGATTGTGTCGGGATTTCCACATGGGAGCAGCAATAAAGGAAACACCAGATGGGCTGATTTTTTTTTTTTCCCCTGTTTTTTGCGATGAAAAGAGAAATTCTGGAGGTGTCTGGGGGTCAGCTGGCGATGTTGGAGAAGTTTGGGGTCAGTTGGAGACATTTGGGGTCAGTTGGAGAAGTTTGGGGTCAGCTGGAGATGTTGGAGACGTTTGGGGTCAGCTGGAGAAGTTTGGGGTCAGCTGGAGATGTTGGAGGTGTTTGGGTTCAGTTGGAGACATTTGGGGTCAGCTGGAGAAGTTTGGGGTCACTTGGAGATGTTTGGGGGTCAGCTGGAGATGTTGGAGGTGTTTGGGGGTCAGCTGGAGATGTTGGAGGTATTTGGGGTCAGCTGGAGAAGTTTGGGGTCACTTGGAGAAGTTTGGAGTCGGTTGGAGATGTTGGAGGTATTTGGGGTGAGTTGGAGATGTTTGGGGTCAGCTGGAGATGGAGATTTTTAGGGTCACTTGGAGGTGTCTGGGCTCAGCTGGAGATGTTGGAGACATTTGGGGTCAGCTGGAGAAGTTTGGGGTCACTTGGAGATGCTGGTGGTTGGATGGAGATGTTGGGGTTGGATGGAGACACTGGGTTGGGATGGAGACAGTGGATGGATGGAGACGTTTGGGTTGGATGGAGACGTCGGGGTTGGCTGGAGACCTCGTGGCTGGATGAAGACCTTGGCGTTGGCTGGGGACACAGGTCAGATGAAGCTGTTGGGGGCTGGATGAAGGTGCTGGTATGGGACGGAGACCTGAGGGGTGGGACGGAGACCTGAGGGGTTGGCTGGAGACCTGAGGGGTTGGATGGACACCTGAGGGGTTGGCTGGAGATGTGGGGGAGCAGCATGGAGACCTCCACCTGCCCCACGAGATCCTCCATGCAGCGCGTGAAGCCCCTGACGGAGCAGGGTCTCCAGACCTCACAGAGATGCCCCCGTGTAGACCCCTGTGTTGGGTTTGCGTGGCAAGGTTTTGGTAGCGGGGGGGCTACAGGGGTGGCTTCTGTGAGAAGCTGCTAGAAGCTTCCCCTGTGTCTGACAGAGCCAATGCCAGCCGGCTCCAAGACAGACCCGCTGCTGACCAAGGCCAAGCCAATCAGCACCTTTGGGATAACATAGTTAAGAAAGAGGAAGAACAGTTAGAGAGTACTTTTGCAGCTGGAGAGAGGAGTGAGAAGATGTAAGAAACTCTGCAGACACCAAGGTCAGTGCAGAAGGAGGGGCAGGAGGTGCTCCAGGCGCCGGAGCAGAGATCCCCCTGCAGCCCGTGGTGAAGACCGTGGTGAAGCAGGCTATCCCCCTGCAGCCCATGGAGGGAGGATGAGGGGGTGTAGAGATTCCACCTGCAGCCCGTGGAGGACCCCACGCCGGAGCAGGTGGAGGCACCTGAAGGAGGCTGTGACCCCGTGGGAAGCCCACGCTGGAGCAAGCTCCTGGCAGGACCTGTGGACCCGTGGAGAGAGGAGCCCACACCAGAGCAGGTTTGCTGGCAGGACTTGTGACCCCGTGGGGGACCCACGCTGGAGCAGTCTGCTCCTGAAGGTCTGCACCCCGTGGGAGAGACCCACGTTGGAGAAGGCCGTGAAGGACTGTCTCCCGTGAGAGGGACCCCACGCTGGAGCAGGGGAACAATGAGTCCTCCCCCTGAGGATGAAGAAGCAGCAGAAACACCGTGTGATGAACTGACCGTAACCCCCACTCCCCGTCCCCCTGTGCTGCTGGCGGGGGCGGAGGTTGAAGCCGGGAGTGAAGTTGAGCCCGGGAAGATGGGAGGGGTGGGGGGAGGTGTTTTAAGATTTGGTTTTATTTCTCATTCCTCTACTGTTTTGCTTAGTAATAAATTAGATGAATTCCCTCTCTAAGTTTGGTCTGTTTTGCTCGTGATGATAATTAGTGAACAATCTCTCCCTGTCCTTATCTCGACCCGTAAGTTTTTTTTTTCGTTGTACCTTTTCTCCCCTCTCTAATGAAGGAGGGGAGTGATAGAGCGGCTCTGGTGGGCACCTGGCCCTCAGCCAGGGTCAACCCACCACAACCCCCAACCCGTCACCCGAAGCCAAGAGAAGGCGGACGGAAGGTTGGCGGGGCAGCGGCAGGAGGGCCGGGCGGTGAGAAGCCGGTTGGTTGGCCGGTGGGGTGATAACGGGTGTCAGCCGCCCCCGCAGCGCTGCTCCACGCCCCGGGGCAGGGCTCCTACTGTGGGGACAGCGGGGGAAAAAAAAAAAAAAAAAAAAGAAAAAAAAAAAGAAAATAAGAGAAAACAAACCACCCTAATCCTGGCAACGCCGGCAAAGCCGGGGCAAGGTGCGCTCGGGGCGGACCTTGGCCAAGAGCATCCGTCGGGTGCCACCGAGGACCAGCCACCCCCGTGACGATGCTGGCGCTGGGGGCCGTCACGGCGGCGGTGGGGTTGGCGTTGCTGGCGTTGCTGGTGCCGGCGGCGTCGGTTCGCTTGGCGCCGTTCTTCTGGGCCGACCTGGTGGCCTTCGCCGGCTTGGCGTGGTCGTCGGCGCGATGCCGGCGACGTCTGAACCGCCGACCCCCCGTCACGCTCCTCGACGTTTTCCAGGAACACGTTCGGCGTCGGCCGCTTCACCCGTTGTTGCTCTTCCAGGATGAGGTTTACACCTACGAGGAGGTGGAACGTCGGAGTAACCGAGCCGCCCGGGCGTTTTCCCGACGTTTGGAGCTCCGGTCGGGTCAAACTGTCGCCGTTTTTCTGCCTAACGAACCCGCCTACGTCTGGACGTGGTTGGCGTTGACCAAGCTGGGCTGCCCCATGGCGTGTCTCAACTGCAACGCGCGCGGCCGGGCGCTGCGACACGCGTTGGGCGCCGCGGGGGCCACGCTGCTGCTGGCCAGCCCCGGTGAGTGATTCCCCCCTCCCCGTCCAGGAGGAGCCAGGGAGGGTTCCCCGGCGGGTGTGCGTGGCGCACACGCGTGTGCGGGGTCGGGAGGGATGGAAAGGGAGGGGGGGAGGCGTGTTGGGGGGGTGCGCGCACGGGGGGGGGGTGTGTCGTGGTAGTGAGGGTGTCTGCACGCGTGGCAGAGCCTGTGCGTGTGTCTGTACGCGTGTCAGCACTTGTGCGTGTGTCTGCACGTGTGGCAGTGCTTGTGTGTGTGTCTGTACGCGTGTCAGCGCTTGTGCGGGTGTCTGCACACGTGGCAGTGCTTGTGCGTGTGTCTGCACGTGTGGCAGAGCCTGTGCGTGTGTCTACACGTGTGGCAGTGCTTGTGCGTGTGTCTGTACGCGTGTCAGCGCTTGTGCGGGTGTCTGCACGTGTGGCAGAGCCTGTGCGTGTGTCTACACGCGTCAGTGCTTGTGCGTGTGTATCAGAGCCTGTGTGTGTGTCTGCACGCGTGTCAGCACTTGTGCGTGTGTCTGCACGTGTGGCAGTGCTTGTGCGTGTGTCTACACGCGTGTCAGTGTCCGTGCGTGTGTATCAGAGCCTGTGTGTGTGTCTGCACGTGTGGCAGCACTTGTGCGTGTGTCTGCACGTGTGGCAGTGCTTGTGCGTGTGTCTACACGCGTGTCAGTGTCCGTGTGTGTGTATCAGAGCCTGTGCGTGTGTCTGCACGCGTGTCAGCGCTTGTGCATGTGTCTGCACGTGTGTCAGAGCCGGGGTGTGTGTCTGCGCGCGTGTCAGCGCTTGTGTGTGTGTCTGCACGTGTGTCAGTGTCCGTGTGTGTGTCTGCACTCATGTCAGTGCCCATCCATGGATTTGCACACGTCAGTGCCTGTGCGTGTGTCTGCACGTGTGTCAGAGCCTCCGTGTGTGTCTGCACGCGTGTCAGTGCTTGTGTGTGTCTCTGCACGCATGTCAGTGCCTGTGCATGGATTTGCACGCATGTCAGTGCCTGTACATGTGTCAGCAAGCGTGTCAGTGTCTGTCCATGGATTCGCATGTGTATCTGTACGTGTGTCTGCACACGTGGCAGTGCCTGCGTATGGATTTGCACACGTGTCAGTGCCTGTCAGTGTGTGGATTTGCACGCGTGCCAGTGCTTGTGCACGTGTCTGCACGTGTGTCAGTGTCTGCCCATGGATTTTACACACATCGGTGCCTGTACTTGTGTCTGCACACGTGTCAGTGCGTGGATTTGCACGAGTGTCGGTGCCTGTGCAGGTTTCTGCGCACCCTTCAGTGTCTTTACACGGATTCGCACACCTGTCAGCATCCGTGCTCATGTTTACACGTGTGTCAGCGGCTGCATGTGTGTCCGTGCACGGCTTTCCACGTGTGTCGGTGTCCGCACACGTGTCGGTGTCTCTGCATGCATTTCTGTGCACGTCACCGTGCACGCGTGTCAGCGCCCATACGTGCTCTTGCACGCCCGTCTGCGGCACGCGCGTGAGCGCGAAGCACAGCGGGGCCGTTCGCCCTGAGCGTGCGAGAGCTTGTTCACGTCGGGGCTGTATTCACGCTTGTTGTTCACGCCGGGGGCTGTAGTCAGGCTTGTGCAGCCCTTCGCACACGCGTGTGCAACACCCCCCCCCCCCCCCCCCAACGCCCCAGTGAGCGTGTCGGGGCACGCTGGCCGTGCCAAGGCCACGGGTTAATCATCACCAACCCCCTTCCCCGGGGTAAAGGTCTTTTTTGGGTTGATTTGGGGTTTTTTTTTCTTTGTCACGTTTTTTTGGGGGAAGAAGATTAAAAAAAAAGGGGGGGGGGGGAAGCCGGGCCCGCTGGGCACCCCAGGGTGCTGTTTTGGGGTGCCCCTGGGGGGGAGGGGGTGTGGGTGTCTGCGTGGTCAGGGCACCCTTTTGGGGTGCTCGGGGTGCCAGTCCTGCCCGGGATCCGCGGGGCGCCCACCCAGTCGGGGTCCCCATCTGAGGGGGCACCCGATGCCCAGCCGGGGTCCTTTGGGTGCCAATTTGGGGGTTCATGGGGTGCCCATCTGATCGGGGCCCCTTGGGGGCTGATTTTGGGGTACTTCAGGTGCCCACCTGATCGGGGTGCCCACTTGGGGTCCCTTGGGTGCCCATTTGGGGGTACCTGGGGTGCTTTGGGTGCCAATTTTGGGGGGTTCATGGGTGCCTGTCTGATTGGGGTGCCCATTTGGGGGTCCTTTGGGTGCCAATTTTGGGGGTTCATGGGGTACCCACCTGATTGGGGTGCCCATTTGGGGGTCCTTTGGGTGCCAATTTTGGGGGTTCATGGGGTACCCACCTGATTGGGGTGCCCATTTGGGGGTCCTTTGGGTGCCAATTTTGGGGGTTCATGGGGTACCCACCTGATTGGGGTGCCCATTTGGGGTTCTTTGGGTGCTGATTTGGGGGGTACCTGGGGTCCTTTGGGTGCCCACCTGATCTGGGTGCCCACCTGGGGTAGCCGGGGTGCCCATTTTGGGGTCCTTTGGGTGCCCATCTGGGGGTTCACGGGTGCCCACCTGATCGGGGTGCCCACCTGGGATCTTCAGGACACCCCTCCATGACACCTGGGGTGCCCATCTGATGGGGGGTGCCCATTTAGGGTCCTTTGGGTGCCCATCTGTTGGGGGGTGCCCATTTTGGGGGTTCATGGGTGCCCATCCTTCCCTCCCGACGGACGCTGTTCCCCCCCCGGGGACCCCCCTTCCCACCAGCTCCGTGTCCCCCCGCCCTGTCTCCCCGCAGAGCTCCAGGCCGCCGTGGAGGAGGTGCTGCCGGCCCTGGAGCAAGACGGCGTCCGCGTCTTCTACCTGAGCTCCACGTCCCCCACGCCGGGCGTCGAGGCTCTGCTCCCCGCCATCGAGGCGGCCTCCGACGAACCCCTGCCCGCCCACCACCGCGCCGGCATCACCGCCAACTCCAAAGCCATCTACATCTACACCTCCGGTACCACCGGTGAGGCCGTGGGGAGAGAAAGCCCAAGGGTAGGAGGGTCTTCTCCTCGGAGAAGGGTTTGGGTGAGGTGGGTTGAGGAGGCAAAGGAGGTTGTTTCCCCGTGGGTTGTGTGGGCGAGGCGGTGACGGTGATGTTGGAGGCCCTTCTCCAACCCCGACCATCGTGGGTTCCTCCTGGCTGCGTCCACGCGAGGGTTGGGTGTCTCCAACAACAGAGACTCGCCATGGGTCTGTCCTTGTTGGGATGGGGTGGGACCTCCCTCATCCAACCCTGCACCCAAATGGGATTCCACCTTGACCAACGGGCGCATCAGGATGAGGTTCCTCATGGTTCCTCCTGACGAGGTCTGGAGACCCACCACCTTGAGGGACAGGTTTTGCCCTCCCATCCCACCTGGGCACCTCCAAGGAGAACGTTTCCCACCCTCTGCTCCCACCCCCAGGGCTGCCCAAGGCAGCGGTGATCACAGAGATGAAGCTGATGATGGTGGCCAACCTAGGCCGGCTCTGTGGCTTGCGGCCTGACGACATCATCTACACAACGCTACCGCTCTACCACTCAGCCGGGCTGCTCATCGGGTTGGGAGGGTGCTTCGAGGTCGGTACGTAAACCACCCCCTCCATGTCCCACGTGGTCCGGCCAGCACAGGGGGTGCAGGCAAGGACAAGGCACGGAGAGGTGATGGAGAATGGACGGATGGATGGACAGATGGATGGATGGATGGATGGGGCAAGTGAGGAAGAAGCTGTGTCCATAGATGGATGAGGGATGGATGGACAGATGTTTGATGGAGATGGAAGGATGGACAGATGTTTGATGGAGATGGATTTTTTATGGAGATGGATGTTTTATGGAGATGGAGGGATGGGATAGGGGTTTTTTTTATATCGGGATGGACAGACTTTTTCTGAAGATGGGCTGAAGGACAATGGAAAAATGTGAGGCTGGAGGGAAGAAAAGGAAAGAAGAGAGAGGAGAAAGGTCTCCATAGCGATAAATGGATTAGTGGGGGGATGGACGGCTGGATGGACAGATGACAAGAAGTGTAGGGATGGAAAAGGAAAGAGTTGGGTGAAAAGAAGGTGGAAAAGGAGAAGGATGTCTGTGTAGATAACGGAAGACTGGGAGGGGTGAATGGACAGGACATAGTCATGGAGATGGATGGATGGATGGATGGATGGATGGAGAAAAGGGAGAGATAACCATCCCTGCCGTGTCCCCACAGGAGCTACCTGTGTCCTACGGGCCAAGTTCTCCGCCTCCCAGTTCTGGGATGACTGTCGCCGCTACAACGTCTCTGTCATCCAGTACGTGGGTGAGCTGATGCGCTACCTCTGCAACATGCCCAAGGTGAGGTCCCACCAACCCAAAATCCACCCTGGGGGAGAAGGCGATGGCGTGGGGATGTACCCTGAGACGGTCCCTCCCTTTGTCACCCCACAGCGTGACAATGACCGGGAGCACAGAGTGCGCTTGGCCTTGGGCAACGGGCTGCGGGCAGAGGTGTGGAAGGAGTTCCTCCAGCGCTTCGGGCCCATCTCCATCTGGGAGTTTTACGGGGCCACCGAGGGCAACGCCGGCTTCATCAACTACACCGGCAAGATCGGCGCCGTGGGCAGAGCCAACATGTTCCTCAAGGTGAGGCGCCGGTGATGACAACGGTGGGGAGGAAGCAAACGCTGACTGTCTTGGGGAGAGCAATACTGCATCTCAGGTTGGGGTTACGCCAAGAGCGGGGTCTCTAGGACACCTTCCTCGTGGTGGTGCAAACGGTGACCTCTCTGGGGAAGCCAAGGCTGCCCATCGCGTTGGGTTGGTACAGAAGCAGGATCTCCAGGATCCCCTCTTCGCATCCAAACGGAGCCCCCTCCACCTGCTTGGCCAACATTGACTCAACAGCGTTGACTCAACAGTCTAGTTTTGGAGTGTCTACGGTGACCCAGACATCTCTACAGTCCCAAGAAAGGCCACTTCGGTGTCACTTCTCAGTCCCCAACCACCCAAGCATTGAGCAAAAACTCCAAAAATAAGTTTTTTCCACCCTTTTCCCACAGTTGCAGCTCCCAGCATTCTCCCCTGGGTCTTTGATTTGAAAATTTTGATGAGTTCGGTCAACAGTTGAATCTATGGGATTAAAATTATTTAAATATCAAGCGCGATTAGCTTGGATGGAAAAACAAGTGACCACCCAGGATGTTGGGTGTGTTTCTGTGGGTTTTAACGAGCAAATAACGGGAGGATCAGACCTGGCACTGGAAGGAAAGTCTTCTCGTTCTTTTTAATCCAACATTTCTCTTCCACCCATGGGTTTTTCTCTTTGTCCCTCTTCTGCCCTCCAGAGTTTCGCTCCCTTTGAGCTGATCAAGTACAACGTGGAGGACGACGAACCTGTACGTGACGAGCGAGGTCTCTGCATCCGAGTCCGCCCCGGTAAGAAGAGATGAGCTTTACGAAGGCTTTTTTGGGAGGAAAGTTGGGCAGAGAGAGGGTTGATATGCAAAGCCACCTCTTGGTCCTTCTCACCATCATCTTGGTGGCTGGAAGCCACCAGAAACCCCTCAAGGAAACAAGAATGTCATACCCGAGTGGGGCATGGAGGTGACATTCCCCAGCACTGAGGCAGTTGCTGACCGGCCTCCAACCTTCCTTTCCCTCCCCCGAAGGCGAGACGGGGCTGCTGGTCATCAAAATCACCAAGAACACCCCTTTCCATGGCTACGCGGGCGATTCCCAGAAGACAGAGAAGAAGGTCTTGAGGGATGTCCTGGTGAAAGGCGACGCCTTCTTCAACAGCGGTGACCTTCTCATGATTGACCACGAAAGATTCGTCTATTTCCAGGACCGAGTGGGAGACACTTTCCGGTAACCCTGATGTTCTCACACCCATGTCTGCATGGGCAATGCCACCTGCCAGCCCAAATCCTCCCATCTTCATCCCTTCTCTTCCCTAGTTGGAAAGGCGAGAACGTGGCCACGACAGAGGTGGAGGCCACTCTTGCCATGGTGAACTTCATCCAGGAGGTCAACGTCTATGGAGTGTCTGTGCCTGGTGAGTACTGGGAGGTGCGGGGAGGGGTTGAGTCGGACCAAAAATAAAACCTCTGCTGATGTTTCAGCCATGGGATGTGTCCCCAAATGGTCTGAGCAGCCACCGAGAAGCCTAAAGTAGAATAGAATGGAAGGGACCTACAGTGATCATCTAGTCCAACTTTGACCACTTTGACTGAAAATAAGAGTCTGGTATTGTTTTGGGCTCATGATTACTGCCACAATGGTCCAAACGGCCACCAAGAAGAGTAAAACGGGGCTGGGTTGCCCAAAAGAAGCATCTAGGGGTGTTTGGGGCAAGCAACGTGTCCACATAATGGTCCAAGTGACCACCGAGAAGGCTAAAATAGGACTTACTGACCCAAAATAAGTTTCTGGCATGGCTTTGGCACACAATGGGCTCATGTAAAGGTCTGAGTGGCCACCAGGAAGGTTTAAGGGGGACTTGGTTGCCCAAACCAAGTGTCTGGCATTGTTCTGGGCATGCAACGTACCCCTGCAATGGTCCAAGTAGCCACCAAGAAAAACAAAATGCGACTTGGGTGCCCAAAAGCAGCATCTGGTGGTGTTATGGGCAACTGACGCGTCTCCATGATGGTCCAAGTAGCCACCAGGAAGAGTGAAAGGGGACTTGGTAGCCCAAAGTAAGTGTCAGTTGCTGTTCTGGGCACACAGTGTGCCACCGTAATGGTCCGAGTGGCCACAAAGGAGGCGAAAATGGGAAATGTTCACCCAAAACAAGCATCCGGGGTTGTTTTGGGTGCATGATGTGCCTCCACCATGGTCCCAGTGGCCTCCAAGAAGGCCGAAGTGGGACACATCCACCCAAAATAAGTGTCCGACATTGCTTTGGGCATGCAACAGGTCCCCAAAACGCTCCAAGTGACCACCAAGAAGAATAAAATCAGACTCAGTTGCCCAAAATAATCCTCCGGTGGTGTTTGCAGGGTGCGAGGGGAGGTGCGGCATGGCGGCCATCCGCCTGAAACCCGGGGCGAGCTTTGAGGGCAAGGACCTCTACGCCTTCACCGGGGACACGCTGCCCAGCTACGCCGCTCCCCGCTTTGTGCGGATCCAGGTCAGCATCATCCCAGGCGTCCGGGTGGCTTCTGGGGACGCTTTGGGGGTTTTTGGGTCCTCTGCCAAAATAGTCCTTCAGACAAAGGGTGAAGTTGTTGTCAATGACGGCGTTGACGTCCCTCCAGTTTCCGATGACGGTGCCAGTCACCCCAGCATCGGTGACATCATCGGGGTCACCCTGTGCCGATGATGGCGTCGGTTCCACCTTCACGATGACGGCACCGAGGTCCCTCCTTCCTCATGACAGCGGTGGCCACCCAGCGGTGGTCACCTTGTGCCAATGACATCATACGGGTCCCCTCAGTTCTGATGACGGAGGGGAGGTCACCCTTTCCAACGATGGTGCCAGTCACCCCGCGCTGGTAACGCCATCCATCACCCCCCGTTTCTGATGACATCATCCACCTCCACAGGACTCTCTGGAGATCACAGGGACCTTCAAGCAGTGCAAAGGCAACCTGGTCAAAGAAGGCTTCGATCTCAACGTCGTCAAGGACCCCCTCTTCTTCCGCGACGACAAGAAGAAATCTTACGTGCCCCTGAACCCCGACACCTACGCTGCCATTCTGGACATGAAGCTCAACCTGTAGAAGTTGTTGCCACACCGGGGTCTCCATCATGGCCTGGGGCTGTAATTGCGTCGGGGCGACTGGCAAGGCCAAATTTGGGGTTAATCAAGCAGTTTTTGCTTCCTTCCGGGAGTTTTTTTTAAACGGTATCGGAGCATGATGAGGGTGACGGGCTGGTCTCGGCGCTCGCTATCTCGCCCCGGTGCCTCCGTGCCGTGCCGGTTGCGGAAATTAAAAGCTTAATTCCAATTATTTGGGTCTAGCAGGGCGTCGGGGTCGATGAGGGCCATTTTCTGGGGACTGATCCACTCGTTTTCCCTTCCGGAAGGGACAGCTGGTGCCCAAAATCCTCCCCGCTGCCCGGAAGGGACCCTTTGCTCAGCGCTGGCCTCTCGCTTGCCTGCGGGGCCGGCCCTGGAGATGTATCGGCGCCCCAAAACCCTCCTTCTCTTCCCACCCAGAGTTTGTTGAGCCGCTTTAGCTCACCCATCCGGAACGAAACCGATTTATTTCTCCCTGAACCAATTTTTCTGCCCAATCGGTGATGTAAACCGGCTTGAGAAGGCAGCCCGGGCTCCCCCGTACATCCCAGATCCACACGACAAGCGCCAATCCCCCCGTGACAGCATCAGCTTCTTCCTGCCATTCCCCAGCACCCGCGAAGCCCGTTTAACCGACACAAAAAGAGCTTATTTCTCCCCGCAGCTGATTTCTGCAGGATCAGTGAGCAAAACCAGCTTGCGGACGCTTTCCCAGCTCCCCCTCTCCCGGATGCGAGCCGTCCCCTTTGATTTTTTTCATAGAAAAGGTGAAATCTTTATTTACAAACCTTCCCAGCGGCACCGGGGCAGGGAAGAGGAGGAGAAGAGCCGGGTATCCGCCGGGAAACCTTCACTCGCCGTCATCGCCGAGTAGTTGCAGCTCCACCGTCCGCGGCGGGGGTTCCTTGGGGGGTCGGCGAGCCTCGAGGGGGACCCGACGTTCCCGTTGCAGCTCGCCCACGCGAAGCCGGAGCCGTTGCTCCCGGCGTTTGCAGGCTTGGAGCTGCCGTTGGGCTTTGTCGAGGGCGTCCAGGGCGGCTTCGGCGCGACGTTTCCAGAGCAGGGCGCTACCCACTTGGTAGCTGTGCTCGCTCTGGATGTACGCACCGGCCGGCGGCGGCAGCCGTAACATATAGAGGGAGGGGGAGACGGGACGGGATGGTGCCGGGGGGTCACCCTCGGGGAGAGCTGGGGTGGCCGTGGCTTCCTCGTCCCCTGTGGCCACCAAAAGGCTGTCCGGGAGGGGACCCCGGGCACCCGAGGGGCCAGGAAGGGCCGGGACACCCCCGTGGTCACCGGCCGGGGGGGCGCCGGGGTCTTCGCCTTCACGGGGGAAGCAGGAGACGTCGGCGGTGAAGGGGGGGTCAGGTGGGGAAGGGGTGGGGTCCCGCCTGCACGGGGAAAGGAGAGGTTAAATTTGGGGGGGGACGACACAAGACCCAGTGGCGTCTTGTGTCACCCCCCCACCCACCCACCCCCTGGGACTCACCTCCACCTCCTGGTGGCCCGGGGGGGTTTTGGGGTGTCACTCTCGGGCGGGGGGGGCTTCGGCTTGGTGGCCCGGGGGGGTTTGGGGGAGGCCGACTCGAAGACGGTGGGTACGGCCCCTTCCTTCAGACGGTGGTAGCCGCTGCGGGGGGGGGTGGGGAAAAAGGGGGGGGCTGTCAGTGGGTGCACATGGGGCACCTGGGGGGGGGGTCCCCAGGGCCATCAGTGTTCTTGGGGTGTTCCAAAACCAGGTGGGGTCTCGGGGTGCTCCGCAGCCCTAGGAGGTCCCCAAAAACCCTGGGGGGTGCCCCCAAGGTCTTAAAAAAAATTTGGGGAACCTCAAAAGCCTTTGGGGGGGGTGTCCCCAAAATGCCTGGAGGGGGTTCCCTGGGGGGGGATCCACAACCCACAGGGGCTCTTGGGTGCCCTAACGCCCCGAGGGGAAATGGGGGGGGGGGCTTCTAAACCCCCAGGAAGCTCCATAACCCCCAGGTCTCTGGGGTGCCCCCAAGAACTTGGGGAGTGTGTGGGGTGTCCCTGGCGTCCCCCCAAGAACTTGGGGGGGGTGTTGGGTGTCCCTGGCGTTCCCCCAAGAACTTGGGGAGTGTGTGGGGTGTCCCTGGCGTCCCCCCAAGAACTTGGGGAGTGTGTGGGGTGTCCCTGGCGTCCCCCCAAGAACTTGGGGGGGGTGTTGGGTGTCCCTGGGGTTGCCCTAAAGCTCTAGGAGAAGGTTTGTGGGCGTCAGGGTGTCCCTAAAAGCCTTAGCGAGGGGTACTTGAGGGTGACCCAGAAGCCTCAAAAACACGGGGACACCCCCCCCCCCCCAACAACACCGGGGGTGGGAAACTGGGGGGCTGGGGGGGCTGTTCAGAGCAAACCATTTCCACTCATGGCGGGGGGGGAGGGCCAGAGCATGCTAATCCCCCGCCTGGAGGAGTCCGTTTAAAATCAAAGCGGAGGGGTGTCATTAATTAAGCCGACCCATTCTCCGCAGTGGAGGGGACACCTCGTTAGGCGCCCTCGTTAGTTACCTGAAGCCGACTATCTCGAAGCAGCTCTTCTCGAAGTGCTGGGAGCAGAAGTAGATGTACTTGGAGGCCGGGTCCCAGCGTCCCTCCCCACTGGCGTCCCGACGGCGGCTGTTCTCCAGCCACAGCGCCCGCCGGGGGTTGTCCTTCTTGGGCAGCCTTGGAGGGGGGACATGGGGGACAGACACAAGTCAGCTGTGAGGCGGTGGCCTCAAATCCCGCCCCCCCCCCCCCCCGACATGGGTTTTGTAAGGTTGGAGGGGTGCCCCCCCCCAAACACCTGCAAATGGAATGGTCTGGGGAGACCTAGTTAAAGGAGTGGGGCTAAACCATTCCTAAAATGGGGGGGGGGGGGCCCACAAGTGGTGCGAACCATCATGGGGGTGGGTGCACCTGGGCCAGCCCATTCCTAAAGGTGGGGGGGGGCACACCTGGGCCAAACCATTGTTAAAGGGGGAGGGGGGAATGGACACACCTGGGACAGCCCATTGCTAAAGGAGGGGGGGGACACCTGGGCCAAACCATTGCTAAAGGGGGGGAGAATCCCGGGCCAAACCATTGTTAAAAACAGGGGGGGGGGCACACCTGGGACAGCCCATTTCTAAAGGGGGGGGGGCACACCTGGGACAGCCCATTGCTAAAGGAGGGGGGGACACCTGGGCCAAACCATTGCTAAAGGGGGGGAGACACACCTGGGCCAAACCATTGCTACAGTGGGGAGAAAGCCGGGCCAAACCATTGCTAAAAACAGGGGGGGGAGCACACCTGGGACAGCCCATTTCTAAAGGAGAGGGGGGGCACACCTGGGACAGCCCATTGCTAAAGTGTAGGGGGGGGGGATGACACCTCAGACAGCCCATTGCTAAAGGAGGGGGAACACCTGGGCCAAACCATTGCTAAAGGGGGGGATTGACACCTGGGACAGCCCATTGCTAAAGGAGGGGGGGGGCACACCTGGGCCAAACCATTGCTAAAGAAGGGGGAACACCTGGGACAGCCCATTGCTAAAGGGGGGGGAACACAACTGGGACAGCCCATTGCTAAAGGGGGGGGGCACACCTGGACCAAACCATTGCTAAAGGGGGGGACACCTGGGCCAAATCATTGCTAAAGAGGGGGACACACACCTGGGCCAAACTATTGCTAAAGTGGGGAGAAACCCAGGCCAAACCATTGCTAAAAGGGGGGGGGGCACACGTGGGACAGCCTATTGCTAAAGGAGGGGGGGCACACCTGGGCCAAACCATTGCTAAAGGGGGGGGATGACACCTGGGACAGCCCATTGCTAAAGGGGGGGACACAACTGGGACAGCCCATTGTTAAAGGAGGGGGGGACACCTGGGCCAAACCATTGCTAAAGGGGGGGATGACACCTGGGACAGCCCATTGCTAAAGGGGGGGGGAACACCTGGGCCAAACCATTGCTAAAGGAGGGGGAACACCTGGGCCAAACCATTGCTAAAGGGGGGGATTGACACCTGGGACAGCCCATTGCTAAAGGGGGGGGAACACAACTGGGACAGCCCATTGCTAAAGGGGGGGGCACACCTGGACCAAACCATTGCTAAAGGGGGAGACACCTGGGCCAAACCATTGCTAAAGGGGGGGACACACACCTGGGCCAAACTATTGCTAAAGTGGGGAGAAACCCAGGCCAAACCATTGCTAAAAGGGGGGGGGGGCACACGTGGGACAGCCTATTGCTAAAGGAGGGGGGGCACACCTGGGCCAAACCATTGCTAAAGGGGGGGATGACACCTGGGACAGCCCATTGCTAAAGGGGGGGGACACACTTGGGCCATACCATTGCTAAAAGTGTGTGGGGGGTGACAAATGAAGCATGAAAGAGATGAAAAAAGCACCCAAATAAAATCATCACAAGCAGAACTGGGGAGCACCCCCTCGATCAGACCACTTTGGGGGGGCAATGAAGAGGCCAATGGGGGGGGATCCAGCCCCCCCGAGGGGATGTGGGGGCACCCACCGGTGGAAGGAGATGCCTCGGTTGCGGGTCTCCCGAGTGTCGCGGGTGCAACAGCCGGCGGCAGAGCAGTGACGGGGCATCTGGGGGGGCAGAAGCGGGGGGGGGGGGGGGGAGGAGGTAAGAAGAAACTCCGGCAGGAACCCCCTCAAAAGCCCATACCCCCCCCATGTGCCACCCAACCAGCCAGATGCTTAGACCCCCAACTGCCCCCCCCAACGCCCGCTGCCCCCCAAATCCCTGTGCTTCCCCCCCGAGCACCAAAAGCCCCCCAGGAACCCCCCCAAATCCCCATCCTCCCCCCTAAGCCGGTCCTTGCCCCCACAGATACCCCAGACCCACAGGTCTCCCCCCCCTCCAGCCACCACAGAGGCCTCCAAGCTGCCCCCCCCCCCCCACCCCGAGCTCCCCCCCACCCACGGGTGCCCCCCCCCCGACCCCAGGTCCCTCCCCGGGCCATGAAGTCACTGGGAAGGGGGGGGTGTGTGTGTGTGTGTGTGTCCAGGACGAGGGTGTCGTCGTCCCCCCTGGAATGAGGACGTCGACACACCAGATGACGTCAAGAGGAGGTAGGCCACCCCGGGGGGGGCCGTTGCTAAGGGCCCTTCGCGGGGGCCGCCGTTGCTAAGGGGGGGCCGGAAGGGGCGGGCCCACAGCCCCCCCCCCCGGGGGCCGGACACTCCCCCCCCCCCCCCCCCCGCCCCATGGGGGACTCCGGTTCCCGGAGCCGGTTTTCGGGGCTTTTTCCCTGCGGCCCGGGCGCGGCCTCACCTCGGCGCTCCCATCCCGCCGCCCCCTCCGCCCGCCGCAACTGTCGCGATAACCCGCGAGACTGCCAGACCTCGCGAGAGCGCCCCTCTCCGCCGCCCCGCCCCTTCCTTCCACCTCATTGGCTGCGACCCGGAAGACTGGGCGTGGCGCGCACTCAGATCGCCACGCCCCTTTCTCCTCACTGGCTGCGACGCGGCGGAGGGCGGAGCGTCCGTCTCCGCCCCCTGCGCCCGCTGCCATTGGCCAGGCTCGCCCCGCCCCGTCCTTATTAGTTATGCAAGCCCCGCCCCTCCACCGCTGGCGTTTCAAGGGCCCCCCCGGGCCAGTTTTAGGGGTGTTTCAAGGCCCCCCGCCCCTGTATAAGGGGTTGGGGGGGTGAGAGCCCCCCCCAGTTGGGGTAAAGAGGGTTTCAAGGTCCCCCCAACAAGGTTTTGGGGTGTTTCAAGGCCTCTCCCAACCAGGGGTATTTTGAGACACCCCACCCCCCCCAAAATGCATTTCCAGGGATTGGGATCCCCCCAAAAGGGGGTCAGGGAGACTTTCAAGGCCCCCCCCTAGTGTTTTGGGTAGAGTTTCAAGGCTCCCCCTGACGTGGGCTCTAGGGGTGTTTTGAGCCACCTACCCCCCCCCCCCCCCAACCTGGGTCCCTCAGGGCCACTCAGGGGCGGATCCATCTCAAAGGCACTTTAATGAGTATGGCCAAGCCCTGCCCCCAACAAGCCCCCCCCCTGAATAAGCCCCGCCCCTACTGCTAGAGGTGGGGGGGGTCCCAGGGGGCAGTTTCTAGGGGCTCCTTGGGACCGAAGATACTTTCAGGGCTGGTCCCCAGGGGTGGTTTGAGGGTCCCCTCCATACTGGGGGTGGTTTCAAGGTTCCCCCCCAGCACTGGGAGTGGTTTCGAGGCTCCCCCCAGGGCCGAGGGTGGTTTCCAGGCCACCCCCAGAACCAGCAGCCTTTTGGTGGGTCTCCCTGGGGGCAGTTTCCAGGCCCCCCCTGGAGCTGGGGGTGGTTTCGAGGAGCTCCCTGAGGGTCCAGGGAGGGGACCCGCTGTCCTCGCTCTCCTCGCTGTCCTCGCTGTCCTCGTCCTCCTCCCGCAGCATGCGGCGCACCGTGCGGGACAGCGTCAGCGGGTCGCACCTGGGGGAGGATTTGGGGTGGGCCCCGGAGCCCCCCGCTATCCCATAATACCCCATACAGCCCCATGCAGCCCTATACAGCCCCCCGCTATCCCATAATACCCCATACAGCCCCATGCAGCCCTATACAGCCTCCCACTATCCCATAATACCCCATAACCACCCCCCGCTATCCCATAATACCCCATACAGAGCCCCCCACTATCCCATAATACCCCATAACCGCCCCCCGCTATCCCATAATACCCCATACAGCCCCTCCCAGGCCCATAGGGCACTATGGGGTCTATAGGGTCTCCTGGGGGGTGTGGTGGTCTATAGTAAACTATAGGGTGCTATAGGGTGCTATAGGGACACATAGGGTGCTATAGGGTCCATAGGGGAGGTATGGGGGGGCTATAAGGAGGCTGTGGGGATCTATAGGGTGCTATAGGTGCCCATAGGGAGGTAAAGGGGGGCTATAAGGAGGCTATACAGATCTATAGGGTGCTATAGGTGCCCATAGAGTGCTCTAAGGAGACCACAGGGAGCTATAGGGTCCCATAGGGGAGGTACAGAAGGGGCTATAAGGAGGCTGTGGGGATCTATAGGGTGCTATAGGTGCCCATAGGGAGGTAAAGGGGGGCTATAAGGAGGCTATACAGATCTATAGGGTGCTATAGGTGCCCATGGGGTGCTCTAAGGAGACCACAGGGAGCTATAGGGTCCCATAGGGGAGGTATGGGGGGGCTATAAGGAGGCTGTGGGGATCTATAGGGTGCTATAGGTGCCCATAGGGAGGTAAAGGGGGGCTATAAGGAGGCTATACAGATCTATAGGGTGTTATAGGTGC
Source organism: Balearica regulorum gibbericeps (assembly GCF_011004875.1). Classification (NCBI taxonomy): domain Eukaryota; kingdom Metazoa; phylum Chordata; class Aves; order Gruiformes; family Gruidae; genus Balearica; species Balearica regulorum. The sequence continues at coordinate 630,609 of NC_046216.1, read as the reverse complement.
CCATGGGGTGCTCTAAGGAGACCACAGGGAGCTATAGGGTCCCATAGGGGAGGTATGGGGGGGCTATAAGGAGGCTGTGGGGATCTATAGGGTGCTATAGGTGCCCATAGGGAGGTAAAGGGGGGCTATAAGGAGGCTATACAGATCTATAGGGTGCTATAGGTGCCCATGGGGTGCTCTAAGGAGACCACAGGGAGCTATAGGGTCCCATAGGGAGGTAAAGGGGGGCTATAAGGAGGCTGTGGGGAGCTATAGGGTGCTATAGGTGCCCATAGAGTGCTCTAAGGAGACCACAGGGAGCCATAGGGTCCATAGGGGAGGTATAGGAGGGGCTACAAGAAGGCTACACAGATCTATAGGGTGCTATAGGTGCCCATGGGGTGCTCTAAGGAGACCACAGGGAGCTATAGGGTCCTATAGGGGAGGTACAGAAGGGGCTATAAGGAGGCTGTGGGGATCTATAGGGTGCTATAGGTGCCCATGGGGTGCTATAAGGAGACCACAGGGAGCTATAGGGTCCCATAGGGGAGGTATAGGGGGGCTATAAGGAGGCTGTGGGGAGCTATAGGGTGCTATAGGTGCCCATAGAGTGCTCTAAGGAGACCACAGGGAGCCATAGGGTCCATAGGGGAGGTATAGGAGGGGCTATAAGAAGGCTACACAGATCTATAGGGTGCTATAGGTGCCCATGGGGTGCTCTAAGGAGACCACAGGGAGCTATAGGGTCCTATAGGGGAGGTACAGAAGGGGCTATAAGGAGGCTGTGGGGATCTATAGGGTGCTATAGGTGCCCATAGAGTGCTCTAAGGAGACCACAGGGAGCCATAGGGTCCATAGGGGAGGTATAGGAGGGCCTAAAGGAGGCTATACAGATCTATAGGGTGCTATAGGTGCCCATAGAGTGCTCTAAGGAGACCACAGGGAGCTATAGGGTCCCATAGGGGAGGTATAGGAGGGCCTAAAGGAGGCTATACAGATCTATAGGGTGCTATAGGTGCCCACGGGGTGCTATAGGTGCCCATGGGGGCTATAAGGAGACCACAGGGAGCTATAGGTGCCCATAGGGTGCTATAGGTGCCGGCGCCCACCTGAGGCGAGCCCGCAGGGTGGCCACATGGCGCGCGGTGGCCGCGGCCCCGTCCCCGACGTCCTCGAGCGCCCGGCGCAGTCGGTGGCCCTGGGCTCGTGCACGGGCCGTCCCCGCGGCCACCGCGGCCACCCGCTCGCCCAGCACCCGCCCTGACGCCTCCACGGCCTGCGCCTGCGGGACACGGGGGTGTGGGGACACGAGTGGGAGTGGGGACACGGGGGGTGTGGGGACACGGGGGGTGGGGACACGGGGGGAGTGGGGACACGGGGGGTGGGGACACGGGGGGAGTGGGGACACGAGTGGGAGTGGGGACACGGGGGGTGTGGGGACACGGGGGGTGTGGGGACACGGGGGGAGTGGGGACACGAGTGGGAGTGGGGACACGGGGGGTGGGGACACGGGGGGAGTGGGGACACGAGTGGGAGTGGGGACACGGGGGGGAGTGGGGACACGGGGGGGTGGGGACACGAGTGGGAGTGGGGACACGGGGGGGGTGGGGACACGGGGGGAGTGGGGACACGAGTGGGAGTGGGGACACGGGGGGGAGTGGGGACACGGGGGGTGTGGGGACACGGGGGGAGTGGGGACACGAGTGGGAGTGGGGACACGGGGGGAGTGGGGACACGAGTGGGAGTGGGGACACGGGGGGGAGTGGGGACACGGGGGGGTGGGGACACGGGGGGTGGGGACACGGGGGGTGTGGGGACACGGGGGGTGGGGACACGGGGGGAGTGGGGACACGGGGGGTGTGGGGACACGGGGGTGGGGACACGAGTGGGGACACGGGGGGGGGGGGGACACGAGTGGGAGTGGGGACACGAGTGGGAGTGGGGACACGGGGGGTGGGGACACGGGGGGAGTGGGGACACGAGTGGGAGTGGGGACACGGGGGGGAGTGGGGACACGGGGGGGTGGGGACACGAGTGGGAGTGGGGACACGGGGGGTGTGGGGACACGGGGGGAGTGGGGACACGAGTGGGAGTGGGGACACGGGGGGTGGGGACACGGGGGGAGTGGGGACACGGGGGGGTGGGGACACGGGGGGAGTGGGGACACGAGTGGGAGTGGGGACACGGGGGGGGTGGGGACACGGGGGGAGTGGGGACACGAGTGGGAGTGGGGACACGGGGGGGAGTGGGGACACGGGGGGTGGGGACACGGGGGGGAGTGGGGACACGGGGGTGTGGGGACACGGGGGGAGTGGGGACACGAGTGGGAGTGGGGACACGGGGGGGAGTGGGGACACGGGGGGGTGGGGACACGGGGGGAGTGGGGACACGGGGGGTGTGGGGACACGGGGGGGAGTGGGGACACAGGGGGAGTGGGGACACGGGGGGAGTGGGGACATGGGGGGAGTGGGGACATGAGTGGGGTGTGGGGACATGAGTGGGAGTGGGGACACGGGGGGGTGTGGGGACACGGAGGGGTGTGGGGACACGGGGGGAGTGGGGACACGGGGGGGAGTGGGGACACAGGGGGAGTGGGGACACGGGGGGAGTGGGGACATGGGGGGAGTGGGGACATGAGTGGGGTGTGGGGACATGAGTGGGAGTGGGGACACGGGGGGGTGTGGGGACACGGAGGGGTGTGGGGACACGGGGGGGAGTGGGGACACGGGGGGGAGTGGGGACACAGGGGGAGTGGGGACACGGGGGGAGTGGGGACATGGGGGGAGTGGGGACATGAGTGGGGTGTGGGGACATGAGTGGGAGTGGGGACACGGGGGGGTGTGGGGACACGGGGGGAGTGGGGACACGGGGGGTGTGGGGACACGGGGGGGAGTGGGGACACAGGGGGAGTGGGGACACGGGGGGAGTGGGGACATGGGGGGAGTGGGGACATGAGTGGGGTGTGGGGACATGAGTGGGAGTGGGGACACGGGGGGGTGTGGGGACACGGAGGGGTGTGGGGACACGGGGGGAGTGGGGACACGGGTGGGGTGGGGGTGTGGAGACATGTGGGGAGTGGGGACATGGGGGGAGTGGGGACACGGCGGGGGGGCGTGGGGACATGCGTGGGGCATGGGGACACGTGTGGGGCGTGGGGATACATGTGGGGCGTGGGGACACGTGTGGGGCATGGGGACACATGTGGGGCGTGGGGCCCCAGGGTGTGGGGCGTGGGGTGACACGGGGACGTGGGGCAGGAGGACTTGGGGCGTCACAGGGTGACGGGGGGTGACGCCTCCGCACCGCCCTCCCCCCCACCCATGGAGCCACACATGTGATGTCACCCCCACATCCCCCCCCCCCCCGTGATGTCACGCGCGGGTGACGTCACCCCACCTGCAGGCGGTAGCGCTCCCCCCGCAGCCGCTGCTCCTCCGCCTCCGCCAGCAGCAGCCGCAGGCGTCGCCCCGCTGCCCGCGCCGCCCGGCTCAGCGCCGCCCGCGCCCTGCACCCATGGGTGCCCCACGTCACACCACGGCACCCATAGGGTGACCCACGGCACACACACACACACACACACCTCCCCCCCCGCACCCATGGGCACCCTGGGTCACCTGGTGGGGCCCCGTGGGACCTGCTGTCACCCCACAGCACTCGTGGGTACCCCGTGTCGCCCCCACGGCACCCCACAGCACCCATGGGTGCCCCACGGCATCCAGCAGCACCCGTGGGAAAGCCATGGGGGTGACCTCGGGGACACTGTGGGCACACTGGGACAAACTTGGGCCACCCTGGGTCACCCTGAAGCCACCTTGGACCACCCTGGGGACACCCAAGACCACCCTGGGGTCACCTTGGGCCACTCTGGGACCATCTTGGACCCCCCTAGGACACCCTGGGGTCACCTTGGGACCACCTTGGACCACCCTTGGGCCACCCAAGACCACCTTGGGGTCACCTTGGGCCACCCTGGGACCATCTTGGACCACCCTGGGCCACCCAAGACCACCCTAGGACACTTGGGGGCCACCCAAGACCACCCTGGGGCCACCCTGGGGCCACCCAAGACCACCTTGGGGTCACCTTGGGCCACCCTGGGACCATCTTGGACCACCCTGGACCACCCAAGACCACCCTAGGACACTTGGGGGCCACCCAAGACCACCCTGGGGCCACCCAAGACCACCCTGGGACCATCTTGGACCACCCAAGACCACCCTGGGGCCACCCAAAGCACCCCGGGTCCCCCGGCTCACCCAGCCTCGCGGTGCAGGAGCTCCTGGAGGTGGAGGCAGCGGGCGCGCAGGGCGGCCTCGGCGGGACCTGGGGGCACCCTTGGGTGCTGCAGCCGCCCCCGCAGCACCCGCTGCTCCTGCTCCAGCCGGGCCCGCGCCCCCGCCGCCTCCTGTGCCTCTGCCCCCGCCGCCACCAGTGCCTGCTGCAGCTCCTCCGCCTGCACCCAACGGTGGCACCCGTGGGGGGTCAGCACCAACCCCGGTGGCACCCACAGCACCCACACAGCACCCACGGCTACACCCACAGCACCCCCCTGTGCCCCCACACAGCACCCACAGCACCCACACAGCACCCACCAGTGCCCTAACACCTGCACCCACAGCACCCGCAGCACCCGCACAGCACCCATGTCTGCCCTAACACCTGCACCCACAGCACCCATCCCTGCACCCACAGCACCCGCAGCACCCGCACAGCACCCATGTCTGCACCCACAGCTGCACCCACAGCAGCACCCACCCCTGCACCCACAGCACCCACCTGTGCCCCCACAGCAGCACCCACAGCACCCACCCCTGCACCCACAGCACCCACAGCAGCACCCACACCTGCACCCACAGCACCCACCTCTGCACCCACAGCAGCACCCACAGCAGCACCCACAGCACCCGCACAGCACCCATGTCTGCACCCACAGCTGCACCTACAGCACCCACACAGCACCCACAGCAGCACCCACCCCTGCACCCACAGCACCCACCTGTGCCCCCACAGCAGCACCCACAGCACCCACCCCTGCACCCACAGCACCCACAGCACCCACCTGTGCCCCCACAGCAGCACCCACAGCACCCACCCCTGCACCCACAGCACCCACCTCTGCACCCACAGCACCCACAGCAGCACCCACAGCAGCCCCACAGCACCCACAGCAGCACCCACACCTGCACCCACAGCAGCACCCACAGCACCCACAGCAGCACCCACAGCACCCACCCCTACCCCCACAGCACCCACAGGTGCTCCCTATGCCCCCATAGGTGCCCCCATGCCCTCCCCACATGTCCCTCCATACGTCCCCCCCGTGCCCCCCATCCCGCCATACATTCCCCTATAGGCACCCTCACGTCACCCCCCCCCGTGCCCATAGGTGCCCCACACATCCCACCTTACATCTCCCATAGGTCCCTCGCATCTCCCCCCTGCATACCCCTATAGGTCTATACGTCCCCCCTATACATCCTGCCATATGTGTCCCCCCCATGCCCATAGGTGCGTCCCCGCGTCCCCCCTTAATCTCCCTCTGGGTGCCCCATGGGTGCTCCCATGCCCTCCATACATCCCCCATAGCTGCCCCCCCCATGTCCCCTATAGGTGCCCCCCCCCCCCGTGTCCCCTATAGGTGCCCCCCTATGGCCCCCATAGGTGCCGCTGACCTGGGCCTGCCGCTGGTGCAGGCGCTGCTGCAGCACCCGGTTCTGCTCCCGCAGCTCCGCCAGCGTCGCCTGCAGGTCCCCGGGGTCCCGGCCCCCCCTGCACCCATAGCAGCTATAGGGGCCGGGGGGTGGGGGGCGCGTGGGGACCGCGGGGGTATAGGGGACACGTGGGGGGGGGGGGCTATAGGGGACAGGCTGTGGGGGCTATAGGGGCCACACCATGGGGGCTATAGGGGATGCACCATGGGGGCTATAGGGGACATCATAGGGGCTATAGGGGACAGGCTGTGGGGGCTATAGGGGCCACACCATGGGGGCTATAGGGGATGCACCATGGGGGCTACAGGGGACGTTATGGGAGCTATAGGGGACATCATAGAGGCTATAGGGGATATGCTGTGGGGGCTATAGGGGATGCACTGTGGGGGCTATAGGGGACAGGCTGTGAGGGCTATAGAGGACATGCTATGGGGGCTATACTGGATGCACCGGGGGGCTATAGGGGACATACCGTGGGGGCTATAGTGGACACACCGTGGGGGCTATAGGGGACATACCATGGGGGCTATAGGGGATGCACCGGGGGGCTATAGGGGACATGCTATGGGGGCTATAGGGGACACACTGTGGGGGCTATAGGGGACATACCATGGGGGCTATAGGGGATGCACTGAGGGGCTATAGTGGACACACCGTGGGGGCTATAGGGGACACACCTTGGGGGCTATAGGGGATGCACCGGGGGGCTATAGGGGACATGCTATGGGGGCTATAGTGGACACACTGTGGGGGCTATAGGGGACATACCATGGGGGCTATAGGGGATGCACTGGGGGGCTATAGGGGACACACCTTGGGGGCTATAGGGGATGCACCAGGGGGCTATAGGGGACACACCGTGGGGGCTATAGGGGATGCACCGGGGGGCTATAGGGGACATGCTATGGGGGCTATAGGGGACACACTGTGGGGGCTATAGGGGACATACCATGGGGGCTATAGGGGACACACTGTGGGGGCTGTGCCATGGGCCCTATAGAGGGGACACTGTAGGGGCTATAGGGGACACACTCGGGGCTATAGGGACAGGCCATGGGTTCTATAGGGGACAGGCCATGAGGGTGCCCTATAGAGGACGTATAGAGAGCTTTGTGGGCGTGGCCGGGGAGGGGCGGGCACTCACGTGGGGCTGGGTGGGCGTGGCACGCGGGCAGCCACGTCATCGCGCTCCTGCTCCGCCTGCCGCCGGGCACGCTGGGCTGCCGCTACCGCCTGGGGGCGGGGCCAGCATGGACACGCCCCCCGGGAAGCCCCGCCCACCACACCACAGCACCCCCAGACCCACTCCCGTAGCCCCGCCCCCATGCTCATATAGCCCCGCCCCTCTGTTCCGTAGCCCCGCCAATGCATTTAGCCCCACCCCATTCTCTCATAGCCCCGCCCCCGAGGTAGCTTAGCCACACCCCTCACCCTTTAGCCCCGCCCACCCCGGCCTTAGCCCCGCCCACCTGCCGCAGCCGCTCCAGCTCCGCCTCCCTGACGCGACGCTGTGACTCCGCCTCCTGCGCCCGGAGCTCCGCCCCTGCCCGCGCTGCACGTGCGGCCTCCAGCTCCGCCCACAGCAGATGCCCCGCCCCCTGGAGGCGGGGCCGTGTCAGGACAGTGCCACAGACCCCGCCCCCACAGATCCAAAGCCCCGCCCACCCCTTCATGCCCCACCCACTCTCCTAAGTTCCCGCCTTCTTTCTAGGCCACTCCCCCTCTGACCACGCCCCTCAGATTCCACCACAGCCACGCCCCCCTCAGGCCCAGCCCCGCCCACCTGCTGCTGGCGCAGGCGCTCATAGGCCCGGTCTCGTGCCCGACAGGCTCCGCCCACTCGGGCCTGGGCTCCGCCCACCGCTATCTCCAGTGCCCGCAGGGCCCCGCCCGCTGCCAGGCTCCGCCCCCGCTCTGCCGCCAGGCTCCGCCCCAGCGCTGCCACCTGCCGGGGGTGGGAACAGGCTGTGAGTGACAGCTCTCGGGCCCCGCCTCCAGGTGATGGACAGCTCCCAGGCCCCTCCCCAAGGATGACTGACAGCCCCGCGCTCCACCCCCCCATGGTGATGGACGGTTCCAATCCTACCTCGAGGGCGATGGGCACCCCCATGTCCCGCCCACCAGGGTGATGGACACGCCTTGCCCCACCCACCAGGGTGATGGACACCCCCATGCCCCACCCACCAGGGCGATGGACACCCCTTTGCCCCGCCCACAAGGGTGATGGACACCCCTTTGCCCCGCCCACCAGGGTGATGGACACCCCCATGCCCCACCCACCAGGGCAATGGACACCCCCATGCCCCGCCCACAAGGGTGATGGACACCCCTTTGCCCCGCCCACAAGGGTGATGGACACCCCTTTGCCCTGCCCACCAGGGCGATGGACACCCTCATGCCCCGCCCACAAGGGTGATGGACACCCCTTTGCCCCGCCCACCAGGGTGATGGACACCCCCATGCCCCACCCACCCGGGTGACGGACACCCCTATGTCCCACCCACCCGGGTGATGGACACCCCTATGTCCCACCCACCCGGGTGACGGACACCCCTATGTCCCACCCACCCGGGTGATGGACACCCCTATGTCCCACCCACCAGGGTGACGGACATCCCCTTGCCCTGCCCACCAGGGTGATGGACACCCCTATGTCCCACCCACCCGGGTGACGGACAGCCCCCACGCCCCGTCCATTGGGACAATGTGCTAGCCTGTGACTGACAGGTGCTGGCCACGCCCCACCCCTCAAGGCCCCGCCCACCTGGTTGCTGAGGTCACGAAGCTCCTCCTCCAGCTCCCGCCTGTGCTCTGCCTGGGGGGGGGGAACACAGGGACCGGGGGGTCCCTTGGAGCCCCTTGGAGGCGGGGGGGGGGGGGGGCGGGGACAGGGGACAGAGCCCGGGTGCCTTCCCACGGTGGGGGGAGGGGAGGGCTCCCTGGGTTTCCCTCCCCCGCCCCGTGCCCTAATTCCCGCCAGGCTCTGGCCCGGGGCCCGGGGGGCCGGCGAGGGGCTCGCGGAGGCCTGGGGTCCCCTGGGTAAGTCGGGGAGGGGGTGGGGAGCGCAGATGCCTGGGTCCCCTGGGTGGGGGGGGGGGCCCAAATGTTTGGATCCTACCCCCCACCCCACCCCCGCCCCAGACCCCGGGGTGCCCCCAGGGCGGGTTGAGGCTTCCCTGGATGCCTGGGTCCCCCCCGCAACATTTGGGTCCCCCCTAAAACATGGGGCCCCCTGGATAGCTGGGTCCCCCCAACACCTGGGTGTGTGTCCCCCCAGACACCTGGGTTCCCCCCAAAACCTGGGTCCTCCCCCCAACACCTGGGTCCCCCCTGGACACCTGGGTCCCCCCCAACACCCAGATCCCCCCCAACACCCGCGTCCCCCCCCCAACACCTCGGTCCCTCCCGCAGACAGCTGGGTGCCCCCCCCGACACCTGGGTCCCCCCCAACCCCTGGGTGCCCCTCACCTGCACCAGCCTGGTGGGGCCACGTTGTCCCCCATCACCCTCATCTGCCATGGTACAAACTGGGGGGGGGGGCTGGAAGAACAGAGATCCTGGGGAGACCCTACAATAACACACCCCCCCCCTGCACCCCCCAAGCAGCGGCAGCCTGGACCCCTGGGTGCCCCCAGCAGGACTCAGATGTCGGGGGCGGAGGGGGGTCCCCTCACCTGTCGTGAGTCCGTCCCTGCGATGCCGAACCCGGGACCGTGGGAAGTCCCTGTGCCACCCACGCCGTGGGCACGGGAGGACGGAGGCGTCCGGGCACCTCCTCCCCTCAGGCTCTACCCGCCCATCCCTCCGGGCACCCAGATGTCCAAGGAGATCAATTCAGCTCCACCAACCTCAACCCTTGGGCATCACCACCCGCCCTTGCCGGAGGGATTTGGGAGTCCGGGCACCTCCCCAGAGCACCCAGGAATCCGGGCACCTCCCCAGGGATCTGGGTACCCCCCGAAAGGAAGTAGGTGTTGGGATATTCCCTGGATGGTGGGAATGACGGCGATGTCATACCACCACCTGCGACATCACGGTGCCAGCTGCGATGCCGTAGCGGGAAGGAAAGCCCAGGCAGGGAAGGGCCAAGGGGGGTGGATGAGGCTGTGGGAGCAGCCGTGATGTCACGGTGATGGCATCACAGGGAGAGGAGAGTGTGGTGGAAGTGACGTCACCGCCGGGAGCCTGTGACTGACCAACACGCCCATGGGCGTCAGGGGACCTTCCTGGTGGGTACACAGCTGCAGCAGGGGGGTCATTGTGTCATACAAATGGCTGTCCCTGAGGTAATCTGTACGGAGTGACGTCAGCATGGGTCAAAATGGAGAAACACAGGGTGACATGGGTCAACACAGATGGCCATGAGTCAACACAGGTCAAAACGGGTCAAGGGGGATCAACGCGGGTCAACACAGGTCTACACGGGTCAAAATGGAGGAACAGAGTGTGACGTCGGTCAACACAGATCAGCATGGATCAACACAGGTCAACAACATGGACCAGCAGACATCAGCACGGGTCAACACGGGTCAATCCAGAGCAGTGGGGGTCAAGTCAGCTCAAGGAAGATCGACAGCAAGACGGGTCAGCAGGGATCAGCGCAGGTCAACACAGGTCAACACGGATCAACATGGATCAATGTGGGTCAATGAGGGTCAACAAACACAGATCAACATGGGTCAATACAGACTGATGTGTGTCAACATGGAGTGACACGGGCTGACACGGGCCAACACGGGTCAAAAAACATGGGTCAACACATATTAACACTGGATCAACATGGGTCAACACAGATTGACACGGGTCAACACGGATGAACACAGGTCTATATGGGTCAAAATGGAGCACCACAGCGTGACATGGGTCAACATGGGTCAACATGGATCAGTACAGAGCAACATGGGTCAACATAGGTGTTTTGGGTTTGGGTGGCAAGGTTTTGGTAGTGGGGGGGGCTACAGGGGTGGCTTCCAGGAGAAGCTGCTAGAAGCTTCCCCTGTGTCTGACAGAGCCAATGCCAGCCGGCTCCAAGACGGACCCACACCGCTGGCCAAGGCCAAGTCCATCAGTGATGGTGGTAGCGCCTCTGGGATAACAGAGTTAAGGGGAGAAAAAAAAAAGTAGCGGCAGCTTTTGCAGCCAGAGAGAGGAGTGAGAAGATGTAAGAAAACTCTGCAGACACCAAGGTCAGTGCAGAAGGAGGGGCAGGAGGTGCTCCAGGCACCGGAGCAGAGATCCCCCTGCAGCCCATGGTGAAGACCATGGTGAAGCAGGCTGTCCCCCTGCAGCCCATGGAAGGAGGATGAGGGGGTGTAGAGATTCCACCTGCAGCCCGTGGAGGACCCCACACCGGAGCAGGTGGAGGCACCTGAAGGAGGCTGTGACCCCGTGGGAAGCCCACGCTGGAGCAAGCTCCTGGCAGGACCTGTGGACCCGTGGAGAGAGGAGCCCACGCCAGAGCAGGTTTGCTGGCAGGACTTGTGACCCCGTGGGGGACCCACGCTGGAGCAGTTTGCTCCTGAAGGTCTGCACCCCATGGGAGAGACCCACGCTGGAGCAGTTCATGAAGGACTGTAGCCCGTGGGAAGGACTCACGTAGGAGAAGTTCATGGAGAACTGTCTCCCATGAGAGCGACCCCACGCTGGAGCAAGGAGGAGTGTGAGGAGTCCTCCCCTGAGGAGGAGGGAGCGGCAGGGGTGGGGAGTGAAGTTGGGCCCAGGAAGAAGGGAGGGGTGGGTGGGGAGGGGTTCTAAGATTTGGGTTTATTTCTCGTTACTTTGGTTTCTGGGTAATTAGATGAATTTTTCCTAAGCTGAGTCTGGTTTGCCCATGACGGTCATCAGTGATCAATCTCTCCCTGTCCTTATCTCGACCCACCAGCCTTTCGTTATATTTTCTCTCCCCTGTCCAGCTAAGGAGGGGAGTGATAGAGTGGCTGTGGTGGGCACCTGGCCTCCAGCCAGGGTCAACCCACCACAAAGGGTTAACAAGGTTCAACACCGCATCAACGTGAGCCACCCCAGAGTGACATGGGTCAATATGAGTTGACATGGGTCAACAAGGTTCAGCACCGCATCAGCATGAGCCAACACAGATTGACACGGGTCAACACGGATGAACACAGGTTTATATGGGTCAAAATGGAGCACCACAGAGTGGCATGGGTCAACATGGATCAGTACAGGTCTACATGGGTCAACATGGGTCAACAAGGTTCAACACTGCATCAACATGAGCCACCACAGAGTGACATGGGTCAACATTGGTCAACATGGGTCAACGAGGTTCAACACTGCATCAACATGAGCCACCACAGAGTGACATGGCTCAACATGGCTCAACATGCCTCAACATGGCTCAACATGGATCAGTACAGGTCTACATGGGTCAACATGGGTCAACAAGGTTCAACACTGCATCAACATGAGTCACCACAGATTGACATGGGTCAACATGGATCAGCACAGGTCTACATGGGACAACATGGGTCAAAATGGAGCAAGACAGAGTGACATGGGTCAACATAGATCAACATGGATCAATGTGGGTCAACACATGGGCCAGCACAGGTCAAGAAACATGGGTCAACACAGAGTGACATGGGGCAGCATGGGCCAACATGGGCCAACACGGGTCAAGAAACATGGGTCAATACAGACAGACATGGGTCAACGTGGAGTGACACAGGTTGCCATGGGCCAACACGGGCCAACACAGGTCAACACGAGTCAACACGGGTCAACTCGGGTCATCATCAGCCAACATCACCCCACCACATGGGACAGCCACAAGGATTGGGTTGCAGAGGGTGGAGCTCTGGCACAGTCGTGATGTCATCATGGGGGCAATGAATGATGTCAGAGACAGAAGGGAATCAACATGAGAAGTCAGGTCATGCCAGGGCCAGGAAGTGACATCATCAGTAGGCAAGAAGTGACATCACTCACAGAGTACGATGATTATGCCTAACAGAGCCATCTCTGATGTCACCAAGGGCCCAGGAAATGACATCATCAGCTTACCAGGATGCGTGACAGACCCATTCCGAGCAGTGATGTCATCGCTGGATGAAGAAGTGATGTCACTGCCGGACGCAGGGCATGAAGCGACATCAGGGGCAGACCAGGAGGTGCCACCACCCTCCCAGCCAGCTGTGACATCACCAGCAGACCAACCGCCCCTACAGGGGTGCTATAGGGGCCAGCTTGGCCCTATGGCCCCTATATACCATGTAGGGGATCCCTGAGCCCACAGAGATCCCTATAGGGATCCCTAGGGGGATGTCTATAGGGGACCCTGACCCTGTGTGGATAAACACAGGGATCTATAAGTGATCGAGGCCCTATAGGGGACTACAGAGGGTCCAGGCCCTGTGGGGATCCCTATGGGGATCTACAGGGCATCTGGCACCTATAGAGATGCCCAGGATCTGTAGGGGTCTGGAGGGACTCACAGCTGTATGGGGGTCTATAGGGGGATCCCTATAGGGGATACAGGAGGGGGTGGTGTCTATAGGGCAGGAAGGTGTCCATGCAGGTCTATAGGATGACCAAGCTCCACAGGGATCCCGATGGGACTGCATAGGTGATCTCAGACCTACAGGGAACCCCATGGGGTTCTATAAGGCACCCATGATCTATAGGGGTCTTAGGGGATCCCAGCCCCTGTGGAGACCCCTCTGTGGGTCTATAGAGGACCGTGACCCTATGGAAGTCCTTCTGGGAGCCTACAGAGGATCAGGGCTCAGTGGGAGTCTATAGGGCACTGCAGCCTTATAGGGTAGCTATGGGAGCCTATAGGGGATCATGGACCTGCTGAGAGCTGTGGAGCTCTATAGGGGAACCCAGTCCTATGGGAGTCCCTATGGGGGTCTATAGGCATTCATATACCACAGGGGTCCTTATGGAGGTCTATAGGGGGTCCCAACCCTACAGGGCTTCCTATGGGGTCTATAGGGTATTGTAGCACTATGGGTGTCTTTATGGGGGATCCCTGTCCTATGGGGGTCTATGGGGGATCCTTATGGGGGTCTATGGGGGATCCCAGTCCAGGAGGGATTCTATGGGGGTCTGTGGGGGATCCCTGCCCTATGGGGGTCCCTATGGGGGTCTATGGGGGATCCTTATGGGGGTCTATGGGGGATCCCAGTCCAGGGGGGATTCTATGGGGGTCTGTGGGGGATCCCTGCCCTATGGGGGTCCCTATGGGGGTCTATGGGGGATCCTTATGGGGGTCTATGGGGGATCCCTGCCCTATGGGGGTCCCTATGGGGGTCTATGGGGGATCCTTATGGGGGTCTATGGGGGATCCCAGTCCAGGGGGGATTCTATGGGGTCTGTGGGGGATCCCTGCCCTATGGGGGTCCCTATGGGGGTCTATGGGGGATCCTTATGGGGGTCTATGGGGGATCCCTGCCCTATGGGGGTCCCTATGGGGGTCTATGGGGGATCCTTATGGGGGTCTATGGGGGATCCCAGTCCAGGGGGGATTTTATGGGGGTCTGTGTGGGATCCCTGCCCTATGGGGGTCCCTATGGGGGTCTCTGCCCCATGGGGGTCTGTAGGGGCCCGCGGCCCCGCAGAGATCCCCGCCGATACCCCACAGGCCCCCGCGGGGGGGGGGGGGGGGGGGGGGGGGAGTGACCGCTCCGGCCCCGTCTCTATGGTGCGGGGGGGGTGTGGGAGGACCGCGCCGCCATCCCCTCTCTATGGTCTCCGCTCACTTCCGCTCCGGCCCCTCCGAGCGGGCGGCCCCGGAAGTGACGCGCGGAGCTGCCAAAAGCGGCGGCGAAGGCGCTTCCGGGTGTCGGGGCCGGCGGCGGTTCCGGCGCGCGCGGAGGTGAGTGCGGCCCCGCCCCCCCCGCCCCGCCCCCTGGCGCGTGAGGCCCTGGAAAGGGGGGGGGGGGGGGGGGGGGGGGGATGTCCGCGGCGTGTCGTCACACCCCGGTGACGTTCCCTGGAGGTGTCCCCGGCCCCCTGGTGACGCCCTGTAAGGTGTACCTCAAGCCGCCGTGATGTCATCAGCGCTGTCCCCAGCACCCCGTGACGTCCCGCAGGGTGTCCCACACCCTGTCAAGGTCCCCAGCTCCTGGTGACATCACAGAAGGTGTCCCCAGAGCCTGGTGACGTCATGGTGTCTTCTCCACACCTCGTTGATGTCCCCAGCTCCTGGTGACATCACATAAGTGTCCCCAGAGCCTGTTGACGTCATGGTGTCTTCTCCACACCTCGGGTGACATCACAGAAGGTGTCCCCAGAGCCTGGTGACGTCGTGGTGTCTTCTCCACACCTCGTTGATGTCCCCAGCTCCTGGTGACATCACATAAGGTGTCCCCAGAGCCTGGTGACGTCGTGGTGTCTTCTCCACACCTCGTTGATGTCCCCAGCTCCTGGTGACATCACATAAGGTGTCCCCAGAGCCTGGTGACGTCATGGTGTCTTCTCCACACCTCGGGTGACATCACATAAGGTGTCCCCAGAGCCTGGTGACATCGTGGTGTCTTCTCCACACCTCGGGTGACATCACAGAAGGTGTCCCCACCCCCCGGCCATGCCCTGGTGGCATCTCCACACCATGTTGATGTCCCCAGATCCTAGTGACGTCTTGGTGGCGTCTCCACGCCACCTTGATGTCCTCAGCCCTGGTGACATCCCATAAGGTGTCCCCAGCCCCTGGTGAAGTCGTGATGGCTTCTCCACACCACGTTGATGTCCCCAGTCCCTGGTGACACCCCATATGACATCCCCAAAGCCTGTTGTTCTTCCTTCAGGTATCTCCAGACCTCGCCGAGGACCCCGGTCCCCACCGGCGCCCGTCCCCGCGGCCATGGCGGAGGCGGTTCACTACATCCACCTCCAGAACTTCAGCCGTTCGTTGCTGGAGACCCTCAACGGGCAACGCTTGGGCGGTCACTTCTGCGACGTGACGGTTCGTATCCGTGAAGCCACCCTACGAGCTCATCGTTGCGTCCTGGCTGCCGGCAGCCCCTTCTTCCACGACAAGCTTCTGTTGGGTCACTCGGCCATCGAGGTGCCACCCGTTGTCCCCAGCGGGGCGGTGAGACAGCTGGTGGAGTTCATGTACAGCGGTTGTTTGGTGGTGGCCCAGTCGGAAGCTCTGCAGATCCTCACCGCCGCCTCCATCCTCCAGATCAAGACGGTCATCGACGAATGCACCCAAATCATCTCCCAAAGCCGCGGTCCCAAGGTGCTGCCCCCCTCCCGCCCGCCCCGTCCCGAAGCCGCCGCGGCACCTGCCGAACCCTGCCACAAATCTCTGCCGCCGCCGCCGCCGTTGTCAGACCACGACGTCCGTTTCGGTCCGGCCGATCCTGCGCCGAGCTGCCACAGCCGAAAGCAACGTCAACCGCTGCGGCTTCAACTGCCGGTCAAAGAGGAGGAAGAGGAGGAGGAGGAGGAAGAAGGAGGAGGCGCCGGCGGCGCCGGTGAGGAAGGCTTCATCCCCCCGCCCTTCGCCGCCGAGGACCCCCCGTTTTTCGGAGCTGCCGAGGTCTTTGCCGACGCCTTCCTGCCTCCGTGGCCCGGCGAGGACGGGGGCAAGTTCGGGCCCGACTGCAGCCTGGAGGCACCAGGCCGGGCGCCGGCGTTTGGGGCCAAGGTGGGGGGCAACGGTTTTGGCTTCGCGCCGCCTGCGCCGCCACCGGTGCCGCCGCCGTCGCTCTACGAGGGGGGCACGGAGGGGGGGCTGAGCGGGGCGTGCGTCCCACCGACCCCCGAGGTGCCCCAGCCTGGCCCATCGCGTTGCACCGAGCCTTCCTACCAGTGCGGCCACTGCCAGAAGACCTTCAGCTCCCGCAAGAACTACACCAAACACATGTTCATCCACTCCGGTGAGGGGACACGGTGCGGGGGACACGGTGGGGACACCGGGCGGGGGGGGACATGGGGCTCAACCAGCTCCCCGGGGGGGCCGTGGAGCCGGAGCTGGTCCCTTGTGAGGGACGCGATGGGGACGGGGAGGGAGGGGGAAGGTGGGGAGATGCTGGGGGGACAAGGACATGGGGCAATGGAGATGGTGCCGTGGGGGGACATGGAGGGATGGCGACAGGGACGTCACGGGGGTCCATGTTGACCTGTGTTGACCCATGTCACTCCCATGTCAATCCATGTTGACCTGTGTCACTCTGTGTTGACCCATGTCACTATGTGGTGACCCACGGGTTGGCCCGTGTTGCTCTGTGTTGATCCATGTTGACACGTGTTGCTCCACGTGATCAGTGTTGACCTGTGTTCACCCATGTTGACCTACGTTGACCCATACCAATCTCTGTTCCCCCACGCTGACCTGTGTTGACCTGTGGTGCTCCATGTCAGTCCATGTTGACACATGTTGCTTGGTGGTGATCCAGCTGACGTGCCTTGCTCCATGTTGATCAGTGTCATGGTGTGGACTCATGTTGACCTGTGTCACTATGTGGTGACCCATGTCAGTCTGTGTTGACCCGCGTTGATCTGCATTGCCTCGTGTTGACCCGTGTTGACCTGTGCTGACCAGTTTTGACCCATGTTGACCCGTGTTGATCCACGTTGACCCTGTTTATCTGTGCTGACCCATGTCACTCTGCGTTGCTCCATTTTGACCCACGTAGACCTGTGTTGATCCATGATGTCCCGTATCATTGTGTTGACCCATGCTGATCCAGTGTTGACCTGTGTTGACCCATGTTGACCTGTGTTGACCCATTTTGACCCGTGTTGATTACTGTTGACCCATGCCAATCTGTGTTAACTCATGTTGATCTGCCTTGCTTTGTTAATCTGGTGACCCATGTTGATCTGTGTTGCTCCATGTTGACTTGTGTTGATCTGCGTTGCTCCATGTTGACCTGTATTGATGTGTTGACCCGTGTCGCTCTGTGTAGCTCCATTTTGACCCACATTGGTCTGTTGGCCCAATGTGACCTATGCTGATCCATGTTAATCCATGTTCACCTGTGGATCCACGTTGATCCATGTTGGTCTGTGTTGACCTATGTTGATCTATGTTCAGTCATGTCCCTCCATGTTCCCTGCGTTGACCCTCATCGATGCACGTCACTCCCTTTTGACCCATGTTGATCCATTGACTTGTGTTGATCTATGTTGACTCATGTTGACCCATGTTACTCTGTGTGTACCTGTGCTGATCCATGTTGACCTATGTTGACCCACATTGACCCATTAACTTGTGTTGCCCCATGTTGCTCCATGTTGACCCGTATTGATCCATGTTGACCTGCAGTGATCCATGTTGACCCCTATTGATCCATGTTGACCTGCAGTGATCCATGTTGACCCCTATTGATCCATGTTGACCTGCAGTGATCCATGTTGACCCCTATTGATCCATGTTGACCCGTATTGATCCATCTTGACCCTGTCAACCTGTATTGATCCATGTTAGAGGAAACAGTCTAGGAGGTTCCTGGAGTGTGTGGAAGAGAACTTCCTGCCACAGCTGGTAAGTGAGCCTACCAGGGGAGGTGTCTTGCTCGACCTCCTGTTCACAAACAGAGAAGGACTGGTGGGAGATGTGGTGGCCGGAGGCTGTCTTGAGCTTAGCGACCATGAAACAATAGTTTTTGATTCACAGTGAAGTAAGGAGAGGGATCAGCAAAACCACTACCATGGACTTTCGGAGGGTAGACTTTGGCCTGCTCAGGATACGGGTTGAGGAGTGTCCCTTGGGAGACAGTCCTGAAGGGTAAAGGGGTCCAGGGAGGCTGGGCATTATTCAAGAAGGATGTCTTAAAGGCACAGGAGCAAGCCGTCCCCATGTGCCGTAAGACAAACGGGTGGGGAAGACCCAGGGAGCTTTGGCTGGGACTCAGGAAAAAAAGGAGAGTCAGAAGGGGCAGGCAACTCAAGAAGAATATGGGGGTCTTGTTAGGTCATGCAGAGAGAAAATTAGAAAGGCCAAAGCCCAGCTAGACCTCAGTCTGGCCAGCGTTGGAAGGGATGACAGGAAATGTTTCTACAAATACATCAACAACAAGAGAGCCAAGGAGAATCTCCATCCTTTATTGGATGCTGGGGAACATGGCCACCAAGGATGGGGCAAAGGCTGAGGTACTTAATGCCTTCTCTGCCTCAGTAATAGTCAGAGCAGTTGTCCTCAGGGCATTCAGCCCCCTGAGCTGGAAGACAGGGACGGAGAGCAGAATAGACCTCCCATGGTCCAGGAGGAAGCAGTTCATGACCTGCTATGGAAGCTGGAAACTCACAAGTCTATTTGGCCGGATGGGATCCACCCGAGAGTTCTGAGGGAGCTGGTGGAGGAGCTTGCCAAGCCACTCTCCATCATTTATCAACAGTCCTGGTTAACAGGGGAGGTCCCAGGCGACTGGAGGCTTGTCAATGTGACGCCCATCTACAAGAAGGGCTGGAAGGAGGATCTGGGGAACTACAGGCCTGTCAGCCTGACCTCGGTACCAGGGAAGATTATGGAGCGGTTCATCTTGAGTGCGCTCACCAGGCAGGTGCAGGACAACCAGGGGATCAGGCTCAGCCAGCACGGGTTCATGAAAGGCAGGTCCTGCCTGACTAACCTGATCTCCTTCTATGACCAGGTGACCTGCCTAGTGGATGAGGGAAAGGCTGTGGATGTTATCTACCTGGACTTTAGTAAAGCCTTTGATATGGTCTCCCACAGCATTCTCCTAGAGAACCTGGTGGCTCATGGCTTGGGTAGGTGCACTCTTCGCTGGGTGAAAAACTGGCTGGAAGGCCGAGCCCAGAGAGTTGTGGTGAACGGAGTTAAATCCAGTTGGTGGCCGGTCACAAGCGGTGTTCCCCAGCGTCCAGTCTTGGGGCCAGTCTTGTTTAACATCTTTATCAAGGATCTGGACAAGGGGATCGAGTGCACCCTCAGTAACTTTGCAGATGACACCAAATTGGGTGGGAGTGTTGATCTGCTTGAGGGTAGGAAGGCTCTGCAGAGGGATCTGGAGAGGCTGAATCGATGGGCCAAGGCCAACTCTATGAGGTTGAACAAGGCCAAGTGCTGGGTCCTGCACTTGGGTCACCACAACCCCAGGCAACGCTGCAGGCTTGGGGCAGAGTGGTTGGAAATTTGCCTGGCGGAAAAGGACCTGTGGGTGTTGGTCAACAGCCAACTGAATATGAGCCAAAAGTGTGCCCAGGTGGCCAAGAAGGCCAACAGCATCCTGGCTTGTATCAGGAACGGTGTGGCCAGCAGGAGTAGGGAAGTGATCGTTCCCCTGTACTCTGCACTGGTGAGGTTGCAACTCAAGTACTGTGTTCAGTTTTGGGCCCCTCACTCCAAGAAGGACCTTGAGGTGCTGGAGCGTGTCCAGAGAAGGGAAATGAAGCTGGTCAAGGCACTGGAGCACAAGTCTGATGAGAAGCAGCCGTGGGAACGGGGGTTGTTTAGCCTGGAGAAGAGGAGGCTGAGGGGAGACCTGATCACTCTCTACAATTACCTCAAAGGAGGTTGCGGTGAGGTGGGTGTTGGTCTCTTCTCCCAAGTAACTAGCAAAAGGACAAGAGGAAATGGTCTCAAGTTGCGTCAGGGGAGGTTTAGATTAGATATTAGGAAAAATTTCTTCACTGAAAGAGTGGTCAGACATTGGACCAGGCTGCCCAGAGAGGTGGTTGGAGTCACCATCCCTGGAGGTGTTCAGAAAACGTGTAGACGTGGCACTTTGGGACATGGTTTAGTAGACATGGTGGTGTTGGGTCGACGGTTGGACTTGATGGACTTTTCCAACCTTAAAGATTCTATGATTCATGTTGACCCCTGTTGATCCACATTGACCCGTATTGATCCATGTTGACCCGTCAACCTGCGTTGCTCCATGTCGATCCATCAACCTGTGTTGTTCTGTGTTGATCCATGTTGACCCACACTGATCCATGTCGACCTGTATTGATCCATGTTGACCCATGGTTGTCTTTCTGTAGGCGAGAAGCCCCACCAGTGCTCCATCTGCTGGCGCTCCTTCTCACTCCGTGACTACCTGCTGA
This sequence comes from Balearica regulorum gibbericeps, assembly GCF_011004875.1. Lineage (NCBI taxonomy): Eukaryota > Metazoa > Chordata > Aves > Gruiformes > Gruidae > Balearica > Balearica regulorum. The sequence continues at coordinate 609,934 of NC_046216.1, read as the reverse complement.
AGCACATGGTGACCCACACGGGCGTCCGTGCCTTCCAGTGCGGCGTCTGCTGCAAACGCTTCACCCAGAAGAGCTCCCTCAACGTCCACATGCGCACCCACCGCCCTGAGCGCTTCCAGTGCCGCCTCTGCACCAAGGGCTTCTCCCACCGCACCCTCCTCGAGCGCCATGCTGCTGCCACCCACCCCGTGCCACCACCGGGCCCACCGCCGGGGCCGCCGCCACCTGAAGCCGGGCTGGCAACGTGGCCAGGCGCCGAGGCTGCGGGTGCCGGCCCAGCTCACACGGCATGAGGGTGCCCCCGGGGAGGGATCTCTGTCACCCCTGAACTGCCTCGGGGGTTGGGCTTTGGGGCAACCCCATGCCCATGGATGAGTCCCCAGGGCTGTCTCAGCACCCTGGGGTGAAACCTGGAGGACTTTAACCCCAGCCCAGCCATGGATTTGATGCCCTGGATGGAGAGACGGAGGGAGATGGGGTCCATCCCGCTTGTCCCCTCCCAGCGACATGGCTTCCGTCCCCCCAAACCGCGGTGGTGGGGGCGGTTAAACAGACTTGATGGCGCCGGCAGGTGGTGAAAATCAACACGCGGGTTTTAAGGACCATTTTAGTGCCGTTATTGCGGGTTTTTTACCTAAAAGTTCTCCCCCTCCTCACTGCTTGCCCACGTGACATCTCACCTACTGAATGGTGGGTGCCAACCCTGGGCATGTGGCCACCACGGAAGGGTCATGGTAGACATTGGCCACGTCATGAACCCTTCCCAAGTGTTTGCATTGGTGATGGGCAACAAAAAGGCCAAACCACACCCCCGTGGCTACCACAGAGTGACTGAGGTAGCCGTTGGCCACATCCTGAGTCCTCCCTAAGTCTTTGTGTTCGTGTTTTTCCCCAGTCCCGTGGCTTTTTGCCTACATAGGTTCCCCACAAGCCAACGATGGGCGTTGATGGAGCCAAACCACGTCCCCATTCCCACCACAGAAGGGTCATAGAGTCATTGGCCACGTCCCCAAGCCGTTTACGTTGACGATGAGTGCCAGTGGGCCAAACTACGTCCCTGTGGCCACCACAGAAGGGCTGTAGCAGCCACTGGCCATGTCACGGTTCCTACTGAAGTCTTTGTGTTGATGATGGGTGCCGATAGGGCCAACCCACGTGCACGCAGCCATCACAGAACAGCTGTAATTATCACTGGCTACATCATGGATCTTCCTGAAGTCTCTGTATTGACAATGGGCACCAACAGGGCCAAACCGCATCCCCACGGCCACCTCAGAAGGGTTGTAGCAGCCATTGACCATGGTATGGATCCTCCATGAATCCTTTTATTGACGATGAGCACCAGCAAGTCAAACCACATCCCCATGGTCACCACAGAAGCACCATCATCTGCTCTACCACCTCCTCCCATCTCCTTGGGGAGCCCCTCAGAGCCCCTGGTGCATCGCCAGGGCTGGATCGGGCCCTGGCTCAGCTACGTGGAGGCGGCGGTGGCGAGCGAGGTTGGAGCTGCGGCCGAAGGTCTTGGGGCAGTTGGGGCAGCGGTAGGGCTTCTCACCGGTGTGGGTGCGCTGGTGGTCGAGCAGATGGGTGCTCTCGACGAAGCGTTTGTCGCACTGGCCGCACTGGAAGGGCTTCTGGCCGCTGTGGAGACGGCGGTGCCGACGGAGGTTGGAACTCCAGCTGAAACATTTGCCGCAAGCGTTGCATTCATAGGGTTTCTCACCGGTGTGGGTGCGCTGGTGCTGCAGGAGGTTGCAGTTCTGGGTGAAGCTCTTGGCGCAGGCGCCGCACTTGTAGGGCTTCTCGCCCGTGTGGGTGCCAAAGTGCCGCATCAGGTGCGAGCTCTGCCCAAAGGCCTTGCCGCACTCGGTGCACTTGTAGGGTTTCAAGGTATCTGGGGGAGGCGTGGGGGGCAGCTCCCAGGTGCAGCCCAGGCTGGGTGATGGGGGCAGCGTCGCCAGGCTCTCAGGGGTGTCCATCTCTGAGGACTTCACAGTGCCTGTGGGGACATGGAGATGAATGTCACCATAGGATCCCTAATTGCCCTCCCTGAGCTTCTTAATTGCCTCCAGCATCCAAAATTGATCCCTAGAATTCCCAAATCACCCCTGAGCTCACAAATCACGCCTTGATCTCCCTCATTGCCCCCCCTGCCTCGAATCTCCCAAATTGCTTCCCAAGCCACATGGTGCCCTCTCAGACCCAGATCTAATTTGTGGATGGTCAGGAGGAACGTGACCTGGGTTGGGGTGGGGTTAGAGCAAGGACCCCTCAGAGGTCCTGTGTGTCTGCCCACCCTGGTGGGATGGAGCTGGGTTTCCATCCTTGGAGGTCCTCAGACTTCACTGGGAGAAGCCATGAGGAACCTGGATGAGACAGACCTGCTTTGGTCAGCATTGGACCCCTCTGCTGTCTCATAACGCTTTGCAGTGCCCCTTGTACCCCCTCCCCAGCTGGGCTCACCTCTGTGGGTGCCGGGTACCGTCCCCCCATCCCTGTCCCAGTCGCTGGGTGGCTCCTTTGTCTGCTCCATGGCCTTCGGGGAGACGCAGGGTGGGGGGAGAGATGTGGGGTGGGGGAGGTCAGCACCTGCTCCCCCAAAAGAGGACCCAGGCATCTGGGGTGGGAACGGGGGGGTGGGAGGGGGACCGTCTGCCGGGGCTGGAGAGACTGGGGGAGCCCTGGATGTGCTGGGGGGGGGGACGACAGAGGTGGGACAAAGGGGATCTTGGGGGGGCACCGAGGGTGAAGGGGGGACGTGAGGGGCCTCCGGACCGGGAGGGGGGGAACCCCAAAAGGAGTGAGCGTGGTGGGGCGGTATCAGGGGCTCCCTGGGGGGAGTCAAGGAACGGGGGGAGCCTGGGAGGGGGCACCGGACGTGGGAAGGGCACCGGGGACACACACCGAGGGGGACCCGGGACTTAGGGACAGGGGTGGCACCGGGGGAGGATCCGGGCCGGTCCCGGGGTGCCCTTCCCGGGGTGCCACGTGGTGTGTGTGTCCCCACCTCACCGAACCGCCGCGGAACCGCCACCTCCGCCGTGCGCCACCGGAAGCGCTCGGGGGTACCTTTAGGGGCCGCTCTGCGCCACTCGGAGGACCTCGACTCGATGGTTGTTAACGTCACTCACGGATGACCTGTGCGACAGGGCCAATGGCCAAGTCCACCCCTCGATCAGGAGCCCATCTATATGTTGCATCCCTTCCTTGACGGCTCTGCTTCCGTTGCCGTGACCACCCCGCTGGGCACTGGCCACCATCCGGTCAGTGCAGAGGTAGAGCATGGGCCGCTGTTCTGCTTCAGCAACGTCAAGAACCAACTGGATGGCTTTCACCTCAAAAATGACTTAATTCACCTTCTCCTTCAGCAGTTCTCAGACTCGTCGTGTCCGATGCTTCCCCACAATGAAGCAGGATCCATCAGTGAACAGGGCGTATGGCTTCTCATTTTTCTGTTAGTTTATCATACGGTGGGGGGTCTCTTCAGGGCGTGTCGCTTCCTGGCGACATTCCGAAATCTTTGCCTTCTGGCCAGTCCGCAATCACTTCCGTAATTCCTGGTCATTGTATTTGTTACTCACTTCTTGTGAATACAAATCAAAAATCCCTTCATTACGATCAGAAGTTTGATCAGCCCTTCCACTCAGTCGGGGGAACTGCCCGCTGGGAACCGGAACGGCATTTTTCCTGGAAGAATCCCCTTTTGTGATTGTTTTTCCATGTAGCCATGCCTCTGGGGTCGAGGGAGATTTTCCATCCCACTTCCTCATGTTGTGCTGGTTTTGGCTGGGACAGGGTTAATTTTCTTCACAGTAGCCTGTATGGGGCTGTGGTTTGTGATTTGTGCTGCAAACAGTGTTGATAATTCAGGGATGTTTTTGTCATTGCTGAGCAGTGCTTACACAGCATCAAGGCCTTTTCTGCTTCTCACACCACCCCACCAGCGAGTAGCTGGGGGTGCACAAGAAGTTGGGAGGGGACGCAGTCAGGACAGCTGACCCCAACTGACCAAAGGGATATCCCATTCCAGATGACATCATGCTCAGCATATAATGCTGGGGGAAGAAGAAGGAAGGGGGGGATATTCGGAGTGATGGCGTTTGTCTTTCCAAGGAACCATTCCTCGTTGGAGCCCTGCTTTCCTGGGGACGGCTGAACACTTGCCTGCTGACGGAAAGCAGTGAATGAATTCCTTGGTTTGCTTTGCTTGCGTGCGTGGCTTTTGCTTTACCTAATAAACTGTCTTTATCTCAACCCAGGAGTTTTCTCCCTTTTACTCTTCCAATTCTCTCCACCATCCCATCGAGGAGTGAGCAAGCGGCTGTGTGGGGCTTCGTTACCAGTTAAACCATGACACGTCCTCTCCGTGGTCACACAGGTAAAACCAGAGGGTGGCCCGTGGTGTGTACCCTCTATGTGCTCTCTCTTGAGCAGAGGAACGCTTCCTCCTAATAGCCGATACTGCTCCGTACAGGTGGGGAGTAGGGCAGATCCTCTCTGAATTGCTGGAACTGCCGGGACAGTTCCTCTACAGCTGAGACACAGCCCCGCAGGGAGGAACATCTCTCTTCGTGGTGGTCCACTTGCCTGGACAACATACAACATCTTCACTGATGTGATACCTTTCCCTCACACCTGACAGAAGTCTCCTCCAGAGGCTGAGGGCTTGTGTCCCTTTTCCAACCACCTTGTCCATGCCCTCTTCCCTAGACAGGGATCCCAGCTGCCTGGCTTCCCTACTCTCTAATTCCAGGCTACTGGCTTCGTTATCTCAGCATCAGAGCAGCCAGGTAATGACGCGCTCACCTGGACAACGCCTGAAATTTTTTCACGTATCTCACAGCTCACGCAGGGACAGGGATCGAGTGGTCACCATCTGGTTTTCTGGTTCTGCCTCTTCTTCCTCCTGCTCTCGGGATGGCCATGCTTCTTCATCCCTTACTAAACGAGCCGACTTTTGCATCCAATATTTCCTTGTGTGTATAGGGGCGACTGATTCCGGCATGGGTTGGTTCTCTGGTTCAGCTGCAGTGCCTGTTGTGGGCTGGAGTAGCTGCGGTGCCATCAGCGAGGTTGGAGTAGCCGTGGTGCCTGTCGCAGGGCTGGAGTAGCCATAGTGCCTGTAAACAGGGTTGGAGGAGCCGCAGTGCTTGTCAGCGGGGCTGGAGTAGCTGTGGTGCCTGTCAAGAGGGTTGGAGTAGCCGTGGTGCCTGCCGGCGGGGGTTGGAGTAGCCACGGTGCCCGTTGTTCGGTTGTCAGTGATTTGTGTGTCTCTGGAATTGCCAGGCTGACAGCGTCCTTTTCCCAAATCTTTCACTAGTTTTGCCGGATTCTGATAACTTGTTCCAAACCACTGGAGGCACCCACCGCGCCAGGCGTTTGCCCACGCTGTCCCACACCTCCTGCCACTCCTAACCATCCAACCTCGGGGCAGATCTCCGGGTGATATTTTTACACAGTTGTTTAACAAGATCGATGAGGTTTTGCAATAGGAACATCACAAAGGTGTTCAACGTTCTCGAGAGCTGTTGTAACTGACCTGAAGGAGACGGAGAAGGTGAAGGAGGGGGAGAAGTGTCCTCCCTTGTCTCCCCCACAGATTGGCTCTCCAAGGAGAAAAAATAGAGTAATTAATAATAGTTTCCAAACGAGAGCTCCCAAAATACGGAGATGAAGGCAATGCTGAGTACAAACACCAGATTAGTCTCATGACCAGTGACGATGTCATATTATAAGCCGGTGTTACACAGTACAGCAAAAGCATAACCTTGATCCAGGCCCCAGAGATGATAAACAGCACAACAGGGAACGTACACAGTACGTGAGGTGTGACAGAACACAACTCCAGGCACGACCACAACAACGCCGACAGCAAATAAATCAGCATTGTGACCAGCGACTATTAAACTAATATAATTAATGCTTATAACGAATTTGTTTTAACGTGCCCTGGTCAGATCTGTCGTTATCTCAACCCTTCGAGCCCATCATTGGGCACCAAAAAGGACTGTCGTGGTTTAGCCCGGATGGTAACTGAGCCCCACGGAGCTGCTCGCTCACTCCCCCGCGGTGGGACGGGGAGTACGAGAAGCCGCAAAGTCCTCAATTTGACGTAAATTGGCAACAACTAAAACATCAGTGTGACATCAACATTATTCTCATCCCAAATCCAAAACACGGCACTATACCAGCTACTAGGAAGAAAATTAACTCTGCCCCAGGACACTCTCCGCACGCCGCCCTGCCCCGACTCCCCGCCCAAGGCAGGGCCCTGCATTATATTTTGGGGTGGGGGCCAGTTTTCCCCGTTACGGCAGGTTTTTGCCCCATTTGGGACCCCACCCCTGTGTCCCCCCAGAGCTGCAGAGGGGCCCCGAGGGGCAGAGTTAAGGGTACTGGGGGGTGTCCCGGTCCCAGGGGGTGTCCAGAGCTGAATCTGGGGGGGTCCAGAGCAGGAGCAGGGTGTCTGGAGCTGATTCGGGGGGGGTCCCCAAGGCGATTCGTGTCCCTGCAGGTGGGCGATGAGGCTGGAGTGCTGGTGGTGGCTCCCCGAGGTCCCCATGGTGACCAGCAGAGTTAAGAGGATTCCCGATGTCCGTATTTTGGGATTCTTTGGGGTTCCTGGTGGTGGATTCAGTGACACCCAGCACCCGTTTCAGTGTCTACGAGGGCTACTTGTGTCCCCGCTGGTGGGTGACGAGGCCGGAGCGCTGGCGGAAGCGCTTGCCGCAGCGCGGGCAGGGGAACGGCTTCTCGCCGGTGTGGATGCGGCGGTGAGCGGCCAGGTGGGAGGCAACGGCGAAGGCCCGGCCGCACTCGGTGCAGGCGTGGGGCCGCTCGCCGGTGTGACTGCGCCGGTGCAGCGCCAGCGCCGAGCTTTGGCTGAAGCGTTTACCGCAGTGGCTGCAGGCGAAGGGTCGCTCGCCGGTGTGCACCCGCCGGTGCACCGCCAGGTGCGAGGGCACGGCGAAGGCTTTGCCGCAGTCGGCACAGGTGTGCGGCCGCTCGCCGGTGTGCAGACGCCGGTGCAGGCCCAGCGCCGAGCTCTGGCTGAAGCATTTGCCGCAGTGGGTGCAGGCAAAGGGCCGCTCGCCAGTGTGCACCCGTCGGTGCACCGCCAGCCGGGAGCGGGCACCGAAGGTCTTACCGCAGTCACTGCAGTGGTGGCCCTCTGACGCCGGCGGGGACGTGGGGACGCCACGTTGGTGGCAGGTGGCGTCGCGGACGGGTGGCGTCGGCACCGGGGGTGGTCGTGGAGGGTCAGTGGGGCTGGGGGCTGTGGAGAGAGAGGAGAGTGAAGGGGGGACGGGGTGTGGCGATGCTGGGGACACGCAAAGGGACATGGGGGACACGCGGAGGGACACACAGTGCCATGTGGGGGACACGCGAAGGGACATGGGGGACACACAGAGGAACACACAGTGTGACAAGCGGGACACGCGGTGTGACGTGAGAGGTGCGGTGTGACATGCGGTGTGACCTTGGAGACGTGCAGTGTGATGTGCGGATGTGGGGGGACACACGGAGATGGGGACATTTGAAGTGACACAGGGACACACATGCAGAGTGACATGGGGAGATATGGAGTGACACGGCAACACAGGGGGACATGCGATGTGACATTGGGGACACGTGGAGGGACATGGGGGACATTTGGAGTGACATGGGGACATGGAGGGACATACAGTGTGACATGGGGGACACGTGGAGTGATATGGGGCACGTTCAGAGTGACGTGAGGATATGGAGACACACCCAGAGTGACATGGGGGACACATGGAGAGAGGTGGGGGACATTTGGAGTGACATGGGGACATGGGGGGAGACATGAAGGGACATGGGGGACATTGGGAGTGACACGGGGACGTGGAGGGACATGTGGCATGACATGGGTGACACATGGAGGAACACGTGGGAGACATGGGGACACAGAGGACACAGTGCAATGTGGCGGGACACCGGGTGTGACATGGGGGGACACTGAGGGACACAGGGGGACCATGAGGGGGACCTGAGGACCTGCAGGGGACATGGAGGGACCTGTGGACATGGAGGGGACAGGAGGGGACTTGCGAGGATGTGGGGAGACATGGGGAGACATGGGGGGACCCGAGGGGACCTGGGGGGACCCAGGGGGACCTGGGGGGACAGGGGTGCTCACCAGGGGGGACGTGGGGGGGCCGCTGTCCTGGGGCTACCAGCGCCCAGGTGCCCTCAGCCAGGAACATGGCACCTGCAGGGACACCACCGTCAGCCAGTGCTCCCAGTGCCCCCTGGGGCCCTCCCAGTAACCCCCAGTGCCGTCTCTGTACTCCCAGTAACCTTCCCAGTGCTCCCAGTGACTCCCCTCAGTGTTCTAAATAACCCCCAGTGCCTCCCAAGTGCTCCCAGTAACATCCCAGTACTCCCGCTTTCCCCCAGCCAACCTTCCCAGTGCTCCCAGTGACTCTGCCCTGGGGCTGCTAGTGCTCCCGGTAATCCTCCTGCAGTGCTCCCAGTAACACCCAGCGATCCCAGTAACCCCCTCGCTGGCCTCTCCCGTGCTCCCAGTTCTGCCCCCCACCACTCCCAGTAACCCCCTGGTGCCCCCCAGTGTCCACCCCACCAACCTTCCCAGCGCTCCCAGTATCACTTTAGTGTTCCCAGTTCCTTCCCAGTGCTCCCAGTTCTGTCCCCCAGTGCTCCCAGTACCCCCCCCAGCACTCCCAATAACCCGCTGTTGCCCCCCGGTGTCCACCCCACCAGCCTTCACCAGCGCTCCCAGTACCCCCTCAGCGTTCCCAGTCCCACCCCATGCTCCCAGTGCCCCCCCCTGCCCCCACTCCCAGTACCTCGGGCGGTCCCGGCCCCGGGTCGGGCCGAGCTGGAGGCAGCGGCGGAAAAGGGGAGGCGGGAGTGGCGGGGGCACCCTGGCCGCGCCGGAGGGAACGGGGGGCGGCAGGAGGCACCGCGGGGGAACCGGGGAGGGACCGGGCGAGCCCGGCGGGGGGGGAACCGGGGGGAGCCGAGGGGGACGGGGACTGGGGCGGCAGCGAGGGGACGAACGGGGTGGAGGACGGGCGGTATCGGAGGGGCGGTACCGGGGGGCCCCGCCCCCCCCGGGGTCGGTACTAGGGCCCTGTCGTGGGTGTCCCCCACCCTACGTGGGTGCCAGCGCCTCTGGGACACCCCGGGGGGCTGTCCCCTCTCCCTGGGATGTGCCACCACCCTGGGGACACCTAGGAGGGGTGTCACCATGCCGAGGACACCCACGAGGGTGTCCCCACCCCAGGGCAGGAGGTGACGCGGTGGCTCAGCACCCATAGGTGTCCCCCAGTTGGGTGCCACATCCCCACTGGTGCAGGGTGGGGACACCCACGGGTGACACAGGCCACGGGGACACCTGGGAGGCCCCCACTAGGCCCCCATGGCGGGGTGGGGAGGGGGAGAACCCTCCCTCCAAGGACTGGGAATGGGGGACAGGCAGGGAGCACCCAAACTGGGAGAGAGGCCCCCAAACTGGGAACAGAGGAGGTGTGTGTGAACCGGGACCCACCCCCCCCACCCCCCGCCAAATGGGGAGTGGGGGAGGGGGAAACCCTTCCTAAACTGGGAATGGGGGAGAGGAAACCCCCCTCAAACTGGGAATGAGGGAGGGGATGTGTATGCACACCCCCCCCCCCCCAAACTGGGAATAAAGGAGGGAGATAAACCTGCAAACTGGGAATGGGAATCCCTACTGGCCCCCAACTGGGAATGGGTGACAGGATAAAATCACTCTAACTGGGAATGGGGAATTGGGGACCCCCCCCAAACTGGGAATGGGGGAGGGGAATAGACCTCCCCCCAAAAATGGCAACAGGGGGTTGGCCAGGGGGGACTCCCCAGACTGGGAGTAGGGGAGGCGAGAAGCACCCAAACTGGTGTTCCTCCCCGGTTTTTGGGGCTCCCCCCAATCCTACTGGCAGGTCATTAAACAGGCCAAAATTTGGGTGCTTTTGGGAGGTGGGGGGTGGGAGACATTTACCCCAATGGGTAGTGAGGGAAGCCTCAGTGTGCCCCCAGTCCACCACCCTGGGGCCCCCAAACACCTGTACACCCCCCCGCCCCAGCAACTTTCAGTGTCAGCTTTAAATCATCCTCTCTGGCGGTGAGGTTAAGTATTTTAAGGTGTTTTTACTCACTTGCACATGGCTCTGGGGACCTTGAAGCCCCTTTGGAGTCTCTCAGGCTTCTCCTCTGTAGATGAAATCAGGCCTTAAACAGACTGAGAAGCAAAAACATCGGGCAGAACGAGATGGGTGGGTGGAGAGAAGTGCGGGAGGCTTGTAGGTAGCACGGGGCGGGGGGGGGGGGGGCAGTGTTGGGTGGGGTGGCCAGGGCAGGACAGGGGGCTGAGGGAGCTCAATTAGGCCTGTCCAGGCTGGTCCTGGCATGGTTGAGGGATAGCTCGGACTCAGAGTGGTGATTTCGGGCACAACCGCGCTCAGGGCTGGGCCCTGGCCCAAGCTGATGTCCAGGCCTTGCCCCAGGCCTGTACCCACACCCAAGCCCAGGACTAGCCCAAGGCCAGACCCATGTCCTGCTCTGGGCCCGCACCCAGGCCCAGCCCCAGGCTGCCATCAATACCTGCGTCCATCCCCCATCCCAGTCTTGCCCTGAGACCCCTTTGCCCCGGGCAGACCCCGCTGAGCCGGAGCCCCCTTCCCTCCCCGGCGGCCCCTCGCCCACCGCGGCCGAACCAGAGTGACTCCGGATCGGCTCGGGGGGGGGGAATCCTGAGGTATTTGCAAAGGTGATTGGGTTGTTGAGCTGTCGATCAAAGTTTCTGCCCCCGCCTTCCCGAAGAGTGTGGATGTCGATTGGCTGATCGCAACGTCCATCTTAAAAGTCACGGCTTTCCCTGAGGTGATTCGACCGCTGGTTGGTCCAGCGCCTGCCCGCTCTTTCGGCTTCTAGACCACATTCGCCCTCCCACCCTGGGGGTGGGGCGCTTGGAAGAAGCGGATTGGATCCATGAGCTATCAGTCCGCGATCTGAAGATGTCTATTGGCTTAATAAAGTGTGTACCCCACTCTCTGAGTGAGCTGATTGGTCCGTCCCCCTTTAACTCCGCCCCCTACGCCACTCACGTGCCGGTGGCTCCTTCCCGCCCCTCTCTCGCTGCCGTCCCGCCTTCCCCACTCACCTACGTCTCCCATTGCCTTCCCTCTCTGTCAGTCTCGCCTCGGACCCGCCCCCTCGGCGCACAGCGGGCGCTGATTGGCTGCTCTCGGAGGAGGGGGAGGGTCCTGCGCGCGCAGCCGGCGAGGGTTCGTGAGCTCTCCGGTGAGGGGGCTGAGGGGGGGAGCGGCCGCCATGTCGGGTCCGGTGGTGGAGGCCGGAGGCGTCGCCGCGAAGCGACCGGATTCTTTGGACCTGTTGGAACGTTGCGGCGTCTGCAGGGAGCGGCTTAGAGCCGAGCGGGAACCGCGGCTGCTGCCTTGCCTTCACTCGGTCTGCCGGGAATGCCTGCGGGTCCCTCCGGGCTCCGCTGCAGCCCCCGCCCCGGATGGGCCAGGTGAGACGAGGGGCGGCTGGGGCACCTCAGTGGGGGGGTGAGGGCGTCTTAACGGGGTTAGGCGTGTTAACCGGGGGGCGACGGAGCCCTGCAATGGGCAGGGGGGGCTGGGAGGGAAGGGCCGTGTGAGGCCCAGCTAAAGCGGGGACCGTGGTCGGGGAGGGTCGTGTGAGGCCGCTGAGGGGTGGGAGGGTGGTGCCAAGCTGGACCGACGGGACCGGGAGCCGCGTGTGTGTGTGTGTGTGTGTGTGCAAGGCTGGGAAGGGCGTACGGACAGGTAGAGGTGGCACAAACAGCCCTGTGAGGGTGTGAAGAGGGACTGGGGTGGGCCTGGGCGCCTGTGAGGGTGTGAAGAGGGTGGTGTGGGATCGGAGCCGAGCTGAGGGGTGCCAGTGGACCCGTGGGTGAAGCGGCTGGAGGGTTGTTGATGCCCTCGGCTTCTCCAGGGGTTCCCTGAGTGGATCATCGTGTGGGGCTTTGGATGTGGAGCGGTCCCTGGGGTCTCCCCAAGCCTCTTGTGCTCGGTGGTCTCCTCCCCCCCCCCCCATCATACTGGGCATCCCCCAACCACCCTATGGCTGCTCTGACCCCACTGGGTCCTTCCCGCCATTGGGTTGTCCCACCCCGGAGTGGGGTGGGGGGGACGACGACACTGACCCCATTGCTGGCGGTTGCCTGCATCACGGCTCCTTGTCGCACCCCTCCACCTCAACGGGGAGGTTTCTGGAGAGATCAAAAGCGCCACATCCTCTCGGGAGATGGCATCTCAACCGTCGCTGCGCTGCCTCCTGAGGCGAGGAGGAGGAAGGGTAAATCAGCGGCTGCTGCGAAGGTGGATGACAGATCCGAGTGAGAAACTGTGGCCGTGGAGGTTCACAATGGATATTGGGAGAAACTTCCTTATCTCCGGCGGTTTGGCTGGAAAAAGTCATAGGTGACCTGGGTTGATGCTGGACCTGCTTTGGGAGCAGGGACCCCCCTGAGGCGCTGTCCCCTCTGCGATGACATCAGGGACAGCCCTGGGGCCATAGTGGGGTTGCAGTTTTGAAGGTTTCCAAGGTCTGCATGTCAGGATCTTCTGGTTTCTTCTTTCTCTGCTGGAGTGGGTTAGTGGCCCGTCTCACTAACGAGCCGCCACGTTTTCAGCAGGAATGAGGCACTGTGCGAGTCCATGAGGGGACTCTCTAGTGACAAATGGTGGCGGCTGGGGTTTGGGGTGATCCTAGGCCCCCCATGACGTCCGTCTTCCCCCTCCCCACAGTGGTCGACTGCCCCATCTGCAAACACCAATGTCACCTGAAGGATGTGGTGGAGAACTACTTCTTGAGGGACAGCGGAGCCGAGACAGCCGCCACCAGCCAGGGATCCAGTCAGGTAACGCATTGTTAATCCTTAATTAACGGTTAATTAGGGTGAAGCAAGCTCCCTGGTGCCTCCACCTTGTGTCTTTTTGTTCCCCAGTGCTGCACCAGCTGCGAGGACAACGCTCCGGCCACCAGCTACTGCGTGGAGTGCTCGGAGCCGCTCTGTGAGACCTGCGTGGAGGCCCACCAGCGGGTCAAGTACACCAAGGACCACACGGTCCGGGCCACAGGTCCGTCCTTGTCACCACGCTGTCACCGTCCTTGTCACTGCACCGTCACCGTCCTTTCCGAAGCGGTGACCATGTGGCCGGTGAATCCCCGGGGACGTTTGGAGATGCCGCTGCAGCGGTCGTGCCCGTCCCACAGGGACGCTTACTCTGTCGGCGGGTCCCACTGGGTGCTGTTGATGTCACGGTGACATCACGGTGATGTCACACCGCGTTTCCCGCAGGCAGCAGCAAGGCGAAGGAGGGGGAGCGCGCCGTGTACTGCTCCGTGCACAAGCACGAGCCGCTGGTGCTGTTCTGCAACACGTGCGACACGCTCACCTGCCGTGACTGCCAGCTCAACGTGCACAAGGACCACCAGTGAGTGGGCACCGGCAGTAATTAATTTAATAAAAATTGACTTTTCACGGCTAATTACCCTTTGAATCGGTTATCCTGCTCGGTATCCCTTAAAAACAGCGAGTTGGGGCAAGTCAGATAACCGAACAAATTTATTTCTCAACTGAAAAGTCGCCTGTGCGCCTTATCAGCAAGGCCCCACAGCACCTTAAATGTGTTTTTAATTAGTATCTAAGAAGGGAGATAACTCATTAAACCGATTAACTCGTTTTTGTAAAAGAACTGAAGTTAGCCTGCAGGCTACTTAGTCTCCTCGGTTAGTTATTGATTTTAAAAAGTAAAGCTCATTGGTTATTAGTTGACTGAGTAGGGTGTTAATTTTGCTTAATTTTTGGTTTTGACCAAATAGATGTGTTATCTGATTAGTTACTTTGTTAATTAGCAGAGTGGTTGGTTTGAGGAGCTTAAATTGTGTTTTGGTTTTAAGGAATTGGAGATATCTAATTTGCTAGTCATGAAAAATCAATTTAATTAGCTCCTCAGTTATGTCAATTAGCTTGATTTTTAATTGTTTTTTTTAAAGTAGGCTGGTTTTGCTCTGACTGGTTAAATTTCCTGTTTGAATCGATAACTAATCCGGTTAATTACTGGAGCAGGTATCTAATTAAATTACTTACCTGATTGATTCATTATATTAAAAGCACTTTTGATGCATAAGACGTATTTCAGTTAAAGTAAATGACTCATCAGCCACAAAACTTTAACTTAATTAGTTTGTTAGCTTGGCCACCTCCTTAACCCAAATTAATTTGATTGTTAATGGCTAACAGGTTAACGAGGAAGTTAGCTAAGTATCGAGCGGGTTAACTCAATCAAGTTGGTTTCCTTCTCCAGTGGTTCCAGGAGTCAAGGGGTCTCTGGGGGGGGGGGGGGGGGGGGGGCTATTTTGGGCGCCCCCCATGGAGGGGGGCTGCACCAATTGGGGCATTTTTGGGGCTCCCAGCCCCCTCGCGACCCCCTTCCCCCCCCCCCCCCCAGGTACCAGTTCCTGGAGGACGCGGTGAGGAACCAGCGCAAGATGCTGGCGACGCTGGTGAAGCGCCTGGGTGACAAACACGCCAGCCTGCAGCGTTCCACCAAGGAAGTGTGCAGCTTGTACGTAACCCCCCTGCCCCGGGGTGGTGGTGGGGAATTATCTGCCCCTGACGGGGGTATTTACCCCCCTCACCCCTCCCGTTCTCCGCACGCAGCATGCGCCAGGTGACGGACGTGCAGAAACGGGTGCAGGTGGACGTGAAGATGGCCATCCTCCAAATCATGAAGGAGCTCAACAAGCGCGGCAAGGTGCTGGTGAACGACGCCCAGGTGAGCCGGAGCGGGGAGGACGCGGCGCCAAAAACGCCTCCCCCTGTCACCGTCCCTCTGTCCTGAGGTGGCTTTGTTGTCCTCTTCCTCCTCTTCCTCCTCCTCGCAGAGGGTGGCGGAGGGGCAGCAGGAGAAGCTGGAGCGGCAGCACTGGGCCATGACCAAGCTGCAACGACACCAGGAGCACATCCTCCGCTTCGCTTCCTGGGCCCTGGAGAGCGACAACAGCACCGCTCTGCTGCTCTCCAAGAAGTTGGTGAGCTGCCGAGGGGCCCAAACCCCCTCGTGGACCCCCCTGAACCCCTCACCTTGGGTGGGGAACCCCCCGGGCTGGGTACTTGGGGACCGTTGGTCTGACTGTGCTCTCGGGGACCAGCGGGGAAGCGGGTGCCGGAGAGCGAAGCCAAGCCCAGGGCTGCGCTGCGTCCTGGCGTCTGTTTTCCTCTGTCCCCCGTGTTTTGGTGGGGGACGTGGGGCAAAGCGGGGTCAGGAGATGGTCTCCTGTGGGGTTCTTTGTCCCCAGCTCCCCCTCAGCCTCCCCAGGGTGCCCCATGTCCCCTCCTGCCTTCCCCACCTGCGTCCCCAGGGTGCCGCAGTGGGGTCCCTGGGACCTGCTGGGTCCCCCGGGGGTCCCAGGTGTTCTCCCTGCCGCAGGGGTGTCCTCAGCAGGTCCCCTCAGTGTCCCTGGGACGTGGTGGGTGTCACATCGGTTCCCCTCGGCATCGTGACTCCTGCAGTGGGTCCTGCTGCGGTCCCCGTGGTGTGATGGGTGCTGTGGTGGGTCCCCTCGGGGTCCCTGTGGCACGGTGGGTGCATCAGGGTGCTGCCACGTGTCCCCTCGGGGTCCCCACGATGTGACAAGTGTCCCTGGGGTGCTGCCCCGTGTCCCCTCGGGGTCCCCACCATACGATCGGTGTCTCTGGGATGCTGCCCCGTGTCCCCTTGGGCTCCCCACGTCATGACAGCTACCCCCAGGATGCTGTCACACGCATCCCCCCTGAGGTCCCTGCGTTGTGACGTACCCCCCTGTTGTCCCCCTGCCTCCCCAGATCTCCTTCCAGCTCCACCACGCCCTCAAGATGATGGTGGACCCCGTGGAGCCGCAGGGTGACATGAAGTTCCAGTGGGACCTCAACGCCTGGACCAAGAGCGCTGAGAGCTTTGGTGAGTCCCCGGGGAGGGGACGTCCCTGGGGACCCCCCTGGCCCCCCACAACACCCCTGGCCCCCCCTCTGACACCCCTCGCCCCCTCGCAGGCACCATCGTCTCGGAGCGGAGCCTCCCTCCGCCGTCCCTCAGCCCCCAGCTGCCGGCCGCCAGCCCCCGTGGCCCCAGCCCTGCTGTGGGTGCCTCGCAGGTACTGGCGGGGGGGGGGAGGTGCGGTTTTGTTTTTTTGGGGGGTCCTGCACCCTTGGGTGCCCCCCTGGTAATGGACACCCCCCCCAATCTCTCTTCTCCAGGGCCCCCTGCAAGCCACGGTGGTGAGCAAAGGGCAATACGCCCCCGGCCCCCTCCTGCAGCCCCCGGTGGGCCCCCAAATCGGGGCTGAGGAGGGGCAGGGGCCCCCCGGCGTCCCACAGAGCGGTGGGGGGGAGCTGGGGATGCCCACCCTGCCTCAGTTTCCCCTGGGGGCCGAGGGGTTGGGTTGCCCTGACCTGTCCCCCCCCCACCTTTACCCGCAGACGGCTGAGGGCCCTGGGGACGCTGCTGCGGGCGTAGAGCTCGGTGAGTGTGGGGGTGATGTGGCGGGGGGGGGGGGGGGGGCGAGGGAGGAGGGTGAAGGGGGGGAGGAAGGCCCCTGATGCGGGTTTCTCTCAGCAGCCAACGGCCCCCCCGAAGCTGCTGTCGCAGGAGTGAAGAGGTGAGTGCGGCGGAACCTCCTGTCCCTTGTCACCCTGTGCCTTGGCGGGGGGCGGGGGGGTGGCTTTGAACCCCCCCCCAAATAGTTGGTCCTGTGTCCAGGGACCCCTGTCACAGCGTGTCCAGGGTTGGTGTAGACAGCAGCTGCCCCTTGTCACCTCTTTTCCTCGTCACCCCACCCCGGGGACCCTGTCCCTCGTCACCCTGTGTCCAGGGGGTGGCAGGGACACCCTCTCACCCCATACTTGGGGTTCTCCCCCCTTGTCCCCTCACACCCAGAGGTGTCCGCAGTTCCCCCCGTGTCCCCTGTTGCTCCGTACCCAGGTAGGGGGGACAGGGGACAGGGCCGCCGTGTCCCCATCATCATCCCTGGGTAGCGGGGGGCTCCATCCCAGGAGGTCTCCCAGCTGGGAAGAACCCACTTTTTGGGGGTTTGGGGGGCTGCCTGGGGACCCCCAAGGTGCCCTGACTACCTTGTTATACAGGAGAAAACACGTTAATCCTCCTGTGGAGGAGGAGAAGTTCATTAAGAAGCTGCTCGTTAAGCGGTAATGACGAGGGCTCGGGGTTGGGGGGGGGGATGGAATTAAAGCACCTCCACTCTGACAGCGAGTTGAGGGGGCGGAAGATGGAGCCCCAGGCCTGGGGTAACCCCGTCCCTTGTCCCCCGGTACCCACCGGTGACCGGGACCCCCATGTCCCTTGTCACCCTGTACCCGACGCTCCCCTGACCCATGTCACCCCTGTCTGAGAGCTGCTGCGAGCCCCCCCCCACCCCCCGATCCAGTCCCTTGTCACCTCGGGGTCCCTGTCGCTCTGTTCCTGGGGTCCCCCCCTTGTCCTCTGGGCTGGGGGGGGTGACAGGGACCCCCCCCCCCCCATATCCCTTGTCACCCTGTTCCTGCCCCCCCCCCCTCCCCGTGCTGGGGGGTGGCTGGGGCCCTGTTTGCACCCCCGTCCTGAAAGGACCAGGGTCTGCCAGCACCCCGAACCCCAAGGAACTCTACCCAAGGAGGGTTGGGGGGGGGGGGGGCTCCCTGCAAAATCCTGACCCCTCCTGTGCCGCCCCCCCCCCCCCCCAGGAACCGCCCCCCCGGGGGCCCGGTGAGCACCCTCCTCCGCAAAGTGCCGCGGGTCAGCCTGGAGCGACTGGACCTGGATCTGTCAGGGGCGGCGCAGCCCCCCGTCTTCCGCGTCTTCCCCGGCACCTCGGCCGAGGACTTCAGCCTCATCGTCATCGAACGGGGGGCGCATCCTTGGCCCCCCGCCCCCCTCGCTGTCAAGGTGGGTGTCTCTCCGTCCGTGTCCCCCCCCCTCCCTCCCCGTCCGTCTGTCTCACCCCACTCTCCCTCCTCGCAGGAGGAGCAGCAGGAGGTGGCCATCGGCGATGCGCAGGACACCAAACCGGTGGGGCTCCTTCCTGAGCACCCCGGGGTGCCGGGACCCCCCAGATCCTCCTCGGGGTTGGGATCTACTCCCCCTGGAGCCCCCCCCGGCCCTGGGGTCTCCTGTTGCCGCGTCTGCTGCCAGGCCGGTGCCGTGGTGATGTGCGACCGTTGTGAGCGCTGCTACCACCTCGATTGTCACCTCCCCGCCCTCCAGGAGGTCCCCAGGTAGGCCCGATCCCCTGGGATCCACCCGCCGGCCTGGGATCTGCTGGCCCTTGTCACCTCCCCGGGTTCCCCCTACGTCCCTGGGATCCGCTGATCTCTCGTCCCCGAGGCTTGCTGCTCCTCTGGCACTGCTTGATCCCCTGGGATCTGCTGTTCCCCCCGGGATCCCCGTTGTATCGTGGCCGTGGGGAGGATCCCCGGGGATCTGCTGCTCCCTGGATCTTCGGGGATCACCTGGCGCCGCCAGATGTCTGGGCTCCGCTGATCTCTTGCGGGATTTACTCATCTCCTGTGGGATCTACCCAGGATGGGGCTGGAATTGCTGCCGCCCCTCCTGATTCCTTCGTGGGGGGGAACCTCTGGTGCCAGTAGATTCCTTGAGCGATCGCTGGCCTTTGGGATCTGTCCCCTTCCCCACCCCAGAGGTCCTTGGGAGCTGCTTGACCCTCGTCCACGTCTCTCCCTTGGGATCTGTCGGCATCTTTTGGGATCCGCTGATCCCTCCTCTGAGGGAGTTGCTGCCACCTGGGTTTCCTGGTCCTTGGTTGCTACTGGATCCTTGGGATCTTCCATCCCCATGGACCAGGCCAGCTCTCAGATCCCCACGGGGACCCCCTTGGGATCCCTGGGGATCCAGTCTCGATCCTGGTCCAGCTGTTGACCCCAGAGCCCTGGGGTTCTGCTCCCTGCCATCCATGGAGGGATCCATCTCTCAAGCCCGGATCCTCTGGGATCTCCTGGCCCTCATCTGCACTGGGATCTCCCCGTTGATCCCAAATCCTGGAGATCCGAGCCCTGTGGGGCTCTACTCTTCCATCCCCGACCCTCCTGGATCGTCTGTAGGTCCTTGGTCCTCCTGGGGACCTACACAGCGACCCGGATCCCTCGGGGATCTACTGCCCTGATCCTTGGGAAGAGCCGTGACCCGCTCAGGGATCTCTGTCACGGATCCCTTGGCTGCCTGGCCCTGATCTGTGTGGGAATCCCCCTGCGGATCCAAAACCTTGGGGGATCCGCTACCCCCACCCCCTTGATCCCGGACCTGGATCCTTTGGGATCTCTGGACCCCAAATCCCGGAGGCTTTCCCCACGCCACAAAGGGGTCAAGCCGGGAGGGCAAGGGACCCACCGGATCCCCCAACCCGATCCCCTCATCCGATCCCACAGCCCCGAGTGGAGGTGTCTGCTGTGCCAGGAGCTGCCCCCCCCCAGCGAGGACCTCACCTTTGGGGAGGGGCTCCCCCACAAACTCTCCCCCCTGGACCAGCAGGTACGTACCGGGATGGGGGGGGGGATCCGCCGGTGCGCGGAGGGATCGAGGGATCCCTGTTAAATCCCCGCAGAAATGTGAGTACGTGCTGCTGGAGCTGCTCTGCCACGAACCCTGCCGTCCCCTCCACCGCCTCTCCAGCTCCCCGGTGAGTCCCGCGGCGTTCCAGGATGGGGGATCCCCCTCGTCCCGGAGTGGGGGGGGGGGATCCCTTTGTGTGTATGTCCCCCCCACCCTTTGCCTCCAGGGGATCCCCTCACCGCCCGTCCCCCTTCCCCAGGACGGCCACGACGCCATCGACCTGACCCTCATCCGCGCCAAGCTGCAGGAGAAGCTCACCCCCCACTACCGCTGCCCCGAGGAGTTCGCCCGGGACGTCTGGAGGATGATCCGACAGTTCAATCGCCTCACCGAGGTGCGGGGTGTCCCCGGGGTGGGTTTTTGGGGGGGCTGGGGGGGGGGGGGGATTTGCCCCCCTCACCCCTGTTTTTGTTGCACCCCCCCCCTGCCCCAGGACAAGGCGGATGTTCAGTCCATCCTGGGCCTGCAGCGGTTCTTCGAGGCCCGGCTCAGCGCCGCCTTCGGCGACCGCAAGTTCTCCTCCGCCCTCCTCCTCGAGCCCGTCATCCCTCTGGATGAGGCCGAAGGCTCCCCGGCCCCCCCCGCCGGCCCCCTGGCCCCCTGATCCCCTTTTAGTTTTGTTGGGGGGGGGGGTGGGGGTGGGGGGCATCACCCCGCACCGGTCACCCTACAGGCCGCACGGAGGGATGTGGGGGTGTCCCTGTCCCCGTCCCCCCCATGGGGGTGTCCCTGTTCTATGTCTGTCGGAGAAATAAAGCCATTGTCTCGGCCTCCTCATCCTCCTCCTCCATTTTGGGGCTCCCCCTGCCCTGCCTTGAGGATGGGGGGAGGGAGGTGAAGCTAAACTGGTGCTGGAGCTGGGAGGGTTGGTGCTGGCTATACTGGGGGACGTAGTAGCACTGGGAGGGGAAGGGACTGGTCCCAGTATGGCCCTGCTGGAGTTCTGGGAGGGGGAACTGGTCCCAGTAGGGCCCCTCATTCCGTGCCCCTCGCCCGTGTACGGGGTAGCAGGAGTACCCTCATTAAAGATGGCGGCGCCCACTGGGGGAACGTGAAGGCCCGCCCTCCCTCTGGCACCGTACTGCGAGGCTGGGCCGCTGCTTTAAGCTCCTTCCCCCTGCGCAGGATTGGCTGGTGAAAGTGTCGAAGCCATCCGGAAAGTGCCGAAGCCTTCCGGAAAGAACCGAGTTTGGGGGGGGTGGGGGGGTGGTGTGCGGGGAGACTTCCGGAAATAGCCGACGCTTTCCGGTGAGATACGAAGGGAGCGGGGAGGAAAGGGCGCTGTCGGAAAGGGCCGAGGTGTTCCGGAAAGAACCGAAGCCTTTCCGAAAGGAGCCGAACGCCCTCCGAACGGTAGCCGAAGGCAGCCAGCCTGCTCTCCTTTCCGAGAAACCCGACGCCCCTCTCCGGAAAGAGCCGAACCCGCGACACTTCCGGAAAGAGCCGACGCTGCTCGGGGAAGAGCTCGGCAGCACTCGGTGCTTTCCGGAGAGACCCGAGGCGGGGCGGAACGCATCGAACCCACCCCCCTTTCCGGAAGAACCCGAAGCTCTTCCGGAAAGAGCCGAAAGCTCTCCCGGAAAGAGCCGAAGCGCTGTGGGAAGGCCCCGGAACTAGTCGTTCTCCTTCCGGAAGAAGCCGAAGTGCGTTCGGCGTCCGCCCGAGCCTTCTCCGGAAAGCCCCGAAGGGTTCCGAAGCCCCCACCTCCCCCTTCCGGAGAGCTCCGAAGCCCCTTCCGGACAGCCCCGAAGCGTTTCCGGAAGTTGCCGAGCGGCGCCGGCCGTCGCCGATTCTCTCTTCCCCCCCCCCCCTCCCCTTCTCCCCGTTCCCCATCGCCTCAGAGCCGCCGCCGCTTCCCGCTCCGGCTCCCGCTGCCTCCTGCGCCGCCGCCCGCCCCCTCCTCCCCGCCGGGGGGGGCCCCGCCCGGCTCCCGCCACCGCCGGGCCCGGTCCGGCCCGGCCCCCGCCCCCCCGGTCCCCGCCCGGTTCGGCCCGGCAGGATGATCAAGCTCTTCTCGCTGAAGCAACAGAAGAAGGAGGAGGAATCGGCGGGCGGTACTAAGGGCACCAGCAAAAAGGCCTCGGCCGCTCAGCTCCGCATCCAGAAAGGTGACCGGGGCCCGGTGGCTCCCGCCCCGCCTTCCCCCGGCGCTCACCGGACACGGGGGAAGGGCCCGGGGCCGGGTCCTGACGGGGCGGGCGGGGGGGGGGGGGGGCGGCTGGGCCTGGTGAGGCCCAACGGGAGGGGAACGGGGCCCGGTGGGGCCTGAGCCGGGGGGCGCGGGCTGGGCCCGGTGAGGCCCCGGTGGGGGGAAGGTACTGGTCCCAGTAAGGCCCCAGTGGGGGGGTCATACTGGTCCCGGTAAGGCCCCGGTGGGAGGGTCGTACTGGTCCCGGTAAGGCCCTGGTGGGGGGGGTCATAGTGGTCCCAGGAGGGCTCCAGTGGGGGGAATGTACTGGTCCCAGTAAGGCTGCAGTGGGGGGCGTGGGCTGGTCCCAGTAAGGCCTCAGTGGGGGAAGGTACTGGTCTTGGTAAAGCCCCAGTGGAGGGGTCATACTGGTTCCAGTAAGGCCCTGGTGGGGGGGTCATACTGGTTCCAGTAAGGCTGCAGTGGGGGGGCATGGGCTGGTCCCACTAGGGCCCCAGTGCAGGGGGTCGTACTGGTCCCAGTAAGGCCCCGGTGGGGGCCACAGGCTGGTCCCAGTAAGGCCCCAGTGGGGGGCACGGGCTGGACCCAGTAAGGCCCCAGGGGGGGCACCGGCTGTCCCAGTAGGGCCCCAGTGGGGGGAATGTACTGGTCCCAGTAAGGCCACAGTGGGGGGGCATGGGCTGGTCCAAGTAGGGCCCCAGTGGGGGGATCATACTGGTCCCAGTAGGGCCCCAGTGGGGAGCACATGAGGAGGAGGTCTAGTCCCAGTGTGGCTCCGTGGGGGCGGGGGGATACTGGTCCCAGTAGTGCCGCACTGAGGATGCAGGTGGGGGTAAACGATACAGCTCCCACCAGCTCCCAGTAGCTCCCAGTTGGTGGAGCGCACTAGATAAAGGCAACCGGTCCCAGTAGAGCCCAGTTGAGGGTACTGGGGAGGACACACTGGGCCTGGGATGACCCAACTTGAGGGCTGGGCTTGTGGTAGGCGTAGCCCCGTGTCCCCCCTGTGTCACCGTGTCCCCCCTGTGTCACCGTGTCCCCCCCGTGTCACCGTGTCCCCCCCAGACATCAACGAGCTGAACCTGCCCAAGACGTGTGAGATCGACTTCTCCGACCAGGACGACCTGCTGCACTTCCGCCTCCTCATCTGCCCCGACGAGGTGGGGTGTCCCCCCACCCCCGCCGTGTCCCCCCCCTCGTGTCACCCCCCCGTCACCCTCTTGGGTCCCCCCAGCGCCCCACGTCCCACCCTGTCCCCTCCCGTTCCCTTTGTCACCTCCCATCCCTGTGTGTCCTCCTGGCTCCCCCCTGCCCCCCCCCCCAATTTTGGGGTCCCCACCCATCCCCGCAGTGTCCCCCCGTTCCCCTCCGTCCCCCCGTGTCCCCTCAGAAGACCCTCGTGTCCCTTGGGGTTCCCCTGTGCCCCCCCCCCCCCCATTTCCCCGTCCTTCCCCTGTCACCTTCTTTGTCCCCGCTTGTCCCTCGGGGTCCCCCTGGTGTCCCCACCCCCCTGTGTCCCCCCCCCCCGGTGACGTCTGTCTCTCCCACAGGGCTTCTACAAGGGAGGGAAATTTGTCTTCAGTTTTAAGGTTAGTTCTGTAATTCCCTGGCCACCAATTTCCATCCCGGGGCTACTAAGATGGGACTGGTGGCTACCTGGCTGCACCAGGGGGTGGGGGTAGCAGCAGTGGGGTGAATGGCCACCAAGGCGGGACCTGTGGCCACCGGGGTGGGACCCACAGTCATGAGCTCCTGCTGCAGGTGGGAACAGGAGGCAGGTGGCTACTGAAACCTGTCCTGTGGCCACCAGAAGATGACCAACCATGACTTGTGACCGCCAAGTGGGTTGGGACTGGAACTAGGGGTTGGTGGCCACCAAGATGCGACCAGCAGCCAAGTGTCCACTCTGTGGCTTCGGGTAGGGACTGGTGGCCACCAAGACGTGACCAGTGGCCATGTGTCCGCTCTTTAAGTTGGAGGTGGGGTAGGGTGACTCGGTGGCCACCGTCTCTGCGTGCTGACCGTGAGATCTGGGGTTTGGTGACCACTGAGATGTGACCGTTGGCCACATCTGTTGCATGGTTTGAGGTAGGGACAAGAAACGTGGCCACCAAGACGTGACCCGTGGCCACTCAAGACACGACAAGCGACCACGTGTCCCCACTGTGGATTGGGGGCAGGTGGCCACCACTGTGAGACCAGCGGCCACCAAGACACGACTAGAAACCAGATGTCCACCCTACGGATTGGGGTAGGGGCTGGTGGCCACCGAGACATGGCCGGTGGCCACAGAGGGGGCCGAGCCGTGACGCTGTGCCCGCTCCCGTCCCCCAGGTCGGCCAGGGTTACCCCCACGACCCGCCGAAGGTGAAGTGCGAGACGATGGTTTATCACCCAAACATCGACCTGGAGGGCAACGTCTGCCTCAACATCCTCAGGTGGGCCACCACCGCGCCCACGGTGGCTACTGCCACCTCCGGGGTGGCCACAGTCCCATCTGGGGTTGGCCGCAGCTGGATCCGGGTCCCCGTCTGCCCCCAGAGATCCGGCGGGGTGGGACGAGGGGGCAAACGGTTGCCCCGTGGACCTCAAGCGTGAGCACGGGGTGGCCCCGGTCACCTCGTGGTGGCCACGGCCACCTCTGTGGTGGCCCCAGTGTCCCCCCCCTGACGCCCGGCTCTGTCCCCAGAGAGGACTGGAAGCCCGTCCTGACGATAAACTCCATCATCTACGGCCTGCAGTACCTCTTCCTGGTGAGTGCCGTCGGGTACGCGCACCTATGGGTGGGGGGGCACCCGTCCTGGCTCCGGGGTGGCCCTTGGGGGGGCACTTGATGGCCTTGGGACATCTCCTGGGGACACCCGGTGGTCCTGGGACGTGTCCTGGTGGTCCTCGGTGATGTTGGGTGACACCCTGAGGTGGCCCCCAGTGGCCTTGGGCCATCTCCTGGGTCCAACTGGTGGCCTTGGGACAACCTGAGGTGCCACCCGGTGGTCCTGGGACGTGTCCTGGTGGTCCTCGGTGATGTTGGGACACCCTGAGATGGCACCCAGTGACTTTGGGACATCTCCTTGGGGCACTTGGTGGCCCTGGCGCACCCCAAGGTGGCGTCTGGGTGGCCCTGGGACGTGTCCTGGTGGTCCTCGGTGATGTTGGGTGACCCCAAGGTGGCCCCCAGTGGCCCTGGGACGTTTTCTGGGGGTACCTGGTAGCCCTGAGACACCCCGAGGTGGCACCTGGTGGCCCGGGGGCCACCCGCTGATGTTGGGTGCCCCTGAGGTGGCCCCCGGTGACGCTCGGTCACTTGGTGGGGACATGGGGGGGGGGTTCGGGGTCACCTCAGACCATCCCTGACCCCGGGGGGGGACCCCCTGTACCCCAGATACTGCTGGGGGGGGGGGCGGTGAGGGGGTTTGGGGGTGTCTGGGGGGGGTTGGGGGTGTCGAGGGGGTGTCTGGGGGTGTTGGGGGTTTCGGGGGGGTTTGGGGGTGTCAGGGGTGTCTGGGGGTATCAAGGGGGGGTTGGGGGTGTCAGGGGGGTGTCTGGGGGGGTTTGGAGGTGTCAAGGGGGGGCTGGGTGTGTCAAGGGGGGATTTGGGGGTGTCAAGGGGGGGTTTGGGGGTGTCAGGGGGGTCTGGGGGGGTTTGGGGGTGTCAGGGGTGTCTGGGGGGGATTTGGGGGTGTCAAGGGGGGATTTGGGGGTGTCGAGGGGGTGTCTGGGGGGATTTAGGGGGTGTCAAGGGGGGGATTTGGGGGTGTCAAGGGGGGATTTGGGGGTGTCTGGGGTGTCAAGGGGGGTTTTGGGGGTGTCTGGGGGGGTGTCGGGGGTGTTGGGGGGTTTGGGAGTGTCGGGGGTGTCTGGGGGGTTTGGGGGTGTCAAGGGGGGGCTGGGTGTGTCTGGGGGGTGTTTGGGGGTGTCAGGGGGGTTTGGGGGTGTCAGGGTGTCAAGGGGGTCTGGGGGGGTGTTGGGGGGTTTTGGGGGTGTCAGGGTAGTTATTGGGGGGGTCAGTTTATGCCAGGGGGGTATTGGGGTGCTCTGGGGGGAGGGGGGTGTTTGGGGGTTCCCGGGGTGGGGTTGGGGGGGATGACAGCGGGGGGGGGGGGTGTGTCCCAGTGAGCACCGGGGGGTGTTGGGGGGCTTGGGGGGACCTTAGGGAGTAAAGGGGGGGCACCGAGGGGTTTGGGGGGGTCACTGAGGGGTCCTGGGGGTTTGGGGGGGCACTGAGGGGTTTGGGGGGGTCACTGAGGGGTCCTGGGGGTTTGGGGGGGCACTGAGGGGTTTGGGGGGGCACTGAGGGGTCCTGGGGGTTTGGGGGGGCACTGAGGGGTTTGGTGGGGTCACTGAGGGGTCCTGGGGGTTTGGGGGGGCACTGAGGGGTTTGGGGGGGGCACTGAGGGGTCCTGGGGGTACTGGGGGGTACCGAGGGGTTTGGGGGGGCACTGAGGGGTCCTGGGGGTGTTGGGGGGCACTGAGGGGTTTGGGGGGGCACTGAGGGGTCCTGGGGATTTGGGGGGCACTGAGGGGTTTGGGGGGGGGCACTGAGGGGTCCTGGGGGTGTTGGGGGGCACTGAGGGGTTTGGGGGGGGCACTGAGGGGTCCTGGGGTGCAGCCAGGGGTATTGGGGGGGGGGGGGCGGGGAGGGTGCTGACAAGTCCAGGGCTGGTACTGGGGTTCCCCCCCCCCCCAATAACGGGGTACCCCCCCCCCCCTCAGGAGCCGAACCCCGAGGACCCCCTGAACAAGGAGGCGGCCGAGGTGCTGCAGAGCAACCGCCGCCTCTTCGAGCAGAACGTGCAGCGCTCGCTGCGGGGGGGGTACGTGGGGGCCACCTACTTCGAGCGCTGCCTCAAGTAACCCCTCCCCCACCCCGCCCCTCCCCCACCCCCCGTGCGCCCCTCCCCCCCGTCCCCCCGCCCCCCCCCGTTATTTATTGCCCCCTCGGGGGGGCGGGGGGGGGGGCCCCCCCCCCCCCTTTTTTCTTCTGCTCCCCCCCCCCCCCCCCAGCGCTGCTCTGGCCGGGTGATTAAAGGGCGACGTAACGAGTGAGGTAACGAGCGTGATGTAAGCGGCAAGAGTGATGTAATCAGCGAGCGGGATGGGGGGATGGGGGGGTCGGCCCCGCCCCCTTGGTCGGCCCCTGGAGGAGGAGGGGGGGGTGGTGGTTACTGGGTAAACTGGGATGAACTGGGATGGGGGGGGTGGGGTAGTTTGGGATAGTTGGTTTCCTGAGCTGGGGGGGGGTTGGTGTGGCCAGTGTGGCCAGTATGGCCAGTCCGCAATCCCAGTATGGCCAGTATGGTCAGTCCCCAGTCCCAGTATGGCCAGTCCCCGATCCCAGTATGGCCAGTACGGCCAGTCCCCAGTCCCAGTATGCCCAGTATGGCCAGTCCGCAATCTCAGTATGGCCAGTCCACAATCCCATTATGGCCAGTACAACCAGTCCACAATCCCAGTATGGCCAGTATGGCCAGTCTGCAATCTCAGTATGGCCAGTCCCCAATCCCAGTATGGTCAGTCCCCAGTCCCAGTATGGCCAGTCCGCAATCCCATTATGGCCAGTATGGCCAGTCCGCAATCTCAGTATGGCCAGTATGGTCAGTCCCCAATCCCAGTATGGTCAGTCCCTAGTCCCAGTATGGCCAGTATGGCCAGTCCGCAATCCCATTATGGCCAGTATGGCCAGTCTGCAATCTCAGTATGGCCAGTCCCCAATCCCAGTATGGTCAGTCCCCAGTCCCAGTATGGCCAGTACGGCCAGTCCGCAATCCCAGTATGGCCAGTATGGTCAGTCCCCAGTCCCAGTATGGCCAGTACGGCCAGTCCACAATCCCAGTATGGCCAGTATGGTCAGTCCCCAGTCCCAGTATGCCCAGTATGGCCAGTCCGCAATCTCAGTATGGCCAGTCCACAATCCCATTATAGCCAGTACGGCCAGTCCGCAATCCCAGTATGGCCAGTCCCCAGTCCCAGTATGGCCAGTACAGCCAGTCCGCAATCCCAGTATGGCCAGTATGGCCAGTCCCCAATCCCAGTACAGCCAGTTCCCTGTCCCAGTATGGCCAGTACGGCCAGTATGATCAGTCCCCAGTCCCAGTATGCCCAGCATGGCCAGTCCCCAATCTTGGTATGGCCAGCCCCCAGTCCCAGTATGCCAGTATGGCCAGTCCCCTGTCCCAGTATGGCCAGTCCCAGTATGGCCAGTCCCCAGTCCCAGTATACCCATATGCCCAGTTAGCACGGTGTGGCTCCCAGTATGGCCAGTTTCCAATCCCAGTATACGCAGTATGCCCATTTCCTAATCCCAGTGTGTCCAGTTCCCCACCCCATGCCTCCCAGTATGACCAGTTCCTAATCACAGTGTTCCCAGAGTGCCCAGTTCCCAATGCCAGTATACCCAGTTCCTAACCCCAGTATAGCTAGTGTGCCCAGTTCCCCGGCCATGGCTCCCAGTACACCCAATTCCCAATCCCAGTGTGCCCAGTTCCCTGTCCCAGTACGCCCAGCTCCCTGTCCCAGGGCTCCCAGTATATTCAGCTGCTGGTCCCAGTGCTCCCAGTATGCCCAGTACCTGCTCCTCCACTGCCTCCCAGTTGTCCCAGTCCCCACAGCCCAGTGCCTCCCAGTGCCCCCAGTCTGCTCCAGTTTTCCCCCAGTGCTCCCCAGTAAATCCCAACCTTCTCATCCCAGTTCCCCCAGTACATTCTCTGCCCCCCCCCCAGCGCCCCAGTTCCTTGTCCCAATTGCCCCAGTATAACCCAGTTCCCCCCAGTATGTTCCAGCTGGTGCCATGTGTGACGCTTCCTTCCCCCCCTGCGGCATCACCCGGTGCCCCCCCAGTTCCCCACCCCAGTATGTTCTGATGTCCTTCCCGGTTTATCCCAGTCACTCCCAGTACGTTGCTGGGTCCGCCCTAGCACACCCGCGCCGCCAGCGGGCGCCCTGACTCCCTCAGGTGCCGCTCTGGCCGTCCCTCTCCATGCTCCCTCCCCCATAGCGGAAGTGGCCGCTCTGGCCGCTTCTCGATGGTTTTTACCGCGGGGTGGGCGGGGCCGTGGCGTCAAGGGAGCCACCCCTTATCACGTGACCGCGCTCCCTCCCGGTGACGTCACGAGGTTTGCGGAAGTGCGCGGGAGAGACCGGGAGACGCGGAAGGATCGAGGTGAGGGGCGGGAGAGGCCACCGGGGGTCATAGAGAGTGACGGGGGGGGCAGAGGGGCCGGTACCGGGGGTCATAGAGCCGAGCAGGGCGGGCTAGAGGGGCCCAGTGCCGGGTAACCATAGAGCGGGGCGGGGGGGAGAGCAGAGGGGCCGGTACCGGGGGTCATAGAGCCGAGCAGGGCGGGCTAGAGGGGCCGGTACGGGGGTGTGTGTGTGTGTGTGTGTGTTGGAGGACCGGGCGGCAGAGGAGCCCGGTACCGGGAGGGGCATAGAGCCAGGGTGGGGTCTAGAGGGGCCCGGTACCGGTAGTACCACAGAGAAGAGCGGGCCAGAGCGGCCGGTACCGGGGTGACATACCACAGAAAGGAACAGGACCATAGAGAGTTCCCTCCGGACCTCCAGGGGAGCTAGAGCGGACTCCCGGGGAGGGGCGGCCATTGGCTCCGGGGGGAGACCATAGAGTCGTGGGTCCTCCGGGGGCGGGAGGGGCCCCCGAGACCATAGAGAAGGCCCGGGGGGGGGGGGGGAAGGGACGCTCTAGGCCTGCACCATAGAGATGGGCGGCGGGAGGACTCGTGAGGACACTCTGGGCGGAGACGGACCACAGAGAAGAAGGGGGGCGGGAGCGAGAGTCCTCCTCGCCTGGCGATTGGCTGGGCTTCCTGTTGCCATGGCGAAGGGGCGGGGTCAGGGGGCAGCGGGGCGGGGCCTGGCGGTAAATCGGCGGCGGGGGGTGGGGGGGGGCAGTGGGGAGCGCGGGGCCTGACCCCACGCGGCATCACGGGGGGGGGGGGTGGGTGTCCGTGTCCGGGGGTGTCCGTGTGTCCGTGTCCCCCCGTGTCTCCATCTGCCCCTCCCCTGTCCCCACCCCCGTGTACCCCCCTGCTCCCCCCCCCCCGCTTCTTCCTGCCCCCTCTGTCCCCCGTGTCCCCCCACGTCCCCTCATGTCCCCCCATGTCCGTGTCCCCGTGTCCCCCCATGTCCCCTCATGTCCCCCCATGTCCCATCACATCCCCCCATGTCCCCCGTGTCCCCCCATGTCCGTGTCCCCCTGTGTCTCCCCATGTCCCCTCATGTCCCCTCATGTCCCCCCATGTCCCCTCATGTCCCCCCATGTCCCCTCATGTCCCCCCGTGCCCCTCCATGTCCCATCACATCCCCCCATGTCCCCCCATGTCCCCCTGTGTCCCCCCATGTCCCCCCATGTCCTCCATGTCCGTGTCCCCCCGTGTCCCCCCATGTCCGTGTCCCCCTGTGTCCCCCCATGTCCCCCCATGTCCCCCTGTGTCCCCCCATGTCCCCCCATGTCCCCCATGTCCGTGTCCCCCCGTGTCCCCCCATGTCCGTGTCCCCCTGTGTCCCCCCATGTCCCCCCATGTCCCATCACATCCCCCCATGTCCCCCGTGTCCCCCCATGTCCCATCACATCCCCCCATGTTCCCCAATGTCCCCCCGTGTCCCCCCCCGTCCCTGGCCCCCCCCCCCCCCCCGTGTCCTTGCCCTCCCGTGGACGCCCCATCCTCGTCTCCGACGTCCCTGTCCCCACCCCCCCATCCGTGTCCCCAGGCGTCGCCGTCACCATGGACCTGCTGTTCGGGCGCCGGAAGACGCCGGAGGAGCTGCTGCGGCAGAACCAGCGGGCGCTGACCCGCGCCATGCGGGAACTCGACCGCGAGCGCCAGAAGCTCGAGGCGCAGGAGAAGAAGATCATCGTTGACATCAAGAAGATGGCCAAGCAGGGTCAGATGGTGAGGGGACGCCACCGGGGGACACAAGGGGACGCGGAGGGGATGGGAGAATATGGGGGGGACACGCACACGAGGGGACACGGAGCACTCCAGGGCGCTTGCTGAGGCCCAAGGGATGCCGAAGGTTCCAGGGGACCGTGGTGAGGACCAGGAGACCGTGGTGAGGACAGGAGAACGCAGAGGGGACGTGAGGACGTGGAGGGGGGCGTGGTGGGGACAAGGGGACACGGAGGGGACAAGGGGACTTGCTGGGGACGAGGGGACACGGAGGGATCTTGGAGCCTTGGTGGGGTCACGGAGGGGACTGGGATGCTTGGGAGGGACCAGGGGAGTGTGGTGGGACTGGGGGGACATGGAAGGGACTTGGGGGACAGTGGTGGGACTGGGGGACACCAGTGGTGACCCAGGGACCATGGAGGGGACTCGAATGCTGAGGGGGAGACCAGGGACCGTGGTGGGACCAGGGGACATGGTGGGGACTTGGGGGGGGTGACCATGGAAGTCCCCGAGTGACCACAGTGGGTACAAGGGGACCAGGAGACCATTGAGATGGTGGTGGGGACCATGGTGGGCCCTGAGGGACACAGAGGGGTCCCTGGAGATCCCCTGGGCTTCTTGGGGGACCTCGTGGCCACTCGATGTTCTCCCCCCGGCCTTGGCCTTCAGGACGCGGTGAAGATTATGGCGAAGGACCTGGTGCGGACGCGGCGCTACGTGAAGAAGTTCATCACCATGAGGGCCAACGTCCAGGCCGTGTCCCTCAAGATCCAGACCCTCAAGTCCAACAACTCCATGGCCCAGGCCATGAAGGGTGTCACCAAGGCCATGGCCACCATGAACCGACAGGTGGGTGCCCGTGGGGATGTCCCCAAGGCTGTGGCCACTGCGAGATGCTCCATGGGGATGTCCCCAAGGCTGTGGCCATCGTTACCTGTCCCGGGGTGGCCATGGGAATGTCCTTGAGATTGTGGCCACTATGAGCTGCCCTGCGGTGGCCGTGAGGACATCCCAAGGACAGTGGCCACCACAGGCTGCCTCAGGGTAGACCCCCGGGGCTGTGGCCACCACAGGTTGCCCTGGGCTGCTTGTGAAGATGTCCCCAAGACCGTGGCTACCACCAGGCTGCTTCGGGGGGGGTTCCCTATGGCCGTGGCCACCACGAAGTGCTTGGGGGTGGCCGTGGAGATGTCCATGAGACTGTGGCAACCACGAGCTGCCTCAGGGTAGACCCCCAAGGCTGTGGCCACCAGAAACCACTCAAGGTGGGCACGGGGACGTCCCCAAGACCGGAGCCACCACAAATCACCCGAGATGATGGCCATGGACACGCTCAAGGCGGTAGCCACCATAAACTGCCCAACGTGGCCACGGGGACATCCCCGTGTCCCTGCGTGCCACGCACCGTGTCCCCGTGTCGTTCCCCCCCCCCCAGCTGAAGCTGCCCCAGATCCAGAAGATCATGATGGAGTTCGAGAAGCAGGCGGAGATCATGGACATGAAGGAGGAGCTGATGAACGACGCCATCGATGACGCCATGGGGGACGAAGACGATGAGGAGGAGAGGTGGGGGACGCGTGGGGGGGGGTCAGGGGATGTTGGGGGAGGGACACACGACACACCCAGCGTGACCTCTGACCCCTTTGTCCCCCGCAGCGACGCGGTGGTGTCGCAGGTGCTGGATGAGCTGGGGCTGAACCTCACCGACGAGCTGGCCAGTGAGTGGGGGGGGGGGGGGGGATTTGGGGGGGGCTGGAGGGGGAAATTAGGGGTTGGGGAGGATTTGGGGGGGACAGGAGAGGCAGTTTAGGGCTGGGAGGATTTTTGGGGGGACTGGAGGGGATTTGGGGGGGGGCTGGAGGGGGCAGTTTAGGGCTGAGGGGATTTTTAGGGGGACTGGAGGGGATAATTTGGGGCTGGGGGGAGGTTTGGGGGGGCAGTTTGCGGGTATTTAAGGGGCCCTGGGGGACACTGGGGAATGGGGGGGGGGATTTTGGGGGTCGGGGGGTGGAAATTGGGGTTCGGGGGGGGCATTTTGGGGGGCAGGGCAGGTACTCAGGGGGCCAGGGGGGGTATTTCAGGGCCCTGGGGGGTATTTTGGGGGGGCGGGGGGATGATGGCGGGTGGTGACCCCCTGACCTTTGCCCTTTGCCCCCAGCCCTGCCCCCGCCGGGGGGGTCGCTGGCGGCGGGGGAGGGGCGGGCGCCGGAGGCCGCGGCTGCGCTGGCCGACGCCGACGCCGACCTGGAGGAACGGCTCAAGAACCTGCGCCGGGACTGACCCCTGACCTCCGACCTCTGACCCCCACCGGACCCCGACGACCCCAGGGATTGACATCAACAACATTTGATCCCGCGACTGCCCCTCCCCCTCCCCGCCGGTGACCTCCGACCCCTTCGCGACCTGCGGTCACCTCCTTGACCCCTGCGGTGACCTTTAACCTCGACCAGCAGCGACCCGGCGTGACCTCGTGGTGACTCGTGCCCCTAGGGCTGACCCTTGACCTCTGACCTTGACCCTCCCCGGGCCGAGGGGGGCTCTCAGACACACTACAGGACCTCGGCTCTCCCTGGGGGCTACTTGCCCCCCCTTCTGGGACATTCCCCCCCCCCCCCCGTGGGTTATTTGTCCCCCCCATGGGTTATTTGTCCCCCCAATGGGTTATTTGTCCCCCCTATGGGTTATTTGCCTCTCTCTTCTGGGGTACCCCCCCTCCCCGGGGGTATTTTCCCCCTTTATCTGGATTATTTATCCCCCCCCCCCATTATTTGCCTCCTGTGAGTTATTTGACTGCCCCTCATGGGTTATTTGTCCCCCTGTGGGTTATTTGCTCCCCTCTTCTGAGGTAACCCCCCCCAGGGGGTATTTTCCCCCTTTATCTGGGTTATTGACTCTCTCTTGGCTTATTTGCCCCCCCCCCTTCTGGGATAAACCCCCCCAGGGGTATTTTCCGCCTTTATCAGGGTCACTTACCCCCCTGTGGGTTATTTGCCCCCCCCATGGGTTATTTACCCCCCTTTTCTGGGTTATTGACTCTCTCTTGGGGTTCCCCCGCTGGGGTATTTGCCCCCCTGGGGTGTTTCCCCCCTCCTTTGCATTATTTGCCCCCTCTTGGGGTATTTGCACTCCCCCCCCGGGGGTATTTGCCCCTTTTGGGGGTATTTCCCCCCCCCGGGGGCAGTTAAATTGGGGCAATAAAGGCCACCCCTTGGTACCTGCTGCCTCCCCCCGGCTGCTTCCTTGGAGGGGGGGGCACCCAGTGCCTCCCAGTATGGGACTGGGAGAACTGGGGGGGGGGGGGCGGGGGCGTAGGGGGGGGGATCACTGGTGGCCGCTGTCGGGGGGGGGGGGCGGGGGCACCTGGGTCCTTCCTGGGTGGGGGGTCCAGGCGCGGGGGGTTCCTCCCCAGTTTGGGGACTGGTTTGGGGCTCTGGATACTGGGAAGGGGGGTGGGGGGGGGAAGTTGGGGTGTCGTCCCCGTCCCCCCCTCCCACCCCGGGCTCTGGGGGGGGGGGGGGGGCTGATTTGGGGTCGTTCCCCCCGCCCCCTCCGCCGCCACCGAAACTCGGTTTGACGTCAAACCACCGGACATCCCGTTTCCGTGCTAAAAAACCGACGTTTTGGGGCAGATGAGAAAAACGCCCCGCGTGGTTACAGCAGCCACCGACCCGTTTTGGAGGCAAAAACTGCCCGAACTGTTGCGTCCTCGCTGTAAAAACTTCTCTTTTTTTTTTTCTGGGGGGGGGGAATCCTCAAATTTAGCGTTCGTGCGGATTTTAGGTCTGTTGGCTGATTTTTTTTAATTTTTGTGTCCTTGAGATGTGGGGCTGATGGGAATTGGCTTTAATTTGCTTTGATTTGCAGGTTTGAAGCAGAAAATGTAGATTATTTTTAAAAAAAGGATTTTTTTTTTTTTCCCAGCACAGGGTAAAATAGAGATTTATGTGATTTATTTATTTTTTTTTTCCCCGGAAATACTGATTTTTAGCGAAGTTTTGGGTTAAGAGGAACTGCTTTGGATACACGAAACCTCCCGGCCGCCTGACGATGGGCTTTTCGTGCAGCTTGCGGGTGCTTTTTGGGTGTAAATACCATGTTTTTCCTGATTGCAAATAAAAAAAGCAATGCTGAATTTCTGCAAAAAAAGCAGAAAAATTGTCTAATTACCGAAAATCATCCTCCCTCTCCTTTTTTTTTTTTTTTTTTTCCCCTTTTTGTTGCATTTACGTGCGCTTTTCTTCCCGTTCAGACTTTGGCCCTTTCCCTTTCGGCTGGAAAACACCGCTCTGGGCTAGAAACGACCCAAAAAAGACGGAAAACACCCCAAAAAAAAAAAAAAAAAAAAAAGGAATTTACGTCGGAAGCGGGAGCGGAGGCGAGGTAGGGAACGCGGGGCAGCGAGCTGCGGGCGAACGCCGGTTGGGATTTACATCGAGCCCGCGGCTCGTGGGTAAAACATCCAGCGGAACCCAAAACGGTTGGTTTTAGCCCCAAAATGTGGAGCTGGGTGATTTGGGAGCCCCGCAGGACGCAAAGATGGGACCGGTGGGGCCGGTTTGCTGGGTCGGGAGTTGGGGGGGGACACACGTGGCCGTGGGGCTGCCGGAATTAAGACGTTTCTTAATTAAAAATGTAAATTTAAATCGCAGCGGCCGGCAGGATGGTGACACGCGAGGTACGGCGCTTCGCGGGGCGCGGTTTGGGGTTGTTTGGGGGCTTTTTAACCGCTTCGGGGAGGAAAAAAAGGGATGTTTCCTAGCTGCTAGAAAATAATTATTAAAGAAATTAATGAAAATAATAAAATAAATATAATAAAATTGAAAAAAAAGGGTTGTTACGAGCGGATGCTGTGCTGCATTTCCCAGCCTTCCCCCCACCCCCCCCGGCCAGGTTAAAAATTAAAACTGCATCCGTACATCCGGGCGGGATTTCACCCCAAAAATCAGACGGACAAAGTGACGTCGGGTGCTCGGTGCTGACACTTCCCTTGCTCTTCCCCACAGCTGCTCTTCATCGCCGCCCTCCTCTTCCTCAGCCGAGGAAGCGGCGGGGCTGACGGAGCTGCCGAAACGCCGGCGATGGGGGCGATGGGACGGAGATCGCTGCAGCCTCCGGGTGAGTCTTGCTCTCTGGTGGGTTGACCTTGGCTGATGTCCACCCGGCCGCTCTCTCCCCGTCTTGGGCTGGAACGGGGAGAAAATAAGACGAAAATGGTCGAGGGTCGAGATAAAGGCAAGGAGATCGTAGGGAAAACAGACGCGACTTGGAGGAGATTAATTAAATTTATTGGTAATTAGAAACAGAGGAGGATGGCGAGAAACAGAACTAGAAACACCTCAGCTTCGCTCCTGAGTCTTCTGCCGCCTTCTCCCCACCCTGAGAAGGGATGGGGGCTGTGGTCAGTTCGTAACAACTGTGGGACCCAGTCCTTCCCGAACTGCTTCAGTGGGGGTCCTTCCCATGGGCTGCCGTCCTCCAGGATGAACCTGCTCCAGCATGGGTTCTCCATGGGCTGCAGTCCTCCAGGATGAACCTGCTCCAGCATGGGTTCTCCACGAGCTGCAGTCCTCCAGGATGAACCTGCTCCAGCATGGGTTCTCCATGAGCTGCAGTCCTCCAGGATGAACCTGCTCCAGCATGGGTTCTCCACGAGCTGCAGTCCTCCAGGATGAACCTGCTCCAGCATGGGTTCTCCATGAGCTGCAGTCCTCCAGGATGAACCTGCTCCAGCATGGGTTCTCCACGGGCTGCAGTCCTCCAGGATGAACCTGCTCCAGCATGGGTTCTCCATGGGCTGCAGTCCTCCAGGATGAACCTGCTCCAGCTTGGGTTCTCCACGAGCTGCAGTCCTCCAGGATGAACCTGCTGCAGCATGGGTTCTCCATGGGCTGCAGTCCTCCAGGATGAACCTGCTCCTCACCACTTGCTGCAGTCCTTCAGGTTCAACCTGCTTCAGTGTGGGCTCTCCATGAGTTGTAGTCCTTCAGAACGAACCTGCTCCAGTGTGGATCCTTCCCACGGGTTGTAGTCCTTCAGGTTCAACCTGCTCAAGCATGGGTTCTCCACGGGCTGCAGTCCTCCAGGATGAACCTGCTCCTCACCACTTGCTGCAGTCCACCAGGGTGAACCTGCTCCAGCATGGGTTCTCCATGGGCTGCAGTCCTTCAGGATGAACCTGCTCCAATGTGGATCCATCCCATGGGCTGCAGTCCTTCAAGTTCAACTTGCTCCAGCATGGGCTCTTCACGGGCTGTAGGGAAAACCTCTTCTCCAGTCCCTGGAGCACCTTCTCGCTCTCCTTCACCGACCTTGGTGTCTGCAGGGTTGCCCCACATGACTTGTCACAGAGGTCACCGCTGCAGCCCCCTCCCTACCCACAACCTTGCCACGTAAACCCAGTACCTTTGTCTTATCCATCCCTCTGTCCTCCAACGCATGAAGGTCTCCGCTCTTCTGATTTTTAGCAGGATTGCCCTCCATTTTGTCCCCCCAAAATTTAAGAAGGATTGGTCAAGATGCCTTACTTACCATTTTCTTGGCCATCTGTGCTGGGACAGGCGTGGGGCGTTGCGCAGCTTCCCCAAGGAGGAGCGTCTCTGCAAGACGTTGCTCCGGCAGCTTTGAGATGGTGGGACAGGATGGAGGCGTCTCACTTCACCAAAATCCCCCGTTTCCTCCCCGTAGCCGCCAGCCGGAGCTTTTCCCGGAGGAAGCGAGATGAGGAGACACCTTCCTACCTGAAGTGGGTGACTTTTGAAGGCAAGCTGCCCGACGATGCCGTCTCCAACTGGAACGACTACGCCAAGAGGATGGAGTACGTCTGCTCCACTTCGGTGCTCGGTTGCGACACCGGTGCCTACGTCCCCGACCGAGGTCCCTTCTGCTTCTTCCCGTATGGAGAACGGGAGCGGAGCACCCGCCACTTCAAGGTGTTGGTCAACGTGGGAAACTTCGAGATGCTGGATTGGGTGGACGACTCCTTCGGCAGCGTGCCCGAAAACGCCGTGGCGGGCTGCCCGTTCTTTGATACCTTTGTTGGGAGGAACCGCTACGGCTTGGGGAAGATCTCCAAAGAGCAGAGGGCTGCCTTTGTGGTGGTGGATGGTGAGGAGGTTTGGTACAAGTGGTACCAAGTCTTGGTGGTCAAGAAGGGCCTGGCAGACGTCACCATCTCCCACGTCCGCTACAACATGAGCAGGGCAGTGGAAGGCGGGGAGGACGTCACCCTGATGAAGACCACGGTGAGGAACGAGGGTTGTCAACGGGTGCGGAAAGCTGTCACCTTGGAGGAGGTCACCGAGACGGAGCACAACTGGGGGACGGACCGGAGGGTCTTCGCCACCGTCCACGGGGTGTTGCAAGCCGCCCACTTGACCTTCAGTGGGACGGGCTGGGACGTCACCAACGTCACCAACATCCCCTGGGTGGGGGGAGCCAGCACCAGCGAGTACGTCGTCCACATCCGCGTGGTAGAAGAGGAGCTGCAGCCCTGGACGACGTGCGCGGTGGCCCTGGAGGGACGCCGGCTGGACATCCGCGTCCCCTTCACCGCGCAGCTGACCCGCGATTTTGGCGACGGTCAACCGCACCGCGTGGCCGTGACGGGGTGGGCTCATAGCCGGGTGGTGGTGGGCGTCCGAGCTGGCGTCAAGGAGTGCCAACCCATCGATGACATCCCACCATGCTGGGTGTAGGGGATGGTGAGGAAAATCGGTGTATCTGCTTCTTGCAATCTGCTTTTTTTTGGCTTTTTGGGGGCTTTTTTTGGCTTTTTTTCCCCTAAATAACCCCCATCTCACCCTGAAACGCGATGGCAGCAACCTGGAACGCCAAAAAACGCCTTTATTTTAGCGTCCGCGTTTCCCGTTTGCGTGGTGTAACCATCACCCCTCCCTGAAATGACATGGCCACAACGTGGAACGCAGAAAAACGTAGATATTTTTTTTTTCTTCAGCCTGCGTTTTTTATTTTCTCCAAAATAACCTCCGTCTCTCCCCAAAAAGACACAGCAACACCAGGCAATACAGAAAAACGCAATTTTCGCAGTCTGCCTTTTGTATTTTTTCCCCCCCCAATAACCTCCCTCTCTCCCCGTAACGGGATGGCAGCAGTGCGGGATGCAGAAAAACCGCGTTTTCTCTTATTTTTCCTTTTTTCCCCCCAAAGCTTGCAGCTGGACGGACGCAATTTCCCAGCCGCGACGCCTGCGTCGTCGTCTTTCCTTCTCGCGTTTTGTGGAAAAATGCTGATGATGCAAAGAAATTTGGCTGCGTCCTTTGTTCGAACGCTCCCAAAATGGGATTTAGTAAGAAAAAAAGGCAAGGAGGAAGGGGAAAAAAAAAAGAAAAATGGAGGGAAAAAAAAAACAACCCACCAAATAAGGGCTGGAAAGGCAACCGCTCGTCTGGGGTTGATGGTGGTGGTGTCATCTCGGGGTGACACGGACCAAAGTTGTCACCACCCCCCTCACATCGCCGCCACCCCCCCCCCTTTCCCGGGGAGTGACAGCAGAACCGACCAATCGGTGCAGGCGTAGGGCTGTCGCCCCGCCTACCGGGCGCTGATGGGGAGGGGGTGTCCGGAGGAGTTTGGGGGGTCCTGGGGGGCCACAGAGGGGTTGGGGGTGCTGGAAGGTTGTGGGGGGGTCCCAGAACGCTGCAGGGGGATCCGAGGGGCAGAGATTTGGGGAAGACGCCAAATTGGCTGGGGGTGGGGGGTGGTGGTGTGCGTGTGTGTGTGGGGGGTGTACGCGTGCGATGCGCCGCAAGCGCCGTGCGATGCGCTGCAGCCGCTGCAGCGCACGGGAAGGAAGCGCTGCCACGCGCTGCGACCGCTGCGACGCGCTGCAACCGCTGCGACGCGCTGTGACCGCGCTGCAATGGGCTTGCTGCAACCACTGCGCGCGCTGCAACTGCTGCGACGCGCTGCAATGGCTTGCTGCAACCACTGCGCGCGCCTCAGTGCGCTTGCTGCGACTGCTGTGCTGCGCTGCAACCCGCTTGCTGCAACCGCTGCGACGCACTGGAAGGAAGCGCTGCGGTGCGCTGCAACTGCTGTGACGCGCTCGCTGCAACCGCTGCGCTGCACCGCGGCGTGACGCGCTGGGTTGCAAACGTCCCGCCGCGCCGCAAGCGCAGGGCTGCCGTGCAAACGGTGCACTGCGTTCTCCGTGCCGCGCTGCGCTGCAGCGTGAATCAGTCGCTGGACGGCCGAGTCAGTCGCCGCCAACGGCCCCCGCGACGCGTTTTGCCTGCGACCTCCCGTATCGGAACGCGAGGAAGAAAATAAACCACCACGAAGCAGCGCGGAGAGGGGGCTACATCTGTCGTTACAGCAAAAGGGGGGGGGGGGAGGCAAAAATTGGGGGGCAAACCCAGCAGGAGGGGGTGACCCCGGCACCCGTGTCGAGCCCTGGGCACGCGGGCGAGCAGCCGGTGAGGTAGGTCGGTCTCTGAAAACGTAAGGCCCGGTGGGTGGGGGACATGCGCGCGATGGCGGGAGGGGACAGCGCTGGCTGCCATGAATAAATACCAAAAATGGGGGGAAAAAGGCAACGGGAGGGGAAAACGGGGCGTCCCGGGGTGGGGTTAGGGTGGAGGGAAGATGGACGTGTCCAGAGGAGATGGGTGAGGGACCCGGGAGCCTCCAAGCTCTTGAGGGACATCAACCATCGGTTCGTCTTCATCCGCACTCGTGTTACATCTCTTTTGGGACGCTGTCCTGGAGCCGCCAGGCTCATGAGGGACGTCAATCATCATCCCACCATCCCTGTTACATCTCCTCTGGGACCAGGGAGACATGTCCTGGAGCCACCAGGCTCATGGTGGGTATCAGTCACCAGCTCATCTTCACCCCTATCTGTGTCACAACTCTGGGACCAAGGAGCCGAGTCCTGGAGCCACTGGGCTTGTAGGGGACATCAGGCATCAGCTCATCGTCCCCCTCCTCCATCCACGTTGCATCTCCTCCGGGCAAACCAGTCCATCTGCAGCAGCCGCGCGGCACCGGCCGGCAAGGAACCCAGCACCGGCCATCTGGGGCGTCCGCCAGGTCCACCTCACCCACCCAACCTCAACTGTCCCCCGTGGTGGTTCCCCATCATCACCTCCTCCTCCACCAGGATGAGCCCTCCTCCTCCTCCCCACCACCAAACCCCATCACTTGTCCCTGGCGGCTGCCCGGGCGTGGATACGCGTGTGCCGGGCGAGGGAGGACTTGTTGCTGAAGCTCTTCCCGCAGTGGGGACAGGGGAAGGGTCTCTCGCCCGTGTGCGAGCGCTCGTGCACCGTCAGGTCCGCCAAGTACTTGAAGCTCTTGCCGCAGGCGCCGCAGGGGTAGGGTCGCTCCTCGGTGTGGCTCCGTTGGTGCATGGTGAGGTTGGACTGTTGGCTGAAGCGTTTGCCGCAGGCGGCGCAGGGGTAGGGTCGCTCACCCGTGTGCGACCGTTGGTGCTTGTTGAGGTCCGATGGGTTGGTGAAGGTCTTGCCGCAGGAGCCGCAGGCGTAGGGACGCTCGCCCGTGTGAAGCCGTTGGTGAGTGGTGAGGGTGGAGAGGTGGCCGAAGCTCTTGCCGCAAGCCCCGCAGGCGTAGGGCTTCACCCCCGTGTGGGTTCGCTGGTGGGTCTTCAGGTGGGTCAACCGGCCGAAGCTCTTGCCGCACTCGCCACAGGGGTACGGACGGTCCTTTCCCTGCGCCGACGGCTCCTGCTTCACCCATGGCTTCTCCAGGCTCCTGGTGTCCTCTGCCGGTCCGGGTGGACCTTGGGTGAGGGGCTGTGGGAACGTGGTGGGATCCCGTGGGATCTGTCGCCGGTGGGTCCCTCTCCGGGTGGGGGTCCCAACCACCGGGATGCCCTGGAGAGTGCTGGGTGGGTGTGGGGGGTCTTGCCGTTGCAAAGCGGATGCCTCTGGGTCTCTGCTCGCCGTGGTGGGACCTGCTGGAGGGGGGAAGAAGACGGTTCATGAGTTGGTTGTCAGTGGAGGACACCACCCTTCTCATCTGACCCCACCGCCCTCGATCTCCTCCATCAACGGGGGAGGGTCCAGCCCCCACCATTGAGTGAACTCCCAAATCCACGGATGGCCATCAGGCCATGCTGGGGCAGGGATGAAGATGAGGCCACATCCTCAGCAGAGGAGCCCGGCTGGGTCAGGCAGGCAAGGATGGCTGCGGGAGAACTAGGAGCCCACCATGCTCCAACCATCATCCCCGAAACACCAGAAGTCCTGGAAAGCATTGCCATGAAGCAGCAGCTGATGCTGGAGGAACAAGATTTTGGGGCTCATGGTTTCCAGAGGACAAGAGCTCTCTATGGACACTCGTGATCTTCAGTCCAAGACCTCCAATCTACTCCAGCTTCTCCAGAACTCAAAGAGACGGCCGTCTTCCAGCTTTCCATGCTGGCATGGACATCAGATACACGTTCCAGCCCTTCTTCTCACTTCAGCTTGGCTTTGGAGCCCAAGGAGACCTTTCTTCTCACACTGCAACAGGGCTCAAGATGACACGTGGTGGCACCACTGTGGGACTCTCCATCTGGATCCTTCTTGGGGTCACGTCTGTCTTCTTTCTCAATACCCCAGGAGGTTTCCCAGCACCAGGACCTCATTTTTGGCCCTTCCCCCCACCTTTGCTCTCACTCCTCCTCCACCCAGAGTGACAAAACCGCCCCCAAAAAAAGAGCAATGACACCATGGGAGCATCCATGGGGATGACCACACAGGGCCAAGCCCATCGCAGGAGACACCCCACCACCTCCAAGCCTCCCTGGCTCCCACAGCAGCTTCTTCACCCCCTTTTTTTTGGGGGGTGTGTGTGAAGGATCTCTTTCCTTCATCCCCATTACCTGTTTCCTGCAGGCACTGCTCCTCTTCCTCGGGGACAAACTTGACCTTGCCCTGGGCCACCTCCTCCCCAGAGGGGAGCTGGGGTGACTCTGACGGGGGGCTCGGTGGGTCCCCCACCATTTCGGGGTCCTCCGCGTCCCCTGGGGCCACCTCCTCCACCTTCACGCGCACCGTCACCTGTGGGACCCAAGGAAAAAGGGGGCACCCGGGGGCTGCAGCGGGGAGTTGGGTGCCCGGGACCCCCATCCCTCCCATCCTCCCACGGTCAGTTTTGGGGTGTCCCGTGGGAAGCAATGCAGGAAAGGAAGGGGTCGCGCCCAGTTTTGGGGAACAGGAGGGTGGGAGCTCCTTGCAAACCCCAACCCGGCGCAGGATCCGTCCGCCGCTCTCACCTGCTGCTCCCAAATCCCATCGGGATCTCCCCGTCCCAACTGGAAGCTCTCGGCCAAGGCGACGGCTTGGGCGCAGGATTCGGGGTGTCGCACCCAGACCCAGCTCTGGATTTCCTCGGGAAGGATGCTGAGGAACTGCTCCAGCACCAGCAGCTCCATGATCTGCTCCTTGCTCCTCACCTCCGGCCGTAACCAACCCTGCGACAGCTCCCGTAACCGCCGGCAAACGTCTCGCGGTCCCGATGCCTCCTGGTACCGGAATTGCCGGAAGCGTAACCGCCGCATCTCCGTGCCGGCACCGCCGCCGTGTAACGCCGGCACCAACCGCCGTGCCCACTCCCCCCGCGGCCAGCGACGTCTCTCGGCCGCCCGCTCC
This sequence comes from Balearica regulorum gibbericeps, assembly GCF_011004875.1. Classification (NCBI taxonomy): domain Eukaryota; kingdom Metazoa; phylum Chordata; class Aves; order Gruiformes; family Gruidae; genus Balearica; species Balearica regulorum. Next base: position 566,607 of record NC_046216.1, on the reverse strand, counting down.
GAGGACGTCGGGGACCCCTCTGTGTCCTCCTCCGGGCACGGCGAGGGGGGGCGAGGGGCCGGGGGACACCGGCGACCCCCCTCCGGTTGCAGCCGCCAGCGGGGTCGCGCTGTCGGGGTCTCCATGCTGCCGGGCTCCGTTGCTGCTGGGTGTCCCGTCCCCCCCCGCAAAAAAAACCCCTCTCCCTGGGGGGGGGGTGCGATGCGGGGGGGGGCTTTGGAAAGCAGCTGGTGAGGTGGGCTTTGCCTGGGGGGGGGGGAGCAGGGAATGGTTTTGCAAAGACCCCCCCACTCTGGTTCCCCCCAGCTTTGTAACCCCCCCAGATGACTATGCAATGTGCCCCCCCCCCCCAAACCTGCAGAGCCCCCCAAGCCCATGCGATGTGCCCCCTCCAATCCCTCCCCTTGCAAAGATCCTTCCCCAGCCCCCCCCAGCTTTGCAAATCCACACCCCCCCCCCCATGCAGGACCACGCAATATCCCTTCCCCCACCTCTCCCTCCCCCCCCCCAAAGCCCCCAGGTTCTTGCAAAGCCCCCCCCCCGCAACGCATGTTGTGCCCCCCCCAACTGACTCCCGGCCTTACAAAAGTCCCACAAATCTTGCAATGCCACGTGCCCCCCCCCCCCAGCTTACCCCCTCCCCCCCCAATATCCCCTCCCCATCCCCCAGCTCCCAAAGCCCCCGGTTCCTTGCAATATCCCCCCCCCCCCCGGACCCCCCCAGCTTTGCAAACTGCCCCCAGCAGCAGGTAATATGGCCCCCCCCCCCCGCCTTGTAAATTCCCCCAAGGCCCTCACAAAGCCCCCCCAGGTCTTGCAACATGTCGTCCCCCCCCCCCCCCCCCATCTCCCGGCCTTTCAAAGCCCCCCCGGACCATGCAATGTGCCCCCCCCCCCTTCCTCCAGCCTTGCAAAAGCTCCGGGCACATTTGCCCCCCCCCCCCCCCCGGCAAAGCTCCTCCCCTGCCTTGCAGTGTTCCCCCAAACCCCCCCCCGCACCCCCCTTCCCTTTGCAGAAGCTCCTACGGCCCCCCCGGACCATCCAATACCCCCCCCCCGCGTCTCCCCCCCCCCCCACCGCAACCTCCCCCCCCAGGCCCATGCAATACACCCCCCCCCCCCCAAAAATCTTTGCAAACGCTCCGGGAGCTCCGCAAAGCCCCCCCCCCCCAATGCAACCCCCCCCCAGACCATTGCACCGTGCCCCCCCACCGGCCCCGTGCCCCCCCCCCCCGCCCTTGCAACCCCCCCCCAGACCTGGAGTCCCGGCGCCGCAGCCCCGCCGCTCCCCGCTCGCCGACACAAAGGGCCGGAGCGGCCGGGCCCGGCCCCGCCGCCCCCCCCCTCCCTCCCCGGCCCCCCCCCCTTTCCCACCCCCCCCCGTGTCTGTGCCCCCCCCCCCCCCCCCCCACGGTGCCGTCACCGCCGGGACCGGCCTTAACCCTCTGCAGCCCGGGGGGGGGGGTGGGTGGGGTTACCCCCCTCCCCCCAAAAAAACCAACCTCCTGGGGGTGTCGGCCATGGGGGGGAGGGGGGCTGGGCAGCCCTGTGCAGGCTGACACCCCCCCATGTGCACCCCACCCCTGCACCCCACTGCACCCCCAAACTATGCACACACACCCCCTCCCCGCCCTGTGCACCCCATTGCACCCCCAAGGTGTCACCCAACCCGTGCACCACCCCCTCCCGGGCACCCCACTGCACCCCCAAAATGTCACCCCCCCCACCCCCCCACCCCACTGCACCCCCAAAATGTCACACCCCCCCCGCCCCGTGCACCCCATGGCACCCTGAAACTGTGCCCCCCCATCGTGCACCCCACTGCACCCCCAAAATGTGCCCCCCCCGTGCACCCCATTGCACCCCAAACCGTGCACCCCCCCCGTGCACCCCATTGCACCCCCAAAATGTGCACCCCCCAGTGCACCCCCGCCCTATGCACCCCATGAACACCCTCCCCATTGCACCCCCCCTTTCCGTTGCACCCCCCCATTTCCATGCACGCCTCCTCGGCACCCCCACCCTGCACCCACCTTGATGCCCCCCCCCGCACCCCCCCTTCGCCCTCTGCCCCCCCCGGCCCCTCTCGGCCGCCGTACGGGGGGGGGGGGGGGGCAACGATGGAAACCCCCGCCTAGGGCTCCATTGGGCTAACATGCTGTCAATCACACTGAAGCCCCGCCTTCCCCCCGAGCCGGAGCTGTGGGAACACCTCCCCTGCGGCAGGGGGCGGGAGTGACAGCGCGGCGGGCCAATGGGCGAAAGAGGGCGAATGGGCGGGACCGGGGAGCAGGGCACGCCCCCTCCGAGCACTCGCGTGGGGAGGGGGAGCGCAGGGTGCTGGGGGGGGGGGGGGTTGTGCCGTGGGTGCTCGGCGCTGCACGGGGGGTGCCCCCCACCCCTGGGTGCCGCATAAGGGGTGTGTGTCCCCCCACCCCTGGGAGCTGCACGGGGGGGGGGGGGTTATGCCCTGGGTGCACAGCGCTGCACAGTGGGTGCCCCCCACCCCTGGGTGCTGCACGGTGGGTGCCCCCCACCTCCCACCCCCGGCTGCTGGGTGATGCGCTTAGGGGTGCTTATGCCCTGGGTGTTGCACGGTGGGTGCCCCCCAACCCCTGGGTGCTGCACTGGGGTGCTGCACTGGGGTGTCCCCCACCCTTGGGTGTTGCACGGTGGGTGCCCCCCCACCCCTGGGTGCTGGGTGATGCACTTGGGGGGGGGCGTTAAACCATGGGTGCACGGTACTACACGAGGGGGTGCCCCCCCCCCCCCCCCCCCGGGTGCTGGGTGATGCACTTAGGGATGGTTATGCCCTGGGTGCTGCACGGGGGTGTCCCCCCCACCCCTGGGTGCTGCACGGGGTGTCTCCCCCCCACCCCTGGGTGCCCAGGCCAGCCTGTTCCATCGCTCCCCCCCCTCCCGCCCATCCCTGTGCCCGCGGCGGGTTGAGCTTCCTGGGTCAGGGCTGGCGGCTCCGGAACCGGGTTCCGCAGGGCCCAGCGCCTCTGCCAGCAGCCGGGGGGGCTTGGGCGGCCCGTGGGACCGGGACGGGACCGGGACGGGGACAGGGACCGGGATCGGGCCCCACCCGCCACCGCCGGGAGCCCGGAGAGGTGCGTGGGGCAGCTTCCTCCCCCCTCGCTCCCTCTCTCCTTCCCTGTGCTCTCCCCTTCCCTCCCTCCCTTCCTCCCTCCCTTCCTTCCTTCCTCCCTTCCTTCCTCCCTTCCTTCCTCCCTTCCTTCCTTCCTCCCTTCCTCCTTCCTCCCTTCCTCCTCCCTCCCTCCCTCCCTTCCTCCCTCCCTTCCTCCCTCCCTCCCTCCTTCCTTCCTTCCTTCCTCCCTCCTCCTTCCTCCCTCCTCCCTTCCTCCCTCCTCCTGCCCTCCCTCCTCCCTTCCTCCCTTCCTTCCTTCCTTCCCTCCTCCCTCCCTTCCTTCCCTCCTTCCTTCCTTCCTTCCCCTCTGTTTTCTTTATTTCCCCCATCTTTCGTTCTTTTCCCCTTCTTTCATTCTTTCCCCTTTTCCTTCCTTTCTTCATTTCCCTCTATTTTCTTTATTTCCCCCTATTTTCCCTCTTTTCCCCCTTCATTCATTCTTTCCCCACTTTCTTCCTTCTTTCCCCCTATTTTTCTTCTGTTCCTCCTTCCTTCCACCTTTCCCCCCCATTCTTTCCTTCTTTTTCCACTATTTTCATTCTTTTTCTCCCTCTCTTTTCTTTTATCGTATGCGCTGAGCCATGCTCCCTCTTTCCGGGGAGAATATTGCTGTGCTCCCCATTTTTGGGGATCTATCGTGAGTGCTGAGCCACGCTCCCCATTTTGGGGGGGAATATTACAAGTGCTGAGCCACGTTCCCCCTTTTGGGGGGAATATTGTGAGCACTCAGCCACGCTCCCCATTTAGGGGGCAATATTACGAGTGCTGAGCTGCGCTCCCCATTTCCCCCCAGCTTCCCGCACCCTGTGTCTGCTCGGGGATGGCTCTTGCAGGACAGACTCTTTATCTTCAGGCTTTTTCAGAATCCGGGGTGCGTTTGCGGTGCTGCTGGGCATCCGAGCATCCTCACCTGGGCGACAGGTAGAAGCTCCCGCAGCAGATTTGCATCCTTGGCACGGCGTAAAAATTGTTCGAATTTTCCCTCTTCCCTGTTTCCCGCCCCCGCCACCAGGCAAAGCCCCGTCTACCCCGTACCATGCCAAAACGGAAATGCAAATTCACCGATGAGCTCCAGGCGAAGTACCCCTGCTTCCGCGTAGGTCGGGAGAGATGGGAGGCTGAGTGCTTGGTGTGCCAGGAGGGCACCTACGTCTCTGTGGCCAACAAGGGCTCTCTTGACCTGGAGGCCCACGTCCAGTCCATGAAACACCAGAAGAACCTGATGGGGGATGCCTCGGCGGCCAAGCTGCCAGGTTGCTTCGTCCCAGCCGACTGCCAGCCCTTTGATGCCGCCGCCGCAACCGACGCTGAAACCTCGTCGAGCTTCACTGCCGACGTGCTCCAGGAGTTCAGTGAGCCCCTGGCTGGCTCACCTACCTTGCCCAAAACACCTGACCCTGCCTTAGATGTTGTGGGCTTGCAAATCAAGATGGAAGCGAGGCCGGACGAGACGCTGGCTCCCTTCGCGTTGGACCGTGGGGTGGACCCACTGGACGGCGTTCCCTATTTCGGGGTGGCCCTGGGTGCCGGCGAGGCGGGGACCCCCTTCACCATCCGGATCCACTATTTTGACTGGAAGCAGGGCGGCATGCAGAGCAGGGTGATCGGTGTGGAGTCGCCGCAGGGTGAACTGGCCTCCAGTGCCGCCATGTTGGCGTGGGAGGCCTTGGAGAGTCACGGGCTGCAGCAGCGGTGCGTGGCCGTTGTGGGCGAGAGCCCCAACGCCATGCTGGGGGGGCTGGGGTGCTGCACCCAGGGTCCGGCTGAGGCATCCGGCTTGCAGGAGCTGCTGGAAGGGGTCTTCATCACCACCGACTGCCCCGTGCACCTCCTCAGCAACTGCATCCAGCACGGGGCGGACAGCCTGGAGGTGGACCTGCAGTCCCTTATCTGGAAGATTTATACCTATGTCTCTGTCTACGCCGTCTGCACCGAACCGCTCAAGGACTTCTTGGAGTTTGCCAAGAGGGAGTACCGGCGGCTGCTCCACCATGCCAGGATGCCTTGGTTGCTCCTGCTGCCGGCCATCACCCGCTTGCTGCAAGTCTTCCCAGCTTTGAAGTCCTTCTTCCTCTCCCTCAGCCACCCTCCCTTTGCTATCCGGACCTTTTTTGAGGATGCCTTCAGTGAGATCTACCTGCAGCACATGGCTTCGCAGGTGGCCATCTTTGACATGCACCTCAGGACCTTGGCGAGGGAGGACAACTCGCCCTGCGAGGTGCTGGACGTCCTCTCCTCCATCCGCCGCACCCTCCTGGAGTGCAAAGCCCATGGCTTCATGTCGCTGCAGGTGAAGGAGCTGCTGGCGGAGCAGCAAGTGGCCGGGAGGGTTGGAGAGTGTGACACCTTCTGCCGCCATGTCCAGACCCTCTACGTGGCATTTCTCGACTACCTGGATGCTCGGATGGGGCCGTTTGGGGAGCTTTCCCATTTCCAGTGGATGCAGCTACGGGCACCACCGACGTGGGCGGAGGTGGAGGCGTGCATCAAGTACCTGGCGGACCACGGGGTCATGGTGGATGACGGCAAATGCTTTGACCAGTTCTGCCACCTGACCACCTTCTTGAAGGACTATGGGAGCGGCATCGACTTCAGCACCCTGCAGACACACCAGAAATGGGTGCGTTTCTTCAGCAGCTCTCACAGCCTGGGCAGCCACTCGGAGCTCCTCAGAATTGCTCAAGTTTTCTTTGCCATCCCCTCCTGCGGGGCCGATTTTCCCAGGGAGCTTTTCCGTATGTGAAGCCGGTGGGACCAGGCGTGGATCTATCGGTGCTGCTGTGGCCGGGCTACTGCGATGCGTGTGGCATGTCAGGACTTCTTTTTTGCAACGATGGACCTATTGATTCCTGGTTTTGTACATCAGCCCACCGGGGAGGATTTGTTAATGGAGTTTTAAAGCCTGGTGCGCGTCTGCAGGAGTGGTGACTTTGCTCTTGTGTGAAGAAACACACCACTGGGCTCTGGGGGTACTGGATGGATGGTTGGGGGTCGGATGGCTTTTGGGGCAAAGTCACCCAGGACTCAACTTATTTCTTGGGTTGGAGAGGGAAAGGTGAGGTTTTGTCCATGTGCTTGGGGTCTCCAAGCTTGGACCTCACAACCAGATCTCAAGCTTGTGCACCCGCCTGCCCTTGCTCTACCTAAGGGGTGGAGAAGACTCTTGCAGCATCATGGAGGTACCTGGAGATACCCGAGCTTTTCCAGCTGGGGGAGATTTTATCACCAGCCTGCTCCCTCAAATTTTCCGGGGGATCATAGAATCATCGAATACAGGCTGGAAGGGACCTCAAGGATCATCTGTCCAACCTTTCTTGGCAAAAGCATGGTCTAGACAAGATGGCCCAGCACCAAGTCCAGCCAAATCTTAAAAGTGTCCAGTGTTGGGGAATCCACCACTTCCCTGGGGAGATTATTCCAATGACCGATTGTTCTCATTGTGAAAATTTTTCCTCTTGCGTCCAATTGGAATCTCCCCAGGAATAACTTGCACCCATTACCCCTCGTCTTTTCCATGTGATTCCTTGTAAAATCTTCTTTGTAGCCACCCTTTAAGTACTGGACCATGGTGATGAGGTCTCCCCTAAGCCTTCTTTTGGCAAGGCTGAGCAAACCCAGTTCTCTCAGCCTTTCCTCATATGGCAGGCTTCCCAGCCCTTTGATCATCCTGGTAGCCCTCCCGGACTCTCTCCAGCCTGTCCACATCTTTGTATAGCGGAGTCCAAAACTGAACACACTATTCCAGGTGTGGCCTGACAAGCGCTGAGTAGAGCGGGATAATGACTTCTTTATCTCCGCTGGTGATGCCCTTATTGATGCAACCCAGCATCCTTGTGGCTTACTTTGCTGCCGCAGCACACTGTTCACTCGTATTGAGCTTGTTGTCCACCAGGACCCCCAGATCCTTTTCCACAGAGCTGCTCTCCAGCCGGGTAGATTCCAGTCTGTGCTGCACTCCTGGATTATGTTTTCCCAGGTGTAAGACCTTCCATTTGTCTGTTGAACTTCATAAGGTTCTAGTTAGCCTACTCTTCCAGCCTATCCAGGGTGGCTCTCCCTTCTGAAGTGTCTACTTCCCCATTCAGTTTGGTGCCATCTGCAAACTTCATCAGGGTGCACTTGATCCCATCATCCAGATCACTTATGAGGATATTAAACAGCATTGGGCCCAGTATCAACTGGCAGCCCTGTAGGTCACCAGTTCGAAGGAGAGCTATTTACCAGCACCCTCTGGGTGCGGCCTGTCCGCCAGTTCCCCACCCACCGCGCGGACCACTTGTCTAGACCATAACGCATCAGTTTCTGTAGGAGGAGGCTGTGGGGAACTGTCTCACAGGCCTTGAAGAAATCCGGGTAGACAATGTCCACCTCTCACCCCACGTCAACCAAACAGGTTGCTTGGTCATAGAAGACAGTTGGGTTTGTCGAGCACGATTTGCCCTTGGTGAATCTGTGCTGGCTTTTCCCAATCATGTGCTTCGTTTGGCTTGTGATAGCCCCCAGGAGGATTCATTCCATAACTTTCCCAGGGACTGAAGTAAGATCGATGGGCCTATAATATCTCCTTTGTGATGCATAAAGGGCCTTGCCAAGGCTGAACACCAGGAAGAACCACCGTGAAGAGGATCCTGCTCCCCACCATCCCATCATCTGCAAGAGGACTTACCTTGGCACATCTTGAGGCATTTATTGCCCATGCCAGGAGATGCAGCAGCGATAAGGTGCCCGGCTGGCAGGAAATAAATATTTGCATTAATATTCACCTCCTGCCCAAGTATTTGTTAATGTCCACACACACGAGTCCTCCTTTCTTGCAGTTTTCCTCCTGCGATTGCAAGAGTAGCACCGGGTGCCCCAAAATAGCTCCTTTCTCTTGGATCCAGCACTGTCACGTTGTAATATTGACACAAGTGCACCCTGCCTGGGCAAGGACTTTGAGTATCTCGAGATATGGACTCATAAGGACCATCAAGTCCAAGGAGGACTTTATACAGGCATTCTCAGAGAGTTGTTTTCTCAACAGGAGCTTGATTTTTCTGCTCCAAAAACCACCTTCTTTCCACCGGAGAGCTGCCCAGAGCTGTGGAGAAGACACTGGAGGTGAGTGGGAAGTTCATGTGGAAATCTTTTTTGTGGAGTGCGGAGGGCCAGATCACCAACAAAACCCAGATGTTACCTTCTACAACCCCAGGTAACACCACAAGGAGGGGTCAGGGGGTGGAAGACCCTTTGCATGAGGGACCCCCTCCCAGGATTCAGACAGAAAGGTCCAGGTTGGACCATCTCCCAGTGGTTGGACCATCTCCCAGTGGTTGAACCACCTCCCTCATAAGCCTGAGTGGTCTCCCCATCCCGTTTCCTCCTCACCTGTGCTCTCCTTCCAGGAGCTACTGCTTCAGCAGCTTCAGCTCCACACTGCCCAGCCCCGTGATCCTAATTTGCCAACTCTGTGATCCATTTTCGGGGGGGGCAGTGTGCACAGGGGTCCTGGTGTACGAGGCGGATACCTTCACGCTGGCCATCCTCTTCTCCAACCCCTTGAATTACAACATTTTCTACATGAAGGTAGCCATGGAGATCTCCTTGCACAAATGTGGTGGGTTGACCTTGGCTGGACACCAGGTGCCTACCAAGCCACTCCTCAGAAGGATGGGGGGCGGGGGAAGAAAATAAGATGGAAAAAAAAGTCATATGTCACAATAAAGGCAGTTTAATAACGTCATGCACAGAAGCCAAGGAAAACAAAAGATTTATTCTGTACTTCCCATCAGCAGGCGATGTCTGGCCACTTCCCGGGAAGCAGGGCTTCAGTATGCGTAGTGGTTGCTCTGGAAGACGAATGTCATAAATAGCAAATGCCCCCTTTCCTCCTCCTTTCTCTTAGCTTTTATTGCTGAGCAGACGTCGTATGGTATGGAATATCCCTTCGGTCAGTTTGGGTCAGCTGTCCTGGCTGTGTCCCCTCCCAAGATTTTGCCTACTGGTGAAGGGGTGAGAAATGTTGGAGAGACAGTCTTGATGTGTGCCGGCACTGCTCAGGAATGGCCAAACCACTGGTGTGTTACCAACACCTTGCTCGCTACCAACACACAGCATAGCACTGTGAGGGCTGCTGTGGGGAAAATTAACTCCATCTCAGCCAGACCCAATACAACAAAGCCTTTGACACCGTTTCCCACAGAATTCTCCTGGAGAAAATGGCTGCTCATGGCTTGATCAGGTGTACTCTTTGCTGGGTGAAAATCTGGCTGGCTGGCTGGGCCCAAAGAGTTGTGGTCAATGGAGTTAAATCCAGTTGGCAGCTGGTCACAAGTGGTGTTCCCCAGGGATCGGTACTAGGGTGGGTTCTCTTTAATATCACAGAATCACAAATTCACAGGTTGGTAGGGGTTGCAAGGGACCTCTGGAGATCATCTAGTCCAACCCCCCCCTGCTAGAGCAGGATCACCTAGAGCAGGTTGCACAGGATTGCGTCCGGGCAGGTTTTGAATCTCTCCAGAGAAGGAGACAATCTAGGGAAGTGATTGTCTCCCTCTATGCTGCACTGGTGCGGCGTCACCTTGAGTACTGCATGCAGTTTTGGGTGCCACAGTACAAAAAAGACATAAAACTATTGGAGAGTGTCCAAAGGAGGGCAGCAAAGATGGTGAAGGGTCTAGAGGGGAAGACGTATGAGGGGAGGCTGAAGTCCCTTGGTTTGTTCAGCCTAGAGAAGAGGAGACAGGGGAGACCTCAACTTCCTCACGAGGGGAAGTGAAGGGGCAGGCGCTGATCTCCTCCCTCTGGTGACCAGTGGTAGAACCCGAGGGAACGGCATGAAGCTGCGACAGGGGAGGTTTAGGTTGGATATGAGGAAAACGTTCTTCACTGAGAGGGTGGTCGGGCACTGGAACAGGCTCCCCAGGGAAGTGGTCACAGCACCGAGCTTGACTGAGTTCAAGAAGTGTCTGGACAACGCGCTCAGTCATATGCTCTGATTTGGCTGGTCCTGTGTGGAGCCAGGAGTTGGACTGATGATCCTTATGGGTCCCTTCCAACTCAGGATATTCTGTGATTCTATGAGACTATGATTCTATGATTTTATGATTCTATGAGACAAGCTCTCTGGGCAGTCTGTCCCAGTGCTCGATCACTGTCAAAGTAAACAAGTTTTTCCTCATATTGAGATGGAAATTCCTGTGTTCCAGTTTGTGCCCATTGCCCCTTGTCCTGTCACTGGGCGCCATAGAGAAGAGTCTGGCCCCATCCTCTAGACATCCACCCTTTAGATATTTATAAGTGTTGATCAGATCCCCTCTCAGTCTTCTCTTCTCCAGGCTAAACAGCCCCAGCTCTCTCAGCCTTTCCTCAGAAGAGAGATGCTCCAGTCCCCTCATCATCTTTGTAGCCCTCCACTGGACTCTCTCCAGTAGTTCCTTGTCTTTCTGGAACTGGGGAGCCCAGAACTGGACACAGAACTCCAGATGTGGCCTCACCAGGGCAGAAGAGGGAGGGAGGAGAACCTCCCTCGACCTGCTGGCCACGCTTCTCTTAATACACCCCAGGACACCAATTGGCCTTCTTGGCCACGAGGACACACTGCTGGTCATGGAGAGCTTCTTGTCCACCAGGACTCCCAGGTCCTTCTCTGCAGAGCTGCTTCCCAGCAGGTCAACCCCTAACCTGTACTGGTGCTTGGGGTTATTCCTCCCTAGGTGCAGGACCCTACACTTGCCCTTATTGAATTTCATATGGTTCCTCTCTGTCCAACTCTCCAGCCTGTCCAGGTCTCGCTGAATGGCCGCGCAGCCTTCCCGTGTGTCGGTCACTCCTCCCAGTTTAGTATCATCAGCAAATTTGCTGAGGGTACACTCTGTCCCCTGTCCGGGTCATTGATGAATACGTTGAATAGGACCAGACCAAGCACTGACCCTTGGGGCACACCACTCGCTACAGGCCTCCAACTAGACTCTGCACCACTTATCACAACCCTCTGGGCTCTGCCATTCAGCCAGTTCTCTACCCACCTCACTGTCCACTCATCCAACCCACACTTCCTAAGCTTGCCTATGATGATGTTATGAGAGATGGTGTCAAAAGCCTTGCTGAAGTCAAGGTAGACTGCTCTCTCATCATCTACCCAGCCAGTCATGCCATCATAGAAGGCTATCAGGTTGGTCAGGCATGATTTCCCCTTGGTGAATCCATGTTGACCAGTCCTGATAACCTTCTTTTCCTCCACATGCTTATTGATAACCCCCAGAATAAGCTGTTCCATCACCTTTCCAGGGATGGAGGTGAGGCTGACTGTCCTGTAGTTTCCTGGGTCCTCCTTCCTGCCCTTTTTGAAGACTGGCGTGACACTGGCTTTTCTCCATTCCTCAGGCACCTCTCCTGTTCTCCAGGACCTCTCAAAGATGATTGAGAGCGTCTTAGCAATAACATCTGCCAGCTCCCTGAGCACTCATGGGTGCATCCCATCAGGGCCCATGGATTTGTGGATGTCGAGTATGCTTAGATGTTCTCTAACCTGATCCTCCTCGACTAGTCAACCTGCCAGCGCTGATGAGGGTATCACGTTCCACCGAGTCAAGCTCAGTGTGTGCCAGAAGGCTGCTGTGGTCTCTGCTGGCAACATGCGGGTCACAGCCACCACGTCCAATGCTGCACAGTTGGTCATCAAAGTAATCATGGAGAATCAAGATAGTTCCTCCTCTGAATCCAAAGGTGGCACCACCCACTAGCCTTGGGCAGCATCAGCTGAAAGGATGGACATACCTTGCCTGTTTTGCTGTAAATGTCATGGAGAACCTGCTGCCCTCAATAAGTGGTTGAGCAAAGCAATTGTGCACCCAAACTCCTTCTGTGTTGCCCTAAGATATGAGAGGAAGAAGCCCAGGTAGGATGGAAGATGCTTCTTTTATCTCCTAATCCCCCTTTTTATCAGCTCAGAGGACTCCCTGTTGAGTGGTAAGGAAGGGGAGCGTGGTTTGAAGGTCCTGTGGGTGGGCTTTGCTGCTCCTGGGGCTTGGGAGCTTGCTTGGATGCAATGCCTGATGGAAACCTGTTTTCCTGAAAGTACTTCCTTTTGATTTGAAATGCAAAAAAGGAAGCCTACAGAGGGTGGGAGCAAGGGCAGGGTAGCCTGGGAGGAATACAGAGAAAATTTCCGAGCAATCCAGGGATCAGGTTAGGAAGGCCAAAGCCCTGATAGAAATAAATCTGGCCAGGGACATCAAGGGCAACAAGAAAAGCTTCTATAGGTATGTCAGCGATAAAAGGGAAAATGTGGGCCCTCTCCGGAATGAAATAGCAGACCTGGTTACCCAGGATATGGAGAAGGCTGAGGTACTCAATGACTTTTTTTGCCTCAGTCTTCACCAGCAAGGGCCCTACCCACACTGCCCAGGTGACAGAAGGCAAAGGCAGGGACTGGGAGAATGAAGAACCACCCACTGTAGGAGAAGATGAGGTCGAAGAATATCTAAGGAACCTGAAGGTGCACAAATGCATGGGACCTGATGAGATGCATCCACAGGTCCTGAAGGAACTGGCGGATGAAGGATCAGAGGGCTGGAGCACCTCTGCTATGGAGACAGGCTGAGACAATTGGGGTTGTTCAGCCTAGAGAGGAGAAGGCACCAGAGAAACTTTAGAGCACCTTCCAGTACCTAAAGGGGCTACAGGAGAGCTGGAGAGGGACTGGTTACATGGGTATGGAGTGACAGGACAAGGGAGAATGGCTTTAAATTAAAAAAGGGTAGATTTAGATTAGATGTAAGGAAAAAAAAATCTTCACTGTAAGGTGGTGAGGCACTGGAACAGGCTGCCCAGAAAAGCTGTGGATGCCCCATTCCTGGAAGTGTTCAAGGCCAGGTTGGATGGGGCTTTGGGCAACATGGTCTAGTGGAGGGTGTCCCTGCCCATGGCAGGAGGGTGGAACTAGATGATCTTTCAGGTCCCTTTCAACCCAAACCATTCCGTGATTCTATGATTCTATGAATTGTAGCTTGGGTTTACTTTTGATGTTCGTCCAGCTGATATCCACCTGGGGGTCCTGGTGCAGGGGACAGACACCTTCCCATTGGCGATCCTCTTCTCCGGCGCCTTGGACCACATTTTCTACCTGGAGGTTGGGTTCAAAACATCTAACCTAGCTCTCCATCTATTAGACCACCCCTCCATTTCCATTCCCTCTGTTCCTATGGTGATCATGCCAGTCTGAGTCATCTCTCTTCTACCTCAACCAATCTCTGCACCCTCCATCCATCTGCCCGCCCATGCCTCCATCTAGAGGGGTACATTTTGGAGATAAAATCTTGTGTAGCTGGACCACCTCCAGCCAAGCACTGCAAATAATGGGGCAGATCTCTTCTGGGGCAAAAAATTAATATCTTTTCTTTTGTTCTGCTTTCCTTCCTGTGCGGCGAAGGAGGAGAAAACAGCTCTGGGCTTCTTCATGTGCCACGTTATCTGATGAGAGGTTGGTGGTTACCATGAGCTGTGTCACATTTCACTGTGAGGTACAGCCCTCTGGGGGTTTCCTGTGAGTGAACAGATTTTTCTTGGGGCTTTTTTTTTTTTTTTTTTTCATTTGTTCTACTTTGTGGTTGGAAGTGGCAGCAGCAGCCAAACCTAGTGAAAAAAAAAACCCAAAACCCCGTGATGTGGTGGCCTGGGGCAGCAGGGGTGGATGGGGGTCACAGCGGCTGTGGGTTAGTGGTGAGGGCAGGATGAGATTTGTTGGGTTTTGTGGGGAAGAAGGGTGCGAGGGAGCTCTGAAGTGCAAATCAAAGCCTTTTTTGTTGCTGACTGAAGGGTTAGATGCAGCTGAGAGGTGGGATCGGGCAAAGCCATGTGGACATGTCTCCATCTCCCTCTCCAACGACCTGACACCCCCTCTGCCTCCCTCCCTCCAGACAGGAGGTGGGTGACACAAGCCCAAACACAACCTTTCCCCTTTCCCTTCACCCCTTAGTCCTTCTTGAATGTCTGATGGATCACATGGGGCCTTTGGTGGGCCTTCCTGATGGGAAGACTCACCACGTTTACCCTCTTCCATGCTTGGGTACTGCTGGCAACAGGTGCCTTTGAGCAATGCGTTGATGGGCTCCAACCATGCGAGGCGACGTTTACAGCCAAGACTCGAGTGGGACTCAGGCTCCTACCTCCATTTGGTGAAGAATTAAGCATCTATGAGACCTTCAGAGACCAACACAAATGGCCAACAATCAGAGGCAAAATACCTTTTTAATTGAAAGACCTTTTTAATTAATTCCTGCCCAAGAGCCACCACGATGTTCACAGCTGGCCAAACTCTTCACCTGCCACTGGCTCGGGCAGCATGTTTTGTCTGAGAGCTGCTTTTGGTGGTTGGAGATGCAGTGCAGGTGGCATTGGGTCAAGGGACACCATCTTGGGTCAGTTCCTCCCTGCCACAGCCATGGGGAACTGACAATTCATTGTGGTCCTTGCCATGGACTCCCCAGTACCTTGGAGCATCTCTCTGCTCTGCCAAGAGGTCCTCCAACTGCAAGGGCTGCTGGACGTCTCTTCCTTCACAGCATCTGTGAAATGCTGTGGTCTTCTACTGGGGCATGAAGATCTTCAACCTGGCCAGCTGGACTCGCTTTCCTGCAAGCAAGACATAGTGATGGGTCAATACGTCTTGTTGGACCATCCCTGCAGAGAGGAGCCTCCACGAGGTGCACACAGCTCCGTGCCTTGGTGGGGGCTTCCAAAGCCTCCTCAGATGACCCAAAGTCCATTTAGTGCCTCCTGATCTTGCAGACTTGCTTGATTTTAGTGTGCACACCCGTGAATCCTCAGTTGACAGCACGGTTAAATGGGCACCATGCAACAGGGCTGGTGGTTTCCTTACCGATCTGCAGGAGGAGATGGATGCCCGAAGCCAGACCCAGGAGGGAGAGGACTACAAACGCCAGTCTGATGGAGATTCCCAGCCCTGGGAGAAAGAAAGCAGATGGTGGTGAGTAGGAGCACCGGGTTCCACAGGGCCAAAGTGGGTAAAGCCAAGCCCTGGACCATCCCCACCATGTCCTGGGCTGTGTGGTTCATTTTTGGTCATGCTAGAAAACCTGCAGAGCTACCTCTGTGTTGGTGGGAAGGAAGCTCCAGAGCACTGAGGTAGAAGTTCCCCATGTTTCTCGTCATGAAGCCCCATATTTACTTTTCTTTCCCCCCCAATAAGAGCTCATGACAGCTTGTACTCAACCCAGGGATCTCCAGGTCTTGGGAGATGTTCAACCCAGGGACCTCCAGGCTGTGGGAGGGGCTTGGGAATATTGGTCCCTTCCTCAGCTGGTTTGCCTCAAGCACCCATCAGGGAGTGATGGAAAGGTGAAGTGAACTGCAGAATGTATCATCTCAGCTGTTTTGTGACAAAGGTCTATCTGTACTCCCTGGGAAGGAAAAATGAGAATTTCCATTTGTGGGGTCTGGACAAGCTGAAGCTGGTAGCATCACTGGTGGCAGCTTAGAGCTTGGAAACCAGGATACTTGGCCAAACTCTATCCAGAAAACCAGGGACGCTTACCTTCAGCTGGTAGTTCTGGGCTGACAGCAATGGTGGTGTTCCTTGGGTCATCCTTCCCACCTGGACAACAAACATGGAGAAAGGATAACCTCAAAACTGTCCCCTCCTCCCCGTGTTGTGGGGGTTGCCAAAGCATGGCCAAGCAGTGGTGCTTTGGGGTGGTGTGTGGCTACTCCTAGGATACTCTGGTGGTGGTAACTGGGAGCATTCCTTTACTGAACTGGTATTACTGGTCAAGACCCAGCCGTGTTGGTACTGCAGGGACCTGGGGTTAACCAGGACCATCTGTGCACTGGACTGGTCATGCTGGTCAAGACCCAACTGAGTAGACCCTGTAAGGACCTGGAGTAAACCAGGAGCATCCCTGCACTGGACTAGTCTTGCTGGTCAAGACCCAGCTGTGTTGGCACTTGCAGGGACCTTGAATCCATGCAAGCAGGGGCAACCACTTCTGGGGTTTCTCAAGGGCTGTCCCTGGTATGGGTGAGGGATAACCTCCCCTTGCCTTTGTCCACTCACCTCCGATGGTCAGGAGCCATGGGACACTCAGCCTTGAAAACATGACCTGTCCAAGGCTGCTTTGCCGTTGATATCTGCAGGAGTATGTGCCACTGCTCTCTGCGGAGAGCTGGATGGCGAGCGTGGATGTGAACTGGCCTTTCCCACTGGGTGGTTGGCCAGTTCCACCCCATTCTTGCAGAAGAAGATGTGAGTGATGGGCATATGGGAAAAAACAAGGCACCGGGCAAGAATCAAGTCGCCTTCATGAGCTGAGGAGATGTTTGGGAAGAGTGCTGGCGGGGGAAAGTCACCTGCAAGAGCAAAGAGACGTGGTCGTGGTGTGATGGTGTGGAGATGAGGACTGATGAGCGATGGGTTTTCATTGCTCTGACCTCAGTGTTGACCTTGTAGCTGCTTTTTGGTGGAAATAGTAAATTAGAGGGGGGGAGAAGGAGGAAGAGCTTGGAAGAGCCTCTTTTTCAGTGATCTGATGGCTGAAAATCCTTTGACTATAGGAAAGGAAAAGCTCTGCTCATTTCAGGAGTCAGCACTGATACAGGTAAACACAGTGGGAGAAAAACAGGAGGGTAGATATAGTGAAGCATATTGTTTCTAGTGACCAAAACCATTTTTTCCATCCAAGCTGGGCATTTCAGAAAAGACTCAGACAAAATATGTAAAAGCTGGGGCAACGAAAGCACTTCATTGTGGTATTTCCAAAAGGGAGTGTTTCTGTTTTCTTTAATTTCAAGCTAATTCACACTCCATCATAAAATTAAAAAAATTGCAGCTTCCTCTACCAAAATCCTCCCTAGCAAAACTGATGTCTTTGATGCCGTACCTTACAACCCCCTCCCCATATATATGGTGGATTTCTTTCTTTTTTTTTTTTTTTTCCTTTTGCTTTGCCTTCTACCTTGAAAGGAAACACCATCCCCAGGATCATGGCTGCCTTTTTGGACAGCCCAGGATGAGGAGACGCCATCCAATGGACCTAAGCAACGTTACAATGTGAACCAGGAGGGTTTTTCCAATGATCCCTTTTTTCTGCACTCACCTGGGGAGCTGCAGGTCTCTGGCTCCATCCCACCAGCACCTGTGTGGAGCAGCAGAAGGGCTTGGTCTGAGATGATCTGCTAGTCTAGAAGAGGACATCTTGCAGGGGACATCTCTTTGGGGCGGGATGTGCAACCTTGGGAAAGCTTGCAGAAGATGGGGAAAGTTTCCTGTGGACCTCAGCATGAAGGAGGTCAGAAGTCACCAGTGGGGAGTGAAAGGGGCATTTTGGCGATGCCTTGTCCCTTTCTACCAGCTAGGGACATCCACACCATGCCTTGGACCCCAAGAGGGACCAACCCTGTGCTCATGGATTAACGCAAGGATGCGATTCCCTCTGTGGGAGCTGCCAACCTTCCTTATGTCCTCTGTTGTCAATGTAAGTCACTGGCCAGGGGTTGTCCACAACCTGCCACAGCAGAATGGATGTTCAGAACCCTCCATAAAGCCCATCCTGTGGTTTCAGACTGTTGGACAACTTAGAAATCACTCCAGAAGCTCCTAATTTTGGCTCTTGTCTTGCTCCTTCGACTTATTCTCTCTGGAGAGAGGCTCTTCCAGTGCTGGTCCTGAAAGGAGCTCGAACAGAGCTTCAGGGAGGAGAGTTTCCTCCAAGCTGAGCAAAAATCTCTTGTAGATTATGGCTAGAGTGAGATCAACCAAGCCAGCCGGATCCACTGCACGTTGAGTGCATCCCAGGGCTCTCTTTCCCTTTGAGTGTGGTGTTCCTCCCCAGTAAACTGAGGCCTGCACTGCACAATTTTTTCTTTTAAATTGTTTCCATGGGAAATAATGTTTATTAAAGGAGCCAGAGGGAGACTGAAATCCTTTGGGCATCCCCAGGGCATATATAGCAAGCATAGCTCGGAGAGAAGCTTCCCCAGGCTGCCCTGCCAGCAGATACTTGCATCTTGTAGGGCTTCACCTTTGAGTGAAACGTAGCAAAGCTTCAAGGTGTCTTAATTCCTTATTCCCCCTGAGGAGGCTGTCAACGAGGGTGCCAGATGAACCAGACAGATGCCTTTAACGCTAATGCCATAGCTGCTAACCAGACTCAGCCAGGTGACAAAGCAGCGTGTGGGTGCAGCAGGACACCACAGGCTGTGCTCCAGCTGGTGAGAGCCTTCCTGCCCTCCTACGGATGTCCCTGAGACACTCAGCCCCCAGCACCTCCTGCACCGTGAGGGACTGGCAGTGTCTGAACACATGAGCAGCAGCGTGTCCTTTCGGCTTAGGCATTTCCAGGGCACCATGCTGCTGATGCCTTCGCTAGGACTTCCTGACAGCTCTGAGAAAAGCAGTTCCTCCTAAGGCCAAGACTTATTCCTGCTGTCAGCAGGAGCTGCCATGCCTTCCTGCATTCACAACAACAGAGCAGGAAAACCTGGTTGGTGACTTTGACAGGGAAGCATTTTCCAGTGAGTTTAAAACTTGGGTTGTTTGCCTGGCATGGGCTGAGGTACGGGGGAATGCTCTGAACTATGCGGACTGTGCAACCTCTGTCACCACGTTAAAAAAAACCAAAAAAACAAAACCCCAAAAAAGGGTGGTTGGAACTAGATGACCTTTGAGGTCCTTTCCAACCCAGACTATTCTATGATTCTATGAGATTTCCCAAGGGGACCTCTTAAAATCCACCCCATGTCATCCCATGGTGCTGCGCCCCCCAGTGTGACTCTCCAAAGTGCCCCCAAACACCCTGTCCAGCCACCTACCTGCCAGCCAGCCCAGCAAAAGCAGGCTCCCCGCAGCCTCAGCCAGCCAACTCCTTGTCATCATGCTCATCTGCAGGCAGCGCTGAGCTCCCCAGGACCAAGCTGAAGGGGAAGAGGAAGCTGAGACTGGTTTCCTGCCCGTGATGCATCCCCTGGGGAATGACCCAGCATGTTCTTGGGGAAGAGAGAGCAGGAGGATGAGATGGGCGGGATGGGTATGGATGCATTGGGTGCGTGCACATGGGCTTGCAAACCATGCAGCAGCACCTGGTGCCTTCCTCCCCCACCCTGAAAAGGACCCCACAAGAGGCTGCTTCATCATGGTGTTTTGCATCACATTTGCGGGTGCCTGTTTTGGGTAGCTCGGGGTGGGTCACAGCTGTCCCCAATAGGTTTCCAGCATCCCTGGGGTGAAACTGCCCCCCCCCCCCCCCCCCAGTTTTCTCTGCAGCCTCAGCCCCGAGGTTCCTGTAACATTCACAGATTGCAATACAAATATGCAATATCCTTTCAACATCACTGGGAAGAACAGCATTTCCTAATTTCTCCTTTTTTTATGTGTGTCTCAGACACTGGACTAACAGACAACCCAGCTGCTGATGCAGCTGTTTCAAATGCCCTGGGCTTGTGACAGAAGCCCAGGGAATCTCCAGAGTTACCAGATACCTTTGCCTGCTAAAAAAACAACTGTGGAGCTCCACTACCTTTGCCTGATTAAATCAACCTTGAAGCTCCACTGACAGCAGCTCAGAGACTTGGCTAGCAGGAGGCTTGTAATGCCCCCATCTGCACAACGTGCAATGGGAGAGAGGTCTTCAGTCCAATCTCCTCTGAGCTTGCATGGGTGGAAATGGGTCTACATGGTCCTGTGCGCATCCTCTCTCAGTCCAAACCCTTCCAGCCCCGTATATCCTCCCCATTTCTGCACAATCACTGGGTTTAGTCCCTGCGCTCCATTCCAAGGGATTCTGGATTCACCTTGTGGGGATCCGTTGTTCCTTGTTGGGTCAAACCATCTCTGTGGGGCAGGAACAGAGATGATGTCCACCAAGGAGAAGCATCTTTAGCTCTGAGCCAAAGGAACACACTCACTGGAAAATCAACAGAAATAAGCCCGTTCCTCCCTTTTCTCTCCTCTCCTGCACGTTTCTTTTGCACAGTGCACACTTTCGGTTTCCTTTTCAAATATATATTTGTATTTCCTGGTCTTTGATGTTTCTCTTCTCTGGTAACCCAAGGGTGAAACATGATCTGGGGAGGGCTGAGGCTTGATATTGGGGAGAACATGGAGTGAGGTCCCAGAGCTCCTGCAAGGTTTCCGGTGGTCTGCATCTTTTAGAGCCTTGAGTAAGCTTTGGAAAGGTGGGGAGAAAATGAAAATAAGAGGCTTTAAACAACAGAAAACAGCTGTTGTACATCCCAGAGCACAGACCATGTCAGAAATTTCTGGAGTGTTTGGAAAACATGGCAGCTTGAAAGAAAAATGCAAACAACAATAAGCCAGTACCATTTTAAAGCTAATTTTCCCTAGGTGCACCCAAACCATTTTGAGAGAGAGCTTGAGGGGGTGCAGAACAGCCCTCTCAAATGCTGCATTATGAAGGGACGGCTTGTTTCCTACCACAACTTTTTTTTTTTTTAAACCCAGTAAAACCAATGGAGAAAGGCCAGGGCTTGTCTGTCTTCTAGAAATAGCGTCACCATGGGCTGGGGTTTGCTGAGGAGTCACGCACCTCCAACATCTCAGGGCTTGAGGAGGGTTTAGCAATGCAACCTGAAAGCCCCTGTGCTCTTGTAGTGCTTTGAGGGGCGGGGAGTATCCCTCTTTCAGGGAAGGGTTTGGGGATGGTTGCAGCTTGGGGCTGAGCTGGGAAGGTGGAACCTGGTGCGGTGCAGGCACCTGAAGTCCAGTTTGCTCTCTGGCTCCATCTTTCTCTCCAGAGGATGCTGTTGACCCCATCAATCCCTGCCCTACCTTGCAAGGGGACACTTGGTTAACAGGACAGCCCTGCCACTAGCGATGCAGGATTTTTGCACAAGAATGAAGCTGCTTTGAGACAATTTTTGGGGGGCGGGTCAAAGCTCCTGTCCTGACTTCCCCACCATCCTGTTGTGGATGCTCTGTGAGTCTGGAGCAGGGTGGGAGGTTGGACACAGAGATCCAGGAGGAAGGTGGGAAGGGTGGGGTAAATTGTCACCTTGCTAGCAGCAGAGATGTGCAGACACTTAGGGCATTGGTGGAAAAGATGGAGTAGGGCTCCTGGATTGAGGGGGCTAAATAGTGGAGAGAAGAAAAGAAGAGAATGGGGTAATGATTGATCTTCAAAGAGGAGCAGGTTTCCTTGGCCCACAGTGCTCTCGTAATTGGCTTTGTATCAATATGCAAGATTTAGGAGAAGTTCAGCGCTTCCAGGGTCACCCACCTGGAACCACAGAGCCACCCAAAACAGGCTTGGGGTGGTGTCAAGTGAGAAGGCACAAGGCAGAAAAACTCCATGGTCAGGAAAGGGGAAAGGAAGGTGGGACCCAACCTCATGAAGAGAGGCTTGGAGGCAGGACTTGAGCTAATGCCTCCTGCCTTCATCTTGGAGGTGCATGTGGGCAGTGGGAAGACTCAGAGGAGCAAAACCTTGCTTGTGAGAAAAGGTACTGTTGGTTTGGCTGGCTAGACATGATTTCAGCACTGTCAATCAAAAAACAGGCAAGAGGTGGAGAGGAGCAAGCAGAGCCCTCTTCCACAGATCCGAAGCCCCAAGGAACATCAGGCCAAGCAGAGCTATTGAATGCAAGGCTCCAGCAAACAGCCCGGGCTGCTTCTGTAGGGCACGGAGCTCTGCAGGCACAACAAATCCTGCTGAGGCATCCCTCACCAGCAGGGAAGCCCAAGGAGATGGTACGGGTGAAAGATACAGCCACCTTCACATGCATCTCATCTATATATGGTGTCCACAGGGGCTTGGTGATTGAGATGTGCTAATTTGGGTGCTGGCACTCCAAACCCTCCTAGACTGTGCTGAAAATGCCTTCTTAAGTGTGATGAAAAGGTTCAGCCTGTTGTCTTCATCATCCCGTCCAGAACACAGCCAACTAAGGCCATAGCTATGCAAAGAAATGGTCCAGTTTCCAGCCTGCCAGCCCTCTGCCTTCCCACACCTGTTCTTGGCCCCTGGCTGGAAATTTACAGCTGCTGCTGCACTTTTCAGTTCTGCTTCAAGCCCAGCTCAACCCCAGCAAAGCATCATGGGGACAGACGTCTTTCTGGAGGAGCGGTTGGGTTGATATTGGGAGGAAATCTCATTTCTACATATAAGACCCATGGTTGGTCCTGCAGACGCAGGAAAGGGAGGGCTTCTTTTAGAGCAAGGTAGCTCGAGGCCCAGCAGCTGCTGTGAGGAGCTGTGAGCTGAGCTAAGATGGTGCTGGGCCCAGCTTTGCCTGTCCTTCACGGTGGGATCCACTGTCCTCTAAGGGGAAGTCCCAAGAAGCCGGGCTCCTGAAGACCCCTTGAAAATCCAGGAGCATCCCCTGCACTCACCTTTCTGCCTCTCGTTTCCTTCCTGACCCCTCCCTGGGGCTTCCAGGCTTTGGGGCATGGGGACTTGGTTTCGCAGCGAGTTGGGTTAAATAAGAGAGGTTTTAAAACATGTGTATTGCATCCAATTCCAGGAAAATCCATGCACAGGCCTATCAAACTTTCGTTTTTATGGCCAGAAAGTCTGCAAAAAACACCTTATATGGTCGGCGCAATCCCAAGCACAACTACAGGCTGGGCGGAGAATGGGTGGAGAGTAGCCCTGAGGAGGAGGACTTGGGGGTGCTGATTGACGAAAAGCTCAACATGAGCTGGCAATGCGCGTTTGCAGCATAGAAAGGCATCTGTGTCCTGGGCTGCGCCAAAAGCAGCGTGAGCATCAGGTCAAGGGAGGGGATTCTGCCCCTCTATTCCGCTCTGGTGAGACCCCACCTGGAGTACTGCATCCAGCTCTGGGGTCTGCAGTGCAAGAAAGACATGGAGCAGTTGGAGCGAGTCCAAAGGAGGGCCACAAAGTTGATGAGAGGGCTGGAGCACCTCTGCTATGAGGACAGGCTGAGAGAGTGGGGATTGTTCAGCCTGGAGAAGAGAAGGCTGCGGGGACATCTAATTGTAGCCTTCCAGTACCTAAAGGGGCCTACAAGAAAGATGGTGAGGGCCTGTTTATCAGGGAGTGTAGTGATAGGACAATGGGTAATGAGTTTAAACTAAAAGAGGGTAGATTTAGATGAGATATTAGAAAGAAATTCTTTACTGTGAGGGAAGTGAGGCACTGGAGCAGGTTGCCCATAGAGGTTGTGGAGATCCCATCCCTGGAGGTGTTTAAGGACAGGTTGGATGGGGCTGTGGGCAACCTGGTCTAGTGGAGAGGGGGGTTGGAACTAAATGGGCTTTAAGGTCCCTTCCAACCCAAACCATTCTATGATTCTATGATAAGCAGCTTGAAAAGACCACTGACAACGCATTCCCTTTTAGCACATCCAAACCCCATATTCATGTCTCCTACATTGCAAGAGAAGAAGGGGGATGTACAGCTGCTTTTTTTCTGTTTTCTTTTTACTGAGTTACCGCTCACCAAGCCAGTTTTAATCATTTATCAGCAGTCCTGGCTAACCGGGAAGTCCCAGTTGACTAGATGTTAGCCAATGTGATGCCCATCTACAAGATGAGCTGGAAGGAGGATGTGGGGAACTAAAGGTCTATGAGTCTGACCTTGGTGCCAGGGAAGGTTACAGAGCAGATAACTTTGAGTGAAATCACATGGCACGTACAGGACAACCAGGTGATCACGCCCAGTCAGCATGGGTTTATGAAGGGCAGGTCCTGCTTCGTTAACCTGATCTCCTTCTATGACAAGGTGACACATTTAGTGGATGAGGCTGTACATGTTGTCTGCCTAGACTCTAGTAAAGCCTTTGACACATTTCCGACAGCATTCTCCTGGAGAAACTGGCTGCTCATGGCTTGGATGGGTGTACGCTTCACTGGGTAAAAAGTGGCTGGATGGCCAGGCCCAAAGAGTTGTGGTGAATGGAGATAAATCCAGTTGGTGGCCGGTCACTAGTGGTGTTCCCCAGGGATCAGTACTGGGGCCGGTTCTCTTTAATACCTTTGTCAATGATCTGGACAAGGGGATCGAGTGCGCCCTCAGTAACTTTGCAGATGACACCAAGTTGTGTGGGAGTGTTGATCTGCTTGAGGGTAGGAAGGCTCTGCAGAGGGATCTGGAGAGGCTGGATCAATGGGCCAAGGCCAGCTGTATGAGGTTGAAGAAGAATCAGTGATGGGTCCTGCACTTGGGTCACAACCACCCCAGGCAACGCTACAGGCTTGGGGATGAGTTGCTGGATAGCTGCCTGGCAGAAAAGGACCTGCGTGTGCTGGTCAACAGCCAACTGAATATGAGCTGGCAGTGTGCTCAGGTGGCCAAGAAGGTCAACAGCATCCTGGCTTGTATCAGGAACGGTGTGGCCAGCAGGAGTAGGGAAGTGATCGTTCCCCTGTACTCGGCACTGGTGAGGCCGTACCTCGAGTACTGTGTTCAGTTTTGGGCCCCTCACTCCAAGAAAGACATTGAGGTGCTGGAGCATGTCCAAAGAAGGGCAATGAAGCTGGTGAAGGGTCTAGAATAGGTCTAATGAGGAGCGGCAGAGGGAACTGGGGTTGTTTATTGTGGAGAAAAGGAGGCTGAGGGGGGACCTGATTGGCCTCTACAACTACCAGAAAGCAGGTTGTAGCCAAGTGTAAGTTGGTCTCTTGTCCCAAGTAACTAGCGATAGGACAAGAGGAAATGGCCTCAAGTTGTGCCCAGGGAGGTTTAGATTGGATATTAGGAAAAATTTCTTCACTGAAAGAGTTATCATTCATTGGAAGAGGCTGCCCAGGGAAGTGGTTGAGTCACCACCCCTGGAGGTATTTAAAACACACGTGGATTTGGTGCTTTGGGGCATTGTTTAGTGGTTGGACTTGGCAGTGTTAGGTTTACAGTTGTACTCGATCTTAAGTCTCTTTTCCAACTTAAATGATCCTATGTTCTGTGTTGAGGATTAGAGAAACAGTCTTGAGGGACATATTCATGGGGTGAGAGGATGGACAAAGCTTTGTCATTTTTATCATCCTGAATTGAAATGAAAATTACCTTTCCTTGTGGTGAGGGCAACTGTCATGTTGGATGCAAAGAAGCTCTCTGCCTGCGGTGTTCTGCGAGCGGAGCAGAGAGGTGGCACTTGGGACATTGGGTGGCTCTTCATGGAAAGGTTTAAGGCCAGATTAGATGGGGCTTTGGGCAACCTGGTCTAGTGGAGGGTGTCCCTGCCCATGGCAGGGGGATGTGAACTAGATGTTCTTTAATGCCCCTTCCAACCCAGGCCATTCTGTGATTCATTAAGGGCCCTTCACTGCCAGGATGCAGAGCTCTGAAATGGTTAAGGTGGGGCAGAGGGTGGAGACAAAGGGCCAAAGAGATGTGGTGAATTTGGGGAGAGTCCAGAACAGATGCCTTGCCTGACATGGTGAGGATGTGGGGCCAACGAGATATGGGATGGAGGTGCACGAGTATGAAGGTTCTCACCCAGCAAGGACTCAGCAGTGGGGACCTGGGCAGGGGTATCAGGATGAGCCAGATTGCTGTTCCTCTAATAAAAACCCATTCTGCCATCGCTAATGCTGGCCTGTAACATCCCTGCATCACTGCCTTCACCAGGTGACCTCCTGGCTCCTCATCAGAGTCTCGACTTTACCTTCTGCTCAGACTGGTGACACAGTTCTGGCCAGGTGTTTCAATGCGACGGGGCCAACAGCTACCCGTATCATCTTCGGCAAGGATGGGATGGAGGAACACATCCTGAAAGCCCAACAGGGGCAGCTGAGCTACTTGGTGTTTCTGAACATCACCCTGGGCAGTGCGGGGACGTACACATGTGGGTACCAACACAGGGACAAGAGCAAGTGGGTGATGAGCTGTGCCCTCAGTGCTCCCTGGTACCTGGCTGCCACAGGTGAGACATGGCACGGTGGTGTGGGCAGAAGGGACAGGACACTTGGCAACATGTGGCTTTGCTGAGGATGGAGTTGTGTGCAGGCAGGCATGGCATGGCGCTGGTGTCCTTCCCCTGGTTGAGTGTTCTGTCTCCACTGAGGGTCCCTCTGCACCCCACACCCACCCATGTGTGGCCTGAAAACCTCAGCCAGGAGACAGGACTGTCAGTGTCCAGCAGCTGCAGGACGGATGGGGATGGGGTCTTGGCTTCAGCAGCCCCCAGCATGCACCACAGGCTCAATCTTCCCACCACAGAGTCTCAAGCCTCCCACACCAACGCCTCCTGTCACTCCAGGTCCAGGAGCACAAAGGGTTTAGGAGGGGCTGATGATTTTGCTGGCCTCATGGGGACCTGGGGACGTCCAGCTATGGTGCAGAGCCCCACACATGAGCAGATGGGGTAGATCTGGCTCCAACGATGCAAAACAGGATGGGGGAGAAGGAGGACTTTGCAGGGAGGATGTTGCCCACGAAGGCAAAGAGACATCGTGCTCTGCTGTCTGAGTGTATGGAAATGAAAACAGAGTCACTGCAGACTCAGCATCCGCAGTGGGGGCTGAGGCAGGGCCCCCACTCGTCACAGCCTCTCGTGGTGGGAAAGGCACTGCTAGCCACAGAAATGCTACAGGAGCAGTCCCAGCTGCGCTGACAGCCACGGCACAGGCAGCTCTCGAACCGCTGTCCCCAGCTCAGAGGACAGCAGATGCTTAGAGGAGACGGTGTTCCCGCAGCACCCCAAAAAATGCTGGGGCAGGTGGGATGTGCCAGGCTGTCTCCTTCTCGCCTTGCCTTCCTCCTGCTGCTACTCGGTGAGTTGGGGGATTTCTTGGCCTTGGGGCTGAGTGCTTGTGGGATGCCGGACTTGTCCAGGCTTGTTGGTGCCAAATACAGGGCCTTTATGACCCAGCAGAAGGGGCCCTGGGGGAGTCCAGCTTGGGCGAGAGCAGGGATTGAGCAACTTGCTTATCTTGCACTGATAAGCACTGGACCTGAACAGGGGCAGGAGATGAGCAATTTGTTCATCTTAACAAGATGCGGCGCCTGACGGGTCTGCTCCTTAATCAACTAAGTGACGCCTGGGGTGAGGGGGAGCCTTCACAGCTCAAGGTTACTTTGGTAAAACTAAACAGACCACTGCTCCTCTGTACTGAACGCCTTTGTTCTCTGCCACTTTCCCCCCCAGCCCCGATCAACTGCACGACAAGCCTTGTTAAGGGCCAATCAGCACACAATACCTGACTTAGTCCCACCTCACCAAAAGTATAAATCTGGCATTTAGAATCCTCTTTTCTGAGGACAAGAACTCCCAACTATCTGGATGGGTCCACGGGCCTGGACCGCTCTCCTCCCCAAGCACGGACGCTTCTTTGGTAAGACTTGCGCCTCTGATTATGTCGGATGTTATCCTGGGAAAACTATCATTAACAAAAGCGCTGAACTATTAACTTGAGCTCAAAATTGTTGCAGTAAGTGCATTTATCAACGGCAATTCTGAACTTTTATATCTGTCGCCTCAATAAATTACATATTTTTCTTTTCAACTTTGCGAAACTGTTTCAGTGAAAGTCCTTAGTGGGGCTCTGACAGGCAAACGTTGACTCTGATAAGTGGCTACACACATAACCCTTTAGACATAAACCATTGACCAAGTCTGGGACTAAGACTGGATGCACCAAGACTCCTCTCTGAGAAGGAGTATAGAAAGCAAGGGGGTCCTTTCTGAATCTTGTGACTCAACGGGAGGACCTCCCTCAGCCACACATCAGACTTGTACCCTTTCACGCGACAGTGCTGGAGGGCTGCCGAGTGCGGCAGGACAGGACACGTCCTGGGCACAGGGGAGGATGGGGAAAGGGTGTGTGGAGCAGCCATGCAGCAATGAGGGGCAGAGTTGCTTTGATGAGGGGAGGGAGATGATTGCTTCCTCCAGCTACGGCACACCTCTGAGAAAAGGGCGTATTTTCAGAATACCTATAATGGGGGTCAGGTCAAGCATGAAACTTAGTGGAGGTGGCAAATGGGGCTTTAGGGAGCCAGGGGCATCCATCTGGAGCAACAATCCCACCTAAACTGGGCTTGGGGTGGTGTCAAGCCTGAAGACAGATGATATGCAGGATGGAGATGCATGGGTGGAAAGGTGGTTTGCCCAGCAAGGACTCAGCAGTGGGGACCTGGCCAGGGGCACATGGGCGAGCCGTCTTGCTGCCACTCTAACCAAAACCCTCTTTCCTCCTTGCACAGGCACCATCATGACCACCCAGGACATCTGCAGCTCCCCACATGATGGTGAGTACAGAATGGCCTGGACAAGGGAGGTGTGTGAGAGTGGAGGTGGGGTGGGATTTAGGGTGTTTTGCATCCCTGACAACAGTAATAGTGTCCTGGGGAATCCCTGTGCCATCTCTCCAGATGACTTCTGGGTTCCTGAACTCTTCTTGAAAATCTCCAGTGCTCAGGAGGGGGAACAGGTTTTGTTTCACTGCTCCATTGACCATCCGCCTCCTGATACCCGAATTGTCATCTTCTGCAAGGATGGGGTGGAGGACTTCAGCCTGAAAGCCCAATGAGGTCATGTCACCCTGGGGAGCGCAGCGATGTACGTGTGTGGATACCAGCATAGGAATGAGATTAACTGGGTGAGGAGCAGAGCCTTCAGTGCTGCCTGGCACCTGACTGTCACAGGTGAGATGTAGGTGTGGGGCACAGGCAGGTACTGTTCTGGGACTTCACAGACTCATTTGAGAGTGGGGACCCCACTGTGCTCCATGGAGTGTCCCCAGAGGGTTGGGATGCTCGGGGTCAGGGTGCAGTTCAGCCCAGCCTTTGACACCAGGGCAACTCCTCCCAGTCACGGCAGAGCATCCTGCTCCTCTCCTGCCCCAGCAACAGGCAAATGGGACAATGGTGGTGCCACATCTAATCCAGAGTGACAGTGTTTCCATGCGTGCATTTATTGCATTGCTTGTTAGATGGTGAAAACAGGGGGTCCCCACAGTTTCTTAGTCTCTGCAGTACCCAGGAGAGCTGGACACTCTCACCCTGTCCCTTTCTCCTCCCAGCCACAGAGTCCAGATCCCAGGCAGCGCCATCGACCACAGGTGAGTGATTCCCTCCCTGCACTCCCCATGTCCCCCTTAACATCAGGCTGAGGCATGCCGGGATGCTGGCACCAGGACATGGGGAGGTTCATCACCTGGCATCTGACCTGTTCCTAAGGGCATCTCCTGCTTTCTGCTTCCTCTCCCCATGACTCTCCCTCTTCCCCAACATCTTTTGTCCCCACAGCTACCAACCCCTGGCTCCTCCACACCTTCCCCACAGGCATCATGCTGGGAGTGGTGGCTGTCCCCTCCTCCTCCTGTCTGTAGCCAGCTACTACGCTGTGAAGAAAGGTGAGCAATTTGGGAAAAATGAGGGCAAACCTTAGAGGTAAAATTGCAGCCTGATGCGAGGCTGCTGCTGTCTGACCCATGCTGGTTTAGCATTGCTGGCTCCTTACCCCTGTTTCAAGGGAAGCTGAGTCTCTCGGGCCTTTCCTTTATCACCCGGAGGGAGCAAAGATGCTGTGATGGGGAAGACTTTTCCTCCGGGTTGATTGCACTTGGATGCCAATGTAGGGAGGGAGAGACCAAATGCATCCCTGTCCCAGGCAGACATTTGCTCCCAGCCCTCTGCACTCCCAGCCCTCCCTACCCGAGCTGGCCTGAGTGGAGCAAGACCTGCTCCTCCACACTTGGGCTGTCCACAGATGCTGAGAGCTTGGGAGAAACCACTCTGGGCAACGGGATTCACGCTTGCATAGGCTGGGCTCTAAAACAACTCCTCTGAGTGAGGTGTGGGGGTTCAGGCCAGCATCTTCATTGTGCAGCCCAGAGCATGGAAAGCCAGGGCTGTGCAGTACCTCTGCCTCCCCACCTCTCCCTTTCTTTGCCTTGCAGGGGCCTGCAGAGACCGATGCCAAAGGTGAGCAGCAATCCCTCCTGGCTGCGGGGCTGGCGGGTGATGGAGACGGGGGCATCCTGGGCTCCCTGAAGTGGTCCTTGGCCAGGGGCAGCATGGTCTGTGTCCGTGGGTGGCTTTGCCCAGGGTGGAGGCAGGGAGAATCAGAACTTACCCTGGGCTTGCTCCATCCATTGACACGATGCAAGAAAGCATCATCCATGGGAATGACCCCAATGGTTCCATCGCTGTGGGATGACAGTGAGGCCGTAGAACCTAAGCATATTTTGTACCTGCTTTCTCTGGCCTGCTCTGTGATGCTGGTAGTGCTGAGGACTCTTCTGCTGACAACCGGAATTACTGTAAGTGCAAAGTCCCCTGCACCCTTCCACTCCTCCCTTGTAATGCAGAGCTGGCACCATTCTCAGTGTTGTTAATAAATATTCTTTTTATTCCCCAAAAATTACATCTAAAGAAATTATCTCCTTAATAAATAGTCCGAATCCCATCCTGATATCTACTCTTGAAACCTGGGGCTCTTCCCTTCTCCCCACAGCTGCCAACACTAAAGGATTGGGCAGAGCTGAGGAGAGTTCAGCTCCTGCAGAGGCCTTCAGGCTCTGTAAGCTCTGATTGGCTCCAAGACATCCCATTTTTAGGGGAGGACAAAGGCCAACCCCCATGAGGCTGGGATTTTCCCATGGCTCTGCTGGGGCTGTCATTGTCCTCCTTCTATGGTGCCAGCTCAGTCCAAGGGTCTGTGGCTGTGGTGGGCACCAGGAGGGTGAGGTTGCTGTCTTTTCTCTTTTGAAGGTCTCCAGACCAAACTATTCTGAAGCTTCACTCTACGCCAACTTAGGAGAAAGCGAGAGGTGATGCAAGCAGCTTCTGAGTTACCCAACACAAGACAGGGAATTCACATGGATGCTTGCTGGCTTTCCCTCCCCTCTACAATGATTTGTGTTTTGGGGCAGGATCTTGGGATGCAAACTCTGTGAAGCTAGGATTTTCTCATGACCATGATATAGCTGTGAAAAGACAGCAAAAGACCCCAAGATCCCTCTCCACTGGAAACACTGTGCTCCCTTCGTTGTGAAGATCATGTTGTGTGGGAAGGGATGGTGTCCACACAAGTTCTCTGAGACAAGCAAGGACAAATGGGAAAGCATGGAAGATCTGTGAGCTGTAACAAAAATCATGAAGAGGCACACCAAAGAGAAAGAAGATGCTGTTGCCTTATCCCAGAAGAGGTGTTGTGTGAAATGCCCCCGCAAACAGTTACTGTCTCCAGGAGCTGTAACAGAAAGCTGGTGGATGGGGCTCGAATGGGGACATCAAAACCCAGCTGGCTTGGAAAGCTGCAAAGCTCATCCCAGCTAAAGCTTCAGCATTAATGCAAATCCACAGTCACCAACTGGTGATAATTTTGATGCAAGACCATGATCTTCACAAACACTGGTGGCCCCATGACTTTGCCTGGTATTGTAACACTCCAATGGCATGGGCCATTTTGGGTAAGATGAGGGCAACAAATGAGTTTTGGCTGGGATTTTGGC
This sequence comes from Balearica regulorum gibbericeps, assembly GCF_011004875.1. NCBI lineage: Eukaryota > Metazoa > Chordata > Aves > Gruiformes > Gruidae > Balearica > Balearica regulorum. The sequence continues at coordinate 535,084 of NC_046216.1, read as the reverse complement.
TTGGGAAGGAAAGCAGGGCCAAGATGAGCAAGGAGAGGCAGTAGCGGAGTGTGAACATGAATCTTTTAGGGTCTGGTAGACATCTCAGCTGAGCTCAGAGAAGAGACTGCTCCCCTTTCTATCCCTACGTATCTCTACCATCCCTTCATATCTCTACAGCCATCCCTTTGTATCTCTACGGCTGTCTTTGGGCAGCTCAGTCCCATTCCTGAAGGGACTGCATAAGAGAGAGGTGCAATGGGTGGTACAAATTCATAGATGTTTATTCTTCATTGGAGCAAAACCACATCATCATTGCACACAGCTGTTAACAGAGACATGTGAGCACATCAGTGCATGTGTATCTGTGTAGCCATATCTAGATATGTGCATTGGTGCGTGTAGAGAAAAGAGCACACCCGTAGTTGTATCACGTAGTTTATGTATACACATGTGACACTTTACATAGTGGGATGGAGATGTCTTCACTTCAGGTACTCCTGTAGAGATTTACAATATATATAATGTATTTATACATCATAGATTGTAAAGATATGTGCAAGTCATAGATGTACTTTTGGTGAAAGTCATGCAGAAGACATTGATGATGTGTGTGGAAAGAGCTGGGCATGGTGGACGGATTGGGTGTGGAGATGTTGTCATGGAGAGGGCTTGTGGGTAGGTGTTGCCCTCCCAAGCTGAGTCTTGGCAATTCCCCCCACAAGAACTGGTGAAGAGAAGCGAAGGGGTTAGCACACATGCCATCTCTCCAGGTGAACCTCCTGGCTCCTGCCCTCTTAACATCATAGCATCATAGAATTGTTGTGGTTGGAAAAGACCTTTAAGATCATCAAGTCTAACCTTTAACCTAGCACTGGCAAGTCCAAGCACTAAACAATGTCCCAAAGCACCACATCCACATGTATTTTAAATACCTCCGGGGTGGTGACTCAACCACTTCCCTGGGCAGTCTGTTGCAATGATTGATAACTCTTTTGGTGATGAAATTTTTCTGAACATCCAGTTTAAACCTCCTCTGGCAGAACTTGAAGCCATTTCCTCTTGTCATATTGCTTGTTACTTGGGACAAGAGACTGACAGCCCCTGGCTACAACCTCCTTTCACCTGATAGTGATCAGGTCTCCCTTCAGCCTCCTTTTCTCCACAATAAACAACCCCAGTTCCCTCAGCTGCTTCTCATCAGACCTGTTCTCTAGACCCTTCACCAGCTTCATTGCCCTTCTTTGGACATGCTCCAGCACCTCAATGTCTTTCTTGGAGTGAGGGGCCCAAAACTGAACACAGTACTGAGTTGCAACCTCACCAGTGCCGAGTACAGGGGAACGATCACTTCCCTACTCCTGCTGGCCACACCGTTCCTGATACAAGCCAGGATGCTGTTGACCTTCTTGGCCACCTGAGCACACTGCCAGCTCATATTCAGTTGGCTGTTGACCAGCACACGCAGGTCCTTTTCTGCCAGGCAGCTATCCAGCAACTCATCCCCAAGCCTGTAGCGTTGCCTGGGGTGGTTGTGACCCAAGTGCAGGACCCATCACTGATTCTTCTTCAACCTCATACAGCTGGCCTTGGCCCATTGATCCAGCCTCTCCAGATCCCTCTGCAGAGCCTTCCTACCCTCAAGCAGATCAACACTCCCACACAACTTGGTGTCATCTGCAAAGTTACTGAGGGCGCACTCGATCCCCTTGTCCAGATCATTGACAAAGGTATTAAAGAGAACCGGCCCCAGTACTGATCCCTGGGGAACACCACTAGTGACCGGCCACCAACTGGATTTATCTCCATTCACCACAACTCTTTGGGCCTGGCCATCCAGCCACTTTTTACCCAGTGAAGCGTACACCCATCCAAGCCATGAGCAGCCAGTTTCTCCAGGAGAATGCTGTCAGAAATCACGTCCAAGTCTTTACTAAAGTCCAGGTAGGCAACATCCAGACTCTTTCTGTCATCCACTGAATGTGTCACCTTGTCATAGAAGGAGATCAGGTTAACGAAGCAGGACCTGCCCTTCATAAACCCATTCTGACTGGGACCCCATTCCTAGGTCCAACCCTACCATCTCAGAGGGCACAGGGGGACAGTTTCAGCCTCTGACAGCCATGCCCTCCACATCCTGCGTCCCTCCTTTGCTTCCCATCACCCGGGGTGGTGTCAACATCCAAGGGCAGTTCCATGGGCACCGGCCGTCTTGTTAATGCGATGTGCTAGTTTTGGCTGGGAGAGAGTTAATTTTCTTCACAGTAACTATCATGGGGCTGTGGTTTGGATCTGTGATGGAAACAGTGCTGATAATTCAGGGATGCTTTTGTCATTGCTGAGCAGTGCTTACACAGCATCAAGGCCTTTTCTGCTTCTCATGCCACCCCACCAGCGCACCAGGGGTGCACAGGAAGTTGGGAGGGGATGCAGTCAGGACAGCTGACCCCAACTGACCAAAGGGATATCCCATTCCAGATGACATCATGCTCAGCATATAATGCTGGGGGAAGAGGAAGGAAGGAGGGGACATTCGGAGTGATGGCGTTTGTCTTCCCCAGGAACCATTCCTCGTTGGAGCCCTGCTTTCCTGGGGACGGCTGAACACCTGCCTGTCAATGGAAAGCAGTGAATGAATTCCTTGGTTTGCTTTGCTTGCGTGCGTGGCTTTTGCTTTTCCTAATAAACTGTCTTTATCTCAACGCAGGAGTTTTCTCACTTTCACTCTTCCAATTCTCTCCACCACCATCCCACCAGGGGGGAAGTGAGCGAGCGACTGTGTGGTGGTTAGTTGCCGGCTGGAGTTAAACCACAACAGATGACCAGTGCAGAGGCACGTATATGGGCAGAGGACCTGTGGCAGGAGAGTCAGAAAGGCTTTCTTCCTCCTGGCTGAGGAGGGGGCTGCCATCCCCTGATCCAAGGGATCGGAGGGTTTCCCTCCCTGCTGGCATTGCCCCCACACATATAGCCTGGAAAAGTGCTGATCTGAGGATGGCTGAGCCCATCATTCCACACTCAGGTCCAAGCGCTGGATCTGGGCTCCCCACTTCCAGACAGACAGGAAACTACTGGAGAGAGTCCAGCAAAGGGCTACGAGGATGATGAGGGGACTGGAGCATCTCTCTTCTGAGGAAAGGCTGAGAGAGCTGGGGCTGTTTAGCCTGGAGAAGACTGAGAGGGGATCTGATCAACGCTGATAAATATCTAAAGGGTAAGCGTCTAGAGGATGGGGCCAGACTATTTTCAGCAGTGTCCGCAGACGGATCAGATGCAATGGGAACAAACTAGAACACAGCAAGTTCCATCTGAATGTGGCACAAAACTTGATTACTTTGAGGGTGAAGGAGCACTGGGTTGGACTAGATGTCCTCTAGAGGTCCCTTCCAACTCCTACCATTCTGGGCAGAGGCATGCTGGGCTGAAAACCTCACCCCGGAGACAGGACTGGAGGTGTCCGACTGTGGGACAGATGGGGATGGGGTCTTGGCATCAGCAGCCCCCAGCATGCACCACAGGCTCTATCTTCCCCCCACAGCGCCTCAAGCCTCCAACACCAACATCTCCTGTCACTGGCTCGGGAGCACAAATTTGCTCCCCAGTGTGACACTCCAGATGCTGAACTCTGGGCCCTTGGTGAGCACCAGGGAGCTCAGGGCCAGGGGTGGGGTGCAGCCAGGAGCGGAACACCTGGGCTGGGAAGCACAAGGCAGCATGGCTTGAAGGTCGGAATGGGGGAAGGAGGGTGGGAGCCAACCTCATGAAGAGAGGCTTGGAGGCAGGGTGGCAGGTGATGCCTCCTGCCTTCATCTTGGAGCTGCATGCAGGTAGTGGGTGGACTCAGAGGAGTAAAACCTTGCCTGTGAGAAAAGCCACTGTCAGTTTGGGTGGCCAGATGCCATTTCAGCACCCTGCATCGCAAAAACAAGCCAGACATGGAGAAGACCAAGGGGAGACCTCTTCCACACAGCCACAGCAACAAGGAACATGCGTCCAAGCAGAGCAATGGCATGCAAGGCTCCAGAAAACATCCTGGGGTACTGCTGCAGGTCAGGGAGCTCTTGCTGTTGTTTTCAATTCTGCTTCAAGCCCAAATCAAACCCAACAAAGCATCATGGATACACACATCTTTCTGGAGGAGTGGTTGGGTTGATTTTGGGGACCAGGAAGGAAATCTCATTTCTAAATATAAGAGCCACTGTCACATTCACAGAGGAGTGGTCTGGTCTAGAGGTCGCATGGTCAACTTCTGAGCGTGCAGAGTGAGCACAAGGTGAATACCTTGCTGCTGTGAGAGTAGATGTGGGAAATGGAGGTCTTTTTCAAGCAAGGTCACTCGTGGTCCAGTAGCTGCACCAAGGTGCAGTGACTGGGCTGGGCTGAGATGGTGCTGAGCCCAAGTGAGCCCATCCTCCATGATGTCATCCACTATTCTCTAAGGGAAGTCCCAAGAGGCCAGGCTCCTGAAGATCCCTTGAAAAGCCAGGACTGTCCCCCTGCACTCACAATTCTGCCTCTCATTTCCTTCCTGACCCCTCTTGTTTGGAGAAAAGCTCCCAAATTTCCATCTGTCTTCTCCTAGGTGGACACACATGCCCGTGTGCAGTGCACAGCTAAGAGCGTGGTATATCACAGGCCCATTGTGACTTAACAGATTGTCTCTGCACATCCAGCACTACTGCTCCTCTTCTCCACAGGAAGATGTGATCCAGAGATCACTTCCCTCTGGCTAACTCGATCCGTCCTTGACGCAGACACATAGGCTGCTATCATACTCGTACTCCACCAACCTGACTTGGCCATCATGCCTCCTCTCCAATGGCTCCACTTCCAATAAACCTTTTTGGAGATGCTTTTTGTCTGCGGCCCTCTTAGTTCCCAGCCTCTTAACATAGCAATTTAGGTCTTCCCAGACCCAGGAGTCCACTCTATTTCTGGGCTGAGATGTAAAGTGCTGGGTGACAGAGGACCCATGGGGAAACTGGGTCCATGGGTGGTCCCTGACGTGGGTCTTGCCAAGACTCAGAGAGCAGGAGAGGCTGCTTGCTGTGAGTCACCCAGCTGCCATGGCTAAAGATGACCTGGGGGTGCTCAGCAACCCCCAGCCAGGGGAAGGATCAGGGAGAGGCACTGAGAAAGGCCCGATACAGTGATCAGGGGTCAGCAGAGGACCACCAAGAGACTTCCAGGGTCCTCTTTGTGGCAAGGCACCTCTGGCCACATGTGGGTTGTTCCCAGGTCCAGCAAAACCCAGCACGGACACTTCTTCTGCCATTTCCTCAGCTGCTCAGAAAGCAGAGCCTGCCAACCTGAGCTGGCCAGGGATGGGGAAGGTGTCATAAGGTACGGCATGTTGGGGGCTCATGCCAGAGCTACCCACTGTCACCTTGCTGCTGTTGGGTGAGTCGGAGTATGGCATGTCTGTGGGACAGGGATGGGGCTGCCAGGCTTTGAGGCATGTCCATGGGGACTTTTTTTTGTGGAGAGCTGGGTTAATTGATAAGACTTGTTTCAAATGACATGTATTGCATCCCGTTCCGGGAAGATCTGTGCACAGGCCTATCTAATGTTCACTTTTATCACCAGAAGGTGTGCATAAACCAACTTTTGGAGTAGATAACCAGCTTGATCAGACCACCAGCTCCACATTCCCTTTCAGCAGACCTAAATCCTGTATTCATGTCCCTGACTTTGCTGGGAGGAGTGGATGACACACGGGAAGGCTGCGCGGCCATTCAGCGAGACCTGGACAGGCTGGAGAGTTGGATGGAGAGGAACCATATGAAATTCAGTAAGGGCAAGTGTAGGGTCCTGCACCTAGGGAGGAATAACCCCAAGCACCAGTACAGGTTAGGGGTTGACCTGCTGGGAAGCAGCTCTGCAGAGAAGGACCTGGGAGTCCTGGTGGACAAGAAGCTCTCCATGACCAGCAGTGTGTCCTCGTGGCCAAGAAGGCCAATGGTGTCCTGGGGTGTATTAAGAGGAGCGTGGCCAGCAGGTCGAGGGAGGTTCTCCTCCCTCCCTCTTCTGCCCTGGTGAGGCCACATCTGGAGTTCTGTGTCCAGTTCTGGGCTCCCCAGTTCCAGAAAGACAAGGAACTACTGGAAAGAGTCCAGCGGAGGGCTGCAAAGATGACATCTGCCCCTGCAGATGTAGCCTGGAAAAATGCTGATCTGAGAATGGCTGAGCCCATCTTTCCATATTCAGATCCAAGTGCCGGATCTGGGCTCCTCAGTTCAAGAAAGACAAGGAACTACTGGAGAGAGTCCAGCAAAGGGCTGCAAGAGAGCTGGGTCTGTTTAGCCTGGAGAAGACTGAAAGGGGATCTGATCAACACTTATAAATATCTAAAGGGTGGATGTCTAGAGGAAGGATCTAGAATTTTCTCAGTGGTGCCCAGTGACAGGACAAGGGGCAGAAAGTGGAACACAGGAAGTTCCATTTGAACATGAGAAAAACCCTTTTTACTCTGATGGTGACTGAGCACTGGAACAGGCTGCCCAGAGCGGTTGTGGAGTCTTCTTCTCTGGAGATACTCAAAACCTGCCTGGATGCAATCCTGTGCAACATGCTCTAGGTGATCCTGCTTTAGCAGGGGGGTTGGACTAGATGATCTCCAGTAGTCTTTTCCAAACCCTACCAATCTGTGAATCTGTGCATCTGTAAATCTCTCTGTGAGTATCTCACGTGAAGACATCTCCATCCCACTATGTAAAGTATCCCATGTGTATATATAAACTGCGTGATACAACTATGGGTGTGCTCTTCTATGTACACGCACCAATGCACATATCTAGATATGGCTACACAGATACACATGCACTGATGTGCTCGCACGTCTCTGTTAATATAGCTGTGTGCAATGATGATGTGGTTTTGCTCCAATGAAGAATAAACATCTATGAATTTGTACCACCCATTGCACCTCTCTCTTATGCAGTCCCTTCAGGAATGGGACTGAGCTGCCCAAAGACAGCCGTAGAGATACAAAGGGATGGCTGTAGAGATATGAAGGGATGGTAGAGATACGTAGGGATAGAAAGGGGAGCAGTCTCTTCTCTGAGCTCAGCTGAGATGTCTACCAGACCCTAAAAGATTCATGTTCACACTCCGCTACTGCCTCTCCTTGCTCATCTTGGCCCTGCTTTCCTTCCCAAGCCAAAATCCCAGCCAAAACTCATTTGTTGCCCTCATCTTACCCAAAATGGCCCATGCCATTGGAGTGTTACAATACCAGGCAAAGTCATGGGGCCACCAGTGTTTGTGAAGATCATGGTCTTGCATCAAAATTATCACCAGTTGGTGACTGTGGATTTGCATTAATGCTGAAGCTTTAGCTGGGATGAGCTTTGCAGCTTTCCAAGCCAGCTGGGTTTTGATGTCCCCATTCGAGCCCCATCCACCAGCTTTCTGTTACAGCCCCTGTAGACAGAAAACCGTTTGGAGGGGGCATTTCACACAACACCTCTTCTGGGATAAGGCAACAGCATCTCCTTTCTTTTTGGGTGCCTCTTCATGATTTTTGTTACAGCTCACAGATCTTCCATGCTTTCCCATTTGTCTCTGTCCATCTCAGAGAACTTGTGCAGACACCATCCCTGCCCGCAGAACATTGATATCTATAAAGTAGTATTTACCACTTCACAGGGACAGAAATATGTTTGGGTTAATGCTTAGACACTGACTAATTTAGGGTTAAATATATTGTATTGCTTTACTAACAACTATACCGTTGAAGAGGAACTAAAAGACTGATAAAAAGGAAACATCCTGCCCCAGAAGGAATGGAGAGCTGGGTGATTGCCAAAGCAGCCAGAAGTCAACAAAAATCTGCTGTAACTGGGGGAAAGGTAAAGGTGGTGGGGGGAGGCGGGGGGAGGAATCACAACCACTGACTCAATTAAAGGACTGTGCAAATTACCCCCCACACACCCTCAAGGAGCATGCTAATTTAAATACGTTTAACCAATAGCAGATGATGTGATAATTACTAAACAATTAGGATAAATTTAGGCGGGTTTTTCAAATGCTGTAACAAGATAGATATAGCCTCTCCTGTGAGGACAGGTTGAGAGAGTTGGAGTTGTTCAGCCTGGAGAGGAGAAGACTCCAGGGAGATCTAATTGCCGCTTACCAGTTTCTGAAGGGGCCTACAGGAAAGATGGTGAGGGGCTGTTTATCAGGGAGTGTAGTGACATGACAAGGGGGAACGGGTTTAAGCTGAAGGAGAGTCGATTTAGATTAGATGTTAGAAAGAAATTCTTTAGAGTGGAACAGGTTGCCCAGAGAGGTTGTGGATGCCCCATTCCTGGAAGTGTTTAAGGCCAGGTTGGATGAGGCTTTGGGCAACATGGTCTAGTGGAGGGTGTCCCTGCCCGCAGCAGGGGCATTGGAACTAGATGATCTTTGAGGTCCCTTCCAACCCAAACCATTCTATGATTCTATATGTTGTAGATTCTGTGTAGTATGCTAGCTCTGTGGAATTACCACCTAGCTCCTATCTCTGCGGAGACATGAAATAAATAAAATACCCCTGCTCTGTGTGTATACTGGCGTACCGCACACCTGCTAACGACCCCTGACAACACCTGTGCCACTGAAGCAGGGAGACTGGGGTAGGATTTGGGGATGACAGGGTGATGTTGAGCCTGGGAAAGGCAGTGGTGGAGGGCAGGCATTGCTTTAATTTTGTCTTTGTTTCTTGACATCCAAATATATATCTTAATTGGCAATAAATTAAATAAATTTTCCCAAAGTTGAGTCTGTTTTGCCCATGATGATAACTGGTAAGTGATCTACTTGTCTTTATCTTGACCTTTTCAACTTATCTTCTCCCTGCCTTGTTGAGGAGGGGGAGTGAGAGCACCTGGGTGGGCATCAGGCAGCTGGCCAAGTTCAGCCCACCACAGATACAAAACTGGAAGGTTTGACTGGTACATGACATGAGTTATGCTTCCATCCAGAGGGACCTTGACAGGCTGGAGAAATGGGCTGACAGGAACCTCATGCAATTCAACAAGGGGAAGTGCAAAGACCTGCCAATGGGGAGGAACAACCCCATGCTGGACCACAGCTTGGCAGAAAAGGTCCTGGGGGTCCTGGCTGTCACCAAGTTGACCCACCGAATTGAGCCAGAAGTTTGCCCCTGGGACAAAGAAGGCTACCGTTATCCTGGGCTGCTGTAAAAGAAATCTACCAGACATGAGTTCCCCTAGGTTTGCTTTATTGCAGCGCTGGATGCATGGGGAAAACAGCTCCACCAAACATGCATGCCAGGTGATCACCAACACACAGGTTATATAGAATCAAAACATACATATTCATCATTTTTCCAAGAAAAGGCAGTCCTATAATAATCATTTCTTGGAATCCATTTCCGTATTCTCCTCCCTGTCACGCATGCTCAGTGATTTGAGTCGGTGGTCCTCAGGGGTCTGTGGTGGTCGTCAGTGGTCTCGCACCTGTGTCCGCTGGATGACCCTCTTCTTGCAGGCATGCGCAGTATCCTCGCTGTGGATACACTTGTCCGTAACAACTTACTTCATTAGATTAATATTCCTGGGCCCATTGTCCGGTTGGGTAGGGACTGTACATGGAATGTAGCAGCATTGTACATTGCCATGGTCAGTTAGCTTCATTACCTGTTACCTTGGTTACAAACTCCTTTCCCATGATTATAGGCTTTGAACCAGTTCTAGGCCAGCTTTCTAGTTAGCATAAGTTTTCTTATAGCTAAGCTTCTATATTTTCTACAATGCATTAGTAAGAGTGTTGCCAGCATGTCAAGGGAGGTGATTCTTCCCTGCAGATTCATCTGTCTGAATGTCTATGTCTGCAGTTCAGTTTACACTCAACTGGTCACCAAGCTCCCGTTGCAGGGCAAGAAGATGTGCATACTGCCGTTGCAAGTGCAGTTGTGCAGGTTAGAGACATTTTGGATGCAGTGGAGACTTTTCTTGGCCTCTGGCTATAGACCTAGGGGTAAATTCATTCAACTGAGGAGAAGCATCTAGTGCCACTAGTGTCACTCTGAAATGGAGCATGTGTCTTGCAAGCTCTGCATCATATCTGGAAGCCCTGTGGGGAAAATCTCAAAGGGAGTTTCTAGTCAGTAAATTCCACATCTGCTTGACAGTGAGATGCACTGCAGCCCAGGAGTGCTTGTAAAAGAAATCAGGGTGACTGGTGCACCTACTATGGGATTACATATTTTGGAGTGGTGAACCCCCTGAGAGATAACTAACATACTGACAACCTTACTAACAATCAAAAATAAAAGTGAAAATAACAAGACAATTTGGTTTATCACGGCTACTCCCTTTCAAAGCTGCTTCCATGCTATCTCACTCTCAGTAAACAAGACACTGGTATGGCTGAAAATATGTTTTCTTCAGATTTATCAATCCATTCAAAGCCACCTGAATTATTACATCACTAAGTAGTATTAGAAAGCTATATATGTGGACGATTAAATATATTGCACGATCTCTGGAAGCAAGGTCAGGCTTCCCATGAAGATTACAGAGTTGCAGTTTGTATATGCAGGGAGAAGACATGAAAGGCAAAACTGAACTAGAGTCGAAACTGGCCAGTGTTGTGCCAGACAACAGAAGAGGGTTTTATAAGTACATTAAGAGCAAGAGGATGTCTAAAGAAAACATTGGACTGACACTTGCTGAAGATGGTCACCTGACAAATAGGGGTGAGGAAAAAGCAGGTGCATTCGATGCTTTTTTTGCCTCTGTCTTTAATAATACTGATAGACCTTGGGCTGCCCAGTCCTCTGAATTGGAGGACAACGACTGCAGGAGCAGTGACCTTGCATTTGTGGACACTGAAATTGTAAGGGACCAGTTGTATCAGCTGAATGTTCATAAGTCCATGGGGCTTGATAGTATCCACCTCAGAGGACTGAATGAGCTAGTGGATGCTATGGCAGAACCCCTCTCGATTGTCTGCCAAAGGTCTTGGGAGTCTGGGGAGCTTCCTGCTGACTGGAAGGTAGCCAACATTATTCCAATTTACAGGAAAGGCATAAGGGAAGACCTAGGAACTAGGGCCTGTTAGTCTAAACTCAGGACCTGGAAAAATTAGGGAGAAGATCATGCTGGGTTCTATTGAAAGGCATTTAAAGGACAATGCAATCATCAGGCACAGTCAACATGGATTCCTCTCTGTTCCTCTCGTCTCGTCTCGTCTCGTCTCCTCTCCTCTCCTCTCCGTCTTCGTCTTCGTCTTCGTGTCCATTGCTTTTCTCTTCTGACCTCTGCTCTGCTCTGCCTTGCCCTGCCCTGCACTTTTTGTTTTTCCCTCGATGCTTCAAAATGGTTTTGGTTTAGGGTTGCATATATAGCCCTGCATAAATTAACTATTTTGTCTAAACCCATTATCAGGGCTCCTTTTAAATACATGAGAGAGAGAGAGAGAGTGCATGAGAGAGCATGACAAGAAAGTAATTTCTCTCCAACTTTGAAAAAGTGGGGTGATCCATTCCTGGAAGTACAACTGTATTGTGCATAGTGATCTAAGCTACGCAGTTTATGAGCCATTTGTATGTTATCAATAGCAGAAGCAAATTCATGATACCTCCATGCACACATCACGTATGTTCTGCAACCTTTCTTCCTCAGGTTACCTGCAGGCATTCCTTAAAGAGGGACACAACACTAAATCTCATCCCCAGATACGATCGGTACTTGGAACAGGACTTTCCCAGGCTGCAAAGGATTCTTCTGCCAGTCACTGCCAGGCCGAGTGTCAAAGTCCCAACCGTTTTTTATGAGCCCTGTTTCCTGGAACTGTGTAAAGTCCAATGACACTGAAGGCTGCATCTAAGTGCACCATTGCCCTACCAGTGAAAGCCAGTTCAGCTCAGGAGAGATAGCATTGAGAAGGGATTTCTCTCAAGGTATGTTATTGCTTTTTTGTATGTACTCACTGTTACTCATTAGGAATCCGTTACTATTGCTCTGCTTTCAGGGGAAAAAATACCCACCTGAAAATGTTGGGTGCTTTGGGTTGGCTATATTCTTTCTTTTCTTTCTGACTATGGGAAAATAGGAAACAGTAGTTTGAAGAAGTACAGCTTGATTTAATCATGCGAAAGCATGCCTGGCATTTTTATATCTACCCACTTGGGTTAGACCCATGGTTTAGCCATGGGCTGAGTGTCTGTGACTTCTGATGGGGCCCCTGATGTGATTTCTCTGTTTATAACCCTTGGTGGAGCTTTCTTACTAACCCGGGTCTAAGCTCCCCTTGAATACGAGGAAAGCTTTCTGGACATGGCCACACACTTTGGCAAGGAGTTCCTCTAATTCACCACCCATTCAACCACATCCTTCTGCTTCTTCTGAACATGGCCCTTGGCAAAGAAAGCAAGAAGAGACAACAAGCAGACAGCACAGGGAAAATGAGCGGGAGAGGGAGAGAGAGAGAAAGAGATGAAGAGCAGAGCACAGTAATGAGATGTGCCATGAGCAGACTGAGCAGACCTCCTCCTCTGTAACAAGCAGATCAGTCCCTGTTTCTGCCTTCTGACTTCAGCTCATCATTGCTTCCCTGATGGATCAGAAGTGCCAGGTGGCTGTGTGGAAAGGGCTGGTGAAGCAAAGTCTTCCGCAGCCAGCTCACATCTTTTGCTTGGAAAGAGGGCTTTTATAGCATGGAAACACATCCCTGCAGAGCTCTGAGCTGGCTTTCACAAAGGCTCATCATAGCCTTTGGAGAACAGTCCCTGATGTCTGCAAAGGGAGAAAGGCTGAGTTGGTCAACACATTCTTCAGAGCACCTCTTTAGCTTGCTGCTCTGAATGTCCACCCGCAGATGCCCTTCTGCTTTGACTGTACAGGCTGTCATACAGTATGTCTGTATAGGGTTTACGTGGGAAGGTTTTGGTGAGGGTGGTGCTGCTTTGTTATCATAGAATCATAGAATGGTTTGGATTGGAAGGGACCTCAAAGATCTTCTAGTTCCAACCCCCCTGCCATGGGCAGGGACACCATCCACTAGACCAAGTTGCCCACAGCCCCATCCAACCTGGTCTTGAACACTGCCAGGGATGGGGCCTCCATAACCCCTCTGGGCAACCTGTTCCACTGCCTCACTTCCCTCACAGTGAAGAGTTTCTTTCTAATATCTCATCTAAATCTACCCTCTTTTAGTTTAAACTCATTACCCATTGTCCTATCACTACACTCCCTGATAAACAGGCCCTCTCCAGATTTCTTGTAGGCCCCTTCTAGGTACTGGAAGGCTGCAATTAGGTTTCCCTGGAGTCTTTTCTTCTCCAGGCTGAACAATCCCCACTCTCTCAGCCTGTCCTCATAGCAGAGGTGCTCCAGCCCTCTCATCAACTTCATGGCCCTCCTTTGGACTCACTCCAACTGCTCCATGTCCTTCTTGTACTGGGGACCCCAGAGCTGGATGCAGTACTCCAGGTGGGGTCTCACCAGAGCGGAGTAGAGGGGCAGAATCCCCTCCCTTGACCTGCTGCTCACACTGCTTTTGATGCAGCCCAGGACATGGTTGGTTTTCTATGCTGTAAATGCACATTGCCGGCTCATGTTGATTTTCTCATCAATCAACACCCCCAAGTCCTTCTCCTCAGGGCTACTCTCCATCCATTTTCCACCCAGCCTGTAGTTGTGCTTGGGATTGTGCCAATCCATGTGCAGGACCTTGCACTTGGCCTTGTTGAACTTCATGTGGTTCGTACAGGCCCACCTCTCAAGCCTCTCAAGGTCCCTCTGGATGGCATCCCTTCCCTCCAGTGTGTCAACCACACCACACAGCTTGGTGTCATCAACAAACTTGCTGAGGGTGCACTCGATCCCACTGTCCATGTTGCTGACAAAGATGTTAAACCATGCTGGTCCCAGTACCGACCCCTGAGGAATGCTGGTTTCCACTTGGACATTGAGCCGTTGACAACTCTTTGAGTGTGACTGTCCAGCAAATTCCTTATCCACTGAGTGGTCCGTCCATTGAATCCATGTCTCTCCAATTTAGAGACAAGGATGTCGTGCGGGACAGTGTCAAATGCCTTGCACGAGTCCAGGTAGATGACATAAGTTGCTCTTCCCTTGTCCACCAATGCTGTGACCCCATCATAGAAGGCCACCAAATTTGTCAGGCACGATTTGCCCCTAGCGAAGCTGTATTGGCTGCCACCAAGCACCTCCTTATTTTCCATGTGCCTGAGCATAGTCTCCAGGAGGGTCTGCTCCATGATCTTGCTGGGCACAGAGGTGAGACTGACCGGCCTGTAGTTCCCTGGATCTTTCTTTTTACCCTTCTTAAAAATGGGGGTTATATTTCCCCTTTTCCAGTCAGTGGGAACTTTGCTGGACTGCCAGGACTTCTCAAATATGATGGAGAGTGGCCTGGCCACTTCATTCGCCAGTTCCCTCAAGACCCGTGGATGTATCTCATTAGGTCCTACGGACTTGTGCACCTTCAAGTTCCATAAATATTCCAGAACCAGATCTTCTCCTGCAGTGGGTGGTTCTTCATTCTCCCAGTCCCTTTGCCTTCTGTAACCTGGGCAGTGTGGTTTGAGCACTTGCCAGTGAAGACTGAGGCAAAAAATTTATTTAGTAGCTCAGCCTCCTCCATATCCTGGGTAATCAGGTCTCCCATTTCAGTCTGGAGGGGACTCACATGTTCCTCGTCTTCCTTTCATAACTGACGTACCTATAGAAACTTTTCTTGTTGTCCTTGACATCCCTGGCCAGATTTAATTCTGTGAGGTCTCTGGCTTTCCTAACCTGATCCCTGGTTGCTCGGACAATTTGTGTCTATTCCTCCCAGCCTACCTGTCCTTGCTCCCACCCTCTGTTTTACATCCTGGGTTAACCACCTCAATCTATATCAACACACCATGGCTTTATTTTTCTTTCTCTAGGCATCTCTCATTGCTGGATGTCCTCTAGCCCAATGTCCAGATCAAAGCAGGTCTAGTTAGATGGGGATGCTTGAGCTTTGAACTCTTCCAAGGATGGAATTTACTCAGCGTGTTGTAATATTTGATCACCCTCATGGTAAAAAGCTACCAAAAATTTTCCTTACATTCTGTACAGACTACGTGACATCTGAAACCACAAGTTTCAAAATCTGCAAAGTCAGATTGTATCTGTATGTGTACCCAATTACTGTGTGTGCTTTAATTTTCACTTCCTCTCTGCTGTTTAATCATTTGCAGACATGGTGATAGAAAGTGTAGATGACAAGTGGTGTGATATAGAGGCACAGAAGACTTCCTTAGTCTGCTGAGTTGGTGAAGTATTGACGACAGAACAAAATGCAAGTTAGAAAGCAATTCTTGACTTTATGGAGAAATCATTATAATGTGTTGTCTGTAACACTTTATTCCATAATTCTGATTGTGGTCGAAGAAATAATGGAGATTGAATTTAAATGTCCTCAGAAGAAGGCATTACAGAAACTGTATGTTGCGTCCTACTTTTTCTGTCCAGCATTCATTACATTTTTCCTGAGCTTGACCTCCCACCCTGCCTGCATTCCCTGGCTCGCTGCATTGGGAAATGCTCGTGCTGCCGGAAGAGTGAGATAATTTTTAAGGCACTTCTACCTCCTCTGATTTGGTGTGTGATCCTACTGTGCGATGCAGATATATTGACTGTGTGTTTTCAACAAATGAAGGAAACGACAATGAAAAGGCAAACCAAAGCAGAGCAGCAGAATTACCCAGTGAATTCTACATAATCTCTCAGGTAAGATTGCTAGGAATCTAGGAGTTTAGGTATTTTAATATCACCTATTTTGTGTGTGAGAAGAATCTGGAACATAGAGCAATATGGAAACCATTTCATCTGGAGAATGAAGTGTTAAGTTGCAAGTGTGATTTCTATTTGATACGTTTACTATGTTTGCATTCCTTTTTCTTTTTTTGCCCTCCCTGTTTCTGTTTTTAATTAACGTGTATCAATACAAGCATATAATTAGCGTGTTCTATGTGAGGCTGAAACCTGAACTTTGAACATCTTACTCCATGGTTATTCTGGAAGTTTACATAGGTGTTTTGCATCTGGTTCTTAAAGCAAGATTTGTGAAAATAAGAAATAAGATAAGGTATTGTTTGAGAGAGAGAGAGACTGATATTCCCTGTTTCCGTGAGTATATCTCTTACCATCAGTTGTCATCTAGCCATGGCAGGAGCAAGGAACGTGTTTTATAGGAAGAACTATGTGGCTAAAGCAAGGTTACTAATATGGTAAAGTACTCCTGTCACTCAGGTGCAAAATATTTTTAGGCACGTAGAGTCCAGTGACTTCATTAGTTTAATCTTTTCTTTTCTTCCAGATTGCAGGGTTGTTCATTCTTGTTTTTGTCGTCACTCTTTATGGCCTATACCATGTGTACCCGTTCTGGTTCTGCTGTAACTATGAAGGACATCAGAGAGAGGAGCTGGAGAGCCTGTTACAGGAAGAAGCAAGGAAACATATTGAGGAAATGAAGAAAGAGGGTGTAGAGCAGATAATGGAACAGAAAAGTGAAACCTTCTCTCCAGCGTGTTGATACAAATTCCTGGAAAAAATGTAGATTTAAGAAAAACAGCAAAAAAAATACAGCAAGTTATAGAGTCTGCTGTTAGAGATACATGGGCAGCGAGACACAAACAGATGAACAAAGTGTGCCTCTCGCCTCTCGCATTTGACATGACCACCGCAGAACTGACTCTATCAAGTAACACTTTGTGCTGAAGAGGTGGGCAGCTACTGTTGGGCCAGAACAGTTGCCGACGTGGTAACACCAGGATGCTCAATCAGTCCATCCTGGGCTTGGTGAGGGAAAGCACTCACCCTGCTCCCACCTCAGTCCTCCAGACCGCTGAAGCAGGGTCTGGCTTTTTTGGTGTAGTCAGAAGAGGAAGTTGGGGTTTATTGTCCCACTCCAGCTAGGGTCATCAAGCTGATGGCTACCATCAGTCACCTTATTATCTTGGCCCTAATTTTTTGCTCTTCTACCTCTCTCTCTTCACCCCGGCGTTGAGTTTCTGGTCCCAATTTTGCTATATCTGTACTCAAAACTGGTAGTTCTATCCTGTTAGCTAGACAGTCTCGACTACCCAGGCTTTACCTTTGCATAAAGCAGGGAAGAGGTAAGCAAAGATGGAAGAAACATCTTCAGGTCTTAAAGGGCTGAAGAAAAGTCAGCTGGTGCTTCCTCAACATTGTGCTGGTTTGTGCCATTCCTGCTTGCAAGAAAGTAGCGAGTGCCTAATTGCAATAAAACTGAATGAGCACAAGTCAAGTGTCAGTGTCTACCATGACCGTCAAAGGGTGATCGCTTAAATTAGGATGCTCTGTTTATCATCAAGTGAATCAGCTTTCTGGGAGGTGTTGGTATCCAGCTTTCTTGAAGCAAAAAAGCAAGTCTGACCTGTTGCTCAAAAGAGGGGGAATAGGGAATGAGCAGTAAGCAGCACCATGCACGCTTGGCCTCTGGGTTCTGAATTTGAAACTCAGTCCCACTGTGGTTTTTTCCACCCCAGCGGAGCTCTGCTCCCTTTGTTGCGTGCCAGGAATTTGGAGGCTGCTGCTGTTCTTTCAAAATTTATTCATGTTCCTGAAGTCCTACGGGACGGTGGAGGGATGGTGAGCTTCCCCACCTGTTTTTTACAGGGACAGTCCATGGGCGACGATGAATGGGACCACATGGCCTAGCCCGGACATGGCTGTAAAGGAGCTTGAGACCAACACACCTATAACATAGGTCAGACAGGGATACAAGGCCCCAGCTTGACCTTAAATGGAGGTCCTGGAGCCTAAATGGAGCTCCTGAAGCTTAAGTGGAGTTCCAAGATATGTGGATGGAGGCATCAACCTTTGGAAGTTGCTCACTGCTCAGTTGTCAACCTCGTTCCTGCAGGATCAGAGACCACAGACTTTCCAGTGAAAACATTTGAGAGAGAGCCAGCATAGCCCAAGCTCATGCTTTAGCTGCATTTCCCCAGCACTTCTACTCCCATGTTATTTGCCAGAATGACCAAAATTGGGAACCTGGCACAAAACCGAGGACCACTGATTGAACAGGGCATGCTTTTTACCTAAAGCCCAAATGGAAAGAGGGCTCTTTGTTGGACACACAGATGTTTCCTTTGAGGGAAGTGCTGATGCTTGCACGTCTGGCTGGGCCCCATCCCCACTTCTGTAGTTGAGGTCTCTTGAGCATGCAGAGCACATAAGCACTCTCTTGGGACAGAAATCTGCCAAAAAGTCAAAAGAAGAGCAGACAGGGTTTCTGCACTGTTTAGCTACCTGCTGTTGGAGGACAAGGTGAGATGGGGGGCATTACTACTTTGCTTAGACGGTGTGCTGCTGAGGATGCTGAAGCCAGAACTGCCAGACTGAGACATGTGTCCTGGGTTTGGCTAGGATAGAGTTAATGTTTACCAGAAGCTGGGAGGGTACACAGCCAGGACAAGCGACCCAAACTAGCCAAAGGGGTATTCCATACCATATGACGTCATGCTCGGCATAAAAGGGCGCTAGTAGGGAGGGGCAGCGGCTCCAGGATGTGTGGCATGAGGACGGTGTGGTTTCAGGATGGGTCTGAATATGCGGTCTGAGTTACATGGTTGTTGGGTGAGAAACTGCATTGTGTATCAGCCCTTTTGCATATTCTAAGAACTGTTGTTGTTATCTTATATATTATAGATGTATAATATTAGATATTATTATGATACTGTGTTCAGTTCTGGGCCCCTCAGTACAAGAAGGACATTGAGGTGCTGGAGCGTGTCCAGAGAAGGGCAACGAAGCTGGTGAAGGGTCCAAAAAACAGGTCTGATGAGGAGGGGCCGTGGGAACGGGGGTTGTTTAGCCTGGAGAAGAGGAGGCTGAGGGGAGACCTGATCACTCTCTACAATTACCTCAAAGGAGGTTGCGGTGAGGTGGGTGTTGGTCTCTTGTCCCAAGTAACTAGCAAAAGGACAAGAGGAAATGGTCTCCAGTTGCGTCAGGGGAGGTTTAGATTAGATATTAGGAAAAATTTCTTCACCGAAAGAGTGGTCAGACATTGGACCAGGCTGCCCAGAGAGGCGGTGGAGTCACCATCCCTGGAGGTGTTCAAAAAACGTGTAGACGTGGCACTTTGGGACATGGTTTAGTAGACATGGTGGTGTTGGGTCGACAGTTGGACTTGATGATCTTAGAGGTCTTTCCCAGTCTTAAAGATTCTAGGATTCTATATGTGCAGAGACAATCTGTTCAGTCTCAATGGGCCTTTGATATACCAGGCTTTTAGCTGTGCATTGCACACGGGCACGTGTGTCTACCTAGGAGAAGACACCTGGAAATTTGGGAGCCCTCTTCCAAATGAGAGGGGTAGAGAAGGAAATGAGAAGCAGAAAGGTGATTGCAGGGGGATGATCCTGGCTTTTCAAGGGGTCTTCAGGAGCCTGGCGTCTCGGGACTTCCCCTTAAAGGACATTGGATCCTACCGTGAAGGACACACTCAGCCAGGCCCAGCACCGTCTCAGCCAGCCCTGTCACTGACCATCAGAGCAGCTGCTGGGCCTTGAGCGACCTTGCCCTCCCTTTCCCGTGTCTACTCTGTCAGCAGTGATGTATTCGTCTCCTGCTCGCTCTGCATGCTCAGAAGTCAACCATGCGACTGCTTGGCCAGAGCACTCCTTGGCGCTTGCAGCTGTGGCTCTTATATTTCCAAATGAGATTTCCTTCCCGGTCCCCAGTATCAACCCAACTGCTCCTCCAGACAGACGTCTGTCCCCATGATGCTTTGCTGGGGTTGAGCTGGGCTTGAAGCAGAATTGAAAAGAGCAGCAGCAGCTGCAAATTTCCAAGGTAGGGGCCAAGCACAGGTGTGAAAGGGCAGAGGGCTGGCAGGCTGGAAACTGGACCACCTCTTTGCATAGCTATGGCTTTAGTTGGCTGTGTTCTGGACTGGATGATGAATCTTTCCACCCGATTTAGGAAGGCATATTCTCAGAGCCTAAGATGATTTGGCCTGATGTTCCTTGGGACTTTGGACCTGTGGAAGAGGTCTCCCCTTGCTCTTCTCCACCTCTGTCTTGCTTTTGAGGAACAGTGCTGAAATGGCTGTTTCCAAATTTATATTCCCAATACATTAAATCTCAGTAAATTTTATTCTTGATAAAAGGTGCCAATACCATCCAATATCTGCTCTTGAAACCTGGTGCTCCTCCTTTCCAAACCTGTTTTGGATGTCATCCTGCTGCTGGTTAACACTAACTCAGGTTCTCTCCGCACTGACAGACTGGGCAGAGTTGAGGCATCAAGAGACAGCTCCCCTTTCTATCTGTGTGTATCATTACCCTCCCTTCATATCTGTACAACCATCCCTTTTAATTTCTATAGCTCAGTCCCATTCCTGAAGGGATTGTATAAGAGAAAGGTGCAATGGGTGATACAAATTCTTAGATGTTTATTCTTCATTGGAGAAAACCCACGTCACCATTGCACATAGCTCTTAACAGAGACGTGTGAGCACATCAGTGCATATGTATCTGTGTACTTGCATCTAGATATGTGCGTGAAGATAGACGAGCATATGCGTGTTATTTCATGTTATTTCATCTGTGGTCTTTGAGCCCTGCATATGCATCTGTCCCTGGCTACAGGAGAGCAGAAGGGAGCTGTGCACTTTGGATAAGCAGGTTGAGAACAAATTAGAAAAAATACTGGCAGATTTGGGGCAGTACTGTCTTTCTAGGTGGCCCTTATTTCCTCTTTGTTGTTGTCCCAAAGGTTTTTATTTTTTGCCTTGAAAAGATGTAAAATGTTACCTAAGGGATTTAGGCGTGAACCATTTTTCTAGCTTGTGAGAGTAAACCTTACATTTTGACAGCAGCAGCAAAGAACTGCAATTCTCATGATGAGGAAAAGTGTTTGGAGAAGACAGAGAGAAAAAAGCTAATTTCAGGGTGGAGACAATAGCTTGTTGTTGTTGCAGTGTCATGGTTTGAAGCAGAAATGGGCAGTGGGACACAGAAAGAAATATGATTTTCTCTAAGAGTACGGGATGGGTTCTTGTTGGGAACAACCCCGTGGGACTCCCCATCCCAAGCCACTGGTGCAGACCCCAACCAGCACATTGCGTCCCTGTGGGCCCTGCTCCCTGGTTTGGCATCAAAGCTGTGCCACAACTCACCCTGTTGCGTCCAACGTGGGCGATGGTGGAGTCTGTTGGGGGGCAAAACCCACACTGTTAGCCCTCAGCAGGCATGCTGAGGTTTGGTTGCTTTTTTCCCCCACCCCATAGCATTTTCTCTCTTTGCGCATCCAGCAAACCTCTATCATCTGCTCTGTGCGAAAGTGTGAAACTAAAGTCACCCCGCAAATAGTGCGAGGCACACGGGTGGTAGGGAGATTTGTGACTTTGAGAGGGTGGAAAGTAGGTTTGTGGCAAGTCCCAGCATCTCTGTGCAGCTACTGAGACTGCGGCATGGCCTGTCTATGAGCACAGGGTTGCTGGTTGTGCTGGAGGGCAGCCAGCCCACACGAAGGGTCTCCCCAGAGACAGAGGGGTCCATGGCTCACGTGAAGGGAGGAGGTGGTACTCACACTGTATTTCATTGTAGACGGTCGCCTCATGGCTGGGAACATGCTGCTGCCTGGAGAGAAGGGGGGAAGGAGTTTTGGGATCTGTGTCCAGGCTGTGATGGAAGCATTTGCGTCATTCCCATGGATGATGCTTTCTTGCATCGTGTCAATGGATGGAGCAAGCCCAGGGTAAGTTCTGATTCTCCCTGCCTCCACCCTGGGCAAAGCCACCCACGGACACAGACCATGCTGCCCCTGGCCAAGGACCACCTCAGGGAGCCCAGGATGCCCCTGTCTCCATCACCCGCCAGCCCCGCAGCCAGGAGGGATTGCTGCTCACCTTTGGCATCGGTCTCTGCAGGCCCCTGTAAGGCTAAGAAAGGGAGGGGTGGGGAGGCAGAGGTACTGCACAGCCCTGGCTTTCCATGCTCTGGGCTGCACAATGAAGATGCTGGGCTGAACCCCCACACCTCACTCAGAGGAGTTGTTTTAGAGCCCAGCCTATGCAAGCGTGAATCCCGTTGCCCAGAGTGGTTTCTCTCAAGCTCTCAGCATCTGTGGACAGCCCAAGTGTGGAGGAGCAGTTCTTGCTCCACTCAGGCCAGCTCGGGTAGGGAGGGCTGGGAGTGCAGAGGGCTGGGAGCAAATGTCTGCCTGGGGCAGGGGTGCATTTGGCCATCACAGTGTTCCCCATCACAGCACCTTTGCTCCCCCCAGCTGATAAAGGAAAGGCCTGCGAGGCTCAGCTTCCCCTGAAACAGGGGGTAAGGAGCTGACCATCATAAACAGGCATGGGTCATTTGAACTTGCCTCTGGGTTTCAGGTCTGTTTTACCCTCTGTTTCCCTAAATCGCTCACCTTTCTTCACAGCACAGTAGCTGGCTGCAGCAAGGAGGAGGATGGAGACAGCTGCCACTCCCAGCCCGATGCCTGTGTGTAAGTGGGGATATGGTGTTGTGGACCTATTGGGGAGAGAAGTTGTTGGGAAAGAGGAGGAGTCATATGGGAGAAGCAGAGAGCAGGACCTTAGGGCCAGGCCAGACACCAGGTGATGAACCTCCCCATGTCCTGGTGCCAGCATCCCGGCATGCTTCAGCCTGATGTTAAGGGGGACACGGGGTGTGCAGGGAGGGAATCACTCACCTGTGGTCGATGGTGCTGCCTGGGAGCTGGACTCTGTGGCTGGGAGGAGAACGGGACAGGGTGAGAATCGCCATCTCTCCCAGGTACTGCACAGACTAAGGAACTGAGGGGCCCCCCGATCCACCACCTATCAACCGTCGTGATAACTAAATCAATGCATGTCAGAGCTGTGGCTCTGGATTACATCTGGCGCCACCACCCTCCCTTTCTGTGATGTTATTCTTGATGGTCCAGGTGGGTGACAGGAATGTTACAGACATGGCATTAGTCACATTAAAGATAAACGACTGATTTACAGGTGACATAAAAACCCTTAAGCCTTCTTCAGCTGATCTAGGTAAAGTAAGACACAGACCTTTATTTTGGTAACCCTCCATTCTGACAAAACCTTGAACTAATTTCCAAGCTAGATTTGGGGTATTTTGGCTTGTGATCCCTATAACACATAGGGAGAGACAAAGAACATAGGACCAGACCCACAATTGTCGGTATTGAGCAGAATTGACAATCATGGTTTGGCTATGTATCTCTCTATAACACAGATTACAAGTAGAAATTCCCAAAAACAGCATCAGCTTCAACTTTCTGAGGTAGAGGATGTTTCCGATCCTTATACCTGTAAGAAAGAACAAAGGAAAAGATCCTGATTCTTTCAAATCGGTGGTTAAAAGGATGGGACAATCCATCTGGTATTAATCTTGTGTTCCTTTCCATGGGCATCAGCAGCCACCCATGAATAGGTGTTCAGTGGAGTTTTAAGGGTCAGAGGCACCTCCCTCGCTGTTGGGAGGTCCACCAGAACGGGTTGTCCTGGATAGCGTAAGGGTTTTACAGGGTCCTTTCTCTCCCTCTTTCCAGGGAGCAAGGAGGGGGGTGTTGGACAGGAAGCAGTAAGTTTAGGGCATCCATTTATCCCCCACTGACCATTTACTCTGGCAATGGCATCTGGGAGTCTTGCGGACCACGCAGGGTCGTGAGACCTCAGGATGCGTTTTAGCAGTCCATTGGTCCTTTCTACTATCTATCCCGTTAGCTTGGGGATAGTAGGGGGTATGGAACGTCCACTGGGTTCCCTCAGTTTTTGCCCACTCCTGGACCACCCCGGCAGTAAAGTGGCTGCCGTTGTCCGATTGAATCGATTTAGGTTTAGGTAAAAAGCTAAACCACAACTTTAACTTTTTTACTGTATTTTCTCCAGTCGCCCATGCTACTACTTTGTCATGACCAAGTCCTGATATTATTTCCACCCCAACAAGCACATATTGTTTCCCTTCTGATTTCTTGAAAGGCCCAATGTAATCAATCTGCCGGGTTTCCCATAGTCCTTTCCCATCCCTCAGATGGAGTGGAGGATCTTGTAAAGGGTGTTTTTCTAGCCTAGTACGGCATAGGCCGCAGACAGAAATTACTGTGCTACAGAGTTTTCGGGTAACAGGCCATCCTCTGCTCCCAGCCTCCTTAAGAAGATCTTTGACTCCCGAGTGACCACGTTTCACATGTAGCCACTCCAGTAAGTGTTCTCATTTCTCCTCTTCTAACTCTTCTGCCAGCACAGCCAGGTGGGTGAGTCCACCTGATTGCTCAGAACATGGCTGGGTGATCTCCCCCTTGGTGGGCGGCTACCCACCTCACCAATATGGGCTTTTGCTTGGCCACATTTAATACCTCCTCCCATTTTTTTCCTTTGCCATACGGGCACCCGGTTTACTTCCCACTGCTTTTGTTCCCAAAAGGAGAGCCACTCGGTGCATCCCTTGAATACGGCACAAGAATCAGTGTAGAGGGGTACGGGTTCCATCCTGCCTGTCTCTCTCATTACCACACTCCAAATTGCTATCAGTTCTCCCACCTGAGTGTTCCCTTCTCCTTCTCTTACAACTTGCTCCCCAGAATCAATGTGTACAGCAACTGCTCAGTATTTCCATACTTTCCCCTCCCTCCTTGAAGAGGCATCAGTAAACCCCACATTTTCAGGTGGGATTTAAATGAGGGGGCTTCCTTTATGTAGGAAGAAGGGGTTTCCTCATCTGAGAGAGTGGATGATTTTTCCTGTATTTGAAGCATCTTGGCTGCTCCCTCCTCCACTGGCTAAGCCTGACTGTAACGCTCCAGCTGGGCGTACCACTTCCTGACCGTTTCCCATTTCCCGTTGGGCAACTCCCACAGGGGGTGGGATGCCTGCCAGTATGGGTTTTAGGACCTTAAAGGGCGCTTGCAGGATTATGGATTGTTCCCGTATAAGTCTTTCAGCCTCCTGCAAGGCTAGACTGACCACAAAAAGACCCTTTTCCCAGACCGAGTATCACTTTTCTGCATCTTTAAAGCTGCGTGAATAAAATGCAATGGGGCGGGTCAGACCCTCCGGTGCACGCTGCCGCATGTGTATAGACGCCCCATGAATTGCAAAGCCCCATTCAATTTGGAGCGCATCTGCCGGGTGTATTGGACTCAAAGCTTGGTATGTTCCTGCTTCAAACACTAGTTATTTCAGGGCTTCCTCATGAATAGGAGTCCAATCCCAGGTAGCTTTTTTTGCACGTTAAATCGTACAGGGGACGAGCTGTGATAGAAAAATCCGGAATATGTTTCCTCCAGAATACCAGCAAGCCTAGGATTTGTTGCATCTCCTTTTTGTTTGTGATTTTGTGAGGCTCCCCCCACAAAGCTTCTGTCTTGGGGGCGGAGTATTTTCTCCTCTGTCTGGGCCTTACGGATATAGAGGCACAGAAGACTTCCTTAGTCTGCTGAGTTGGTGAAGTATTGACGACGGAACAAAATGCAAGTTAGAAAGCAATTCTTGACTTTATGGAGAAATCATTATAATGTGTTGTCTGTAACACTTTATTCCATAATTCTGATTGTGGTCGAAGAAATAATGGAGATTGAATTTAAATGTCCTCAGAAGAAGGCATTACAGAAACTGTATGTTGCGTCCTACTTTTTCTGTCCAGCATTCATTACATTTTTCCTGAGCTTGACCTCCCACCCTGCCTGCATTCCCTGGGCTCGCTGCATTGGGAAATGCTCGTGCTGCCAGAAGAGTGAGATAATTTTTAAGGCACTTCTACCTCCTCTGATTTGGTGTGTGATCCTACTGTGCGATGGCAGATATATTGACTGTGTGTTTTCAACAAATGAAGGAAACGACAATGAAAAGGCAAACCAAAGCAGAGCAGCAGAATTACCCAGTGAATTCTACATAATCTCTCAGGTAAGATTGCTAGGAATCTAGGAGTTTAGGTATTTTAATATCACCTATTTTGTGTGTGAGAAGAATCTGGAACATAGAGCAATATGGAAACCATTTCATCTGGAGAATGAAGTGTTAAGTTGCAAGTGTGATTTCTATTTGATACGTTTACTATGTTTGCATTCCTTTTCTTTTTTTGCCCTCCCTGTTTCTGTTTTTAATTAACGTGTATCAATACAAGCGTATAGTTAGCGTGTTCTATGTGAGGCTGAAACCTGAACTTTGAACATCTTACTCCATGGTTATTCTGGAAGTTTACATAGGTGTTTTGCATCTGGTTCTTAAAGCAAGATTTGTGAAAATAGGAAATAAGATAAGGTATTGTTTGAGAGAGAGAGACTGATATTCCCTGTTTCAGTGAGTATATCTCTTACCATCAGTTGTCATCTAGCCATGGCAGGAGCAAGGAACGTGCTTTATAGGAGGAACTATGTGGCTAAAGCAAGGTTACTAATATGGTAAAGTACTCCTGTCACTCAGGTGCAAAATTTTTAGGCACGTAGAGTCCAGCGACTTCATTAGTTTTAATCTTTTCTTTTCTTCCAGATTGCAGGGTTGTTCATTCTTGTTTTTGTCGTCACTCTTTATGGCCTGTACCATGTGTACCCGTTCTGGTTCTGCTGTAACTATGAAGAACATCAGAGAGAGGAGCTGGAGAGCCTGTTACAGGAAGAAGCAAGGAAACATATTGAGGAAATGAAGAAAGAGGGTGCAGAGCAGATAATGGAGCAGAAAGTGAAACCTTCTCTCCAACGTGTTGATACAAATTTCTGGAAAAATGTAGATTTAAGAAAAATAGCGAAAAAAATACAGCAAGTTATAGAGTCTGCTGTTAGAGATACATGGGCAGCGAGACAACACACAGATGAACAAAGTGTGCCTCTCGCCTCTCGCATTGACATGACCACTGCAGAACTGACTCTACCAAGTAACACTTTGTGCTGAAGAGGTGGGCAGCTACTGTTGAGCCAGAACAGTTGCCGACGTGGTAACACCAGGATGCTCAATCTGTCCATCCTGGGCTTGGTGAGGGAAAGCACTCACCCTGCTCCCACCTCAGTCCTCCAGACCGCTGAAGCAGGTCTGGCTTTTTTGGTGTAGTCAGAAGAGGAAGTTGGGTTTATTGTCCCACTCCAGCTAGGGTCATCAAGCTGATGGGTACCATCAGTCACCTTATTATCTTGGCCCTAATTTTTTTGCTCTTCTACCTCTCTCTCTTCACCCCGGCGTTGAGTTTCTGGTCCCAATTTTGCTATATCTGTACTCAAAACTGGTAGTTCTATCCTGTTAGCTAGACAGTCTCGACTACCCAGGCTTTACCTTTGCATAAAGCAGGGAAGAAGTAAGCAAAGATGGAAGAAACATCTTCAGGTCTTAAAGGGCTGAAGAAAAGTGAGCTGGTGCTTCCTCAACATTGTGCTGGTTTGTGCCATTCCTGCTTGCAAGAAAGTAGCGAGTGCCTAATTGCAATAAAACTGAATGAGCACAAGTCAAGTGTCAGTGTCTACATGACCGTCAAAGGGTGATCGCATAAATTAGGATGCTCTGTTTATCGTCAAGTGAATCAGCTTTCTGGGAGGTGTGGTAGCCAGCTTTCTTGAAGCAAAAAAGCAAGTCTGACCTGTTGCTCAAAAGAGGGGAATAGGGAATGAGCAGTAAGCAGCACCATGCACGCTTGGCCTCTGGGTTCCGAATTTGAAACTCAGTCCCACTGTGGTTTTTCCACCCCAGTGGAGCTCTGCTCCCTTTGTTGCGTGCCAGGAATTTGGAGGCTGCTGCTGTTCTTTCAAAATTATTCATGTTCCTGAAGTCCTACGGGATGGTGGAGGGATGGTGAGCTTCCCCACCTGTTTTTTACAGGGACAGTCCATGGGCGACGATGAATGGGACCCATGGCCTAGCCCGGACATGGCTGTAAAGGAGCTTGAGACCAACACACCTATAACATAGGTCAGACAGGGATACAAGGCCCCAGCTTGACCTTAAATGGAGGTCCTGGAGCCTAAATGGAGCTCCTGAAGCTTAAGTGGAGTTCCAAGATATGTGGATGGAGGCATCAACCTTTGGAAGTTGCTCACTGCTCAGTTGTCAACCTCGTTCCTGCAGGATCAGAGACCACAGACTTTCCAGTGAAAACATTTGAGAGAGAGCCAGCATAGCCCAAGCTCATGCTTTAGCTGCATTTCCCCAGCACTTCTACTCCCATGTTATTTGCCAGAATGACCAAAATTGGGAACCTGGCACAAAACCGAGGACCACTGATTGAACAGGGCATGCTTTTTACCTAAAGCCCAAATGGAAAGAGGGGCTCTTTGTTGGACACACAGATGTTTCCTTTGAGGGAAGTGCTGATGCTTGCACGTCTCTGGCTGGGCCCCATCCCCACTTCTGTAGTTGAGGTCTCTTGAGCATGCAGAGCACATAAGCACTCTCTTGGGACAGAAATCTGCCAAAAAGTCAAAAGAAGAGCAGACAGGGTTTCTGCACTGTTTAGCTACCTGCTGTTGGAGGACAAGGTGAGATGGGGGGCATTACTACTTTGCTTAGACGGTGTGCTGCTGAGGATGCTGAAGCCAGAACTGCCAGACTGAGACATGTGTCCTGGGTTTGGCTAGGATAGAGTTAATGTTTACCAGAAGCTGGGAGGGTACACAGCCAGGACAAGCGACCCAAACTAGCCAAAGGGGTATTCCATACCATATGACGTCATGCTCGGCATAAAAGGGCGCTAGTAGGGGAGGGGCAGCGCGGCTCCAGGATGTGTGGCATGAGGACGGTGTGGTTTCAGGATGGGTCTGAATATGCGGTCTGAGTTACATGGTTGTTGGGTGAGAAACTGCATTGTGTATCAGCCCTTTTGCATATTCTAAGAACTGTTGTTGTTATCTTATATATTATAGATGTATAATATTAGATATTATTATGATACTGTGTTCAGTTTTGGGCCCCTCAGTACAAGAAGGACATTGAGGTGCTGGAGCGTGTCCAGAGAAGGGCAACGAAGCTGGTGAAGGGTCCAAAAAAACAGGTCTGATGAGGAGGGGCCGTGGGAACGGGGGTTGTTTAGCCTGGAGAAGAGGAGGCTGAGGGGAGACCTGATCACTCTCTACAATTACCTCAAAGGAGGTTGCGGTGAGGTGGGTGTTGGTCTCTTGTCCCAAGTAACTAGCAAAAGGACAAGAGGAAATGGTCTCCAGTTGCATCAGGGGAGGTTTAGATTAGATATTAGGAAAAATTTCTGCACCGAAAGAGTGGTCAGACATTGGACCAGGCTGCCCAGAGAGGTGGTGGAGTCACCATCCCTGGAAGTGTTCAAAAAACGTGTAGACGTGGCACTTTGGGACATGGTTTAGTAGACATGGTGGTGTTGGGTCGACAGTTGGACTTGATGATCTTAGAGGTCTTTCCCAGTCTTAAAGATTCTAGGATTCTATGTGTGCAGAGACAATCTGTTCAGTCTCAATGGGCCTTTGATATACCAGGCTTTTAGCTGTGCATTGCACACGGGCACGTGTGTCTACCTAGGAGAAGACACCTGGAAATTTGGGAGCCCTCTTCCAAATGAGA
The DNA here is from genome assembly GCF_011004875.1 of Balearica regulorum gibbericeps. NCBI lineage: Eukaryota > Metazoa > Chordata > Aves > Gruiformes > Gruidae > Balearica > Balearica regulorum. The sequence continues at coordinate 505,597 of NC_046216.1, read as the reverse complement.
GGGGTAGAGAAGGAAATGAGAAGCAGAAAGGTGATTGCAGGGGGATGATCCTGGCTTTTCAAGGGGTCTTCAGGAGCCTGGAGTCTCGGGACTTCCCCTTAAAGGACATTGGATCCTACCGTGAAGGACACACTCAGCCAGGCCCAGCACCATCTCAGCCAGCCCTGTCACTGACCGTCAGAGCAGCTGCTGGGCCTTGAGTGACCTTGCCCTCCCTTTCCCGTGTCTACTCTGTCAGCAGTGATGTATTCGTCTCCTGCTCGCTCTGCATGCTCAGAAGTCAACCATGCGACTGCTTGGCCAGAGCACTCCTTGGCGCTTGCAGCTGTGGCTCTTATATTTCCAAATGAGATTTCCTTCCCGGTCCCCAGTATCAACCCAACTGCTCCTCCAGACAGACGTCTGTCCCCATGATGCTTTGCTGGGGCTGAGCTGGGCTTGAAGCAGAATTGAAAAGAGCAGCAGCAGCAGCTGCAAATTTCCAACCAGGGGTCAAGAACAGGTATGTGAGGAAAGAGGGCTGGTGTGTTGGAAAACGGATCATCTCTTTGCATAGCTATGGCGCCTTAGTTGGCTGTGTTGTGGAGTGGCTGATAAGGACAACAGGCTGAACCTTTCCAACCCATTTAGGAAGGCATTTTCAGCACAGCCTAGGAAGATTTGGAATTCCAGCACCCAAATCAATGCATGTCAATAACCATGTTACTGTGGACACCCTGTGTGGATGAGATGCAGGTGAAGGTGGCTGGATCTCTCACCTGTACCATTCCCTTGGGCTTCTCTGCTGGTGAGGGATGCCTCAGCAGGATTTCTTGTATCTGCAGAACTTCCTGCCCTATAGAGGCAGCCTGGGCTGTTTGCTGGAGCCTTGCGTGCAATAGCTCTGCTTGGCCTGATGTTCCTTGGGGCTTTGGATCTGTGGAAGAGGTCTCCGCTTGCTCTTCTCCACCTCTTGCCTCTTTTTGTTTAACAGTGCTGAAATTGCTATTTCCGATAAACTCCAATAAATTAAATCTCAATCAATTTTATTCTCAATAAATGGTCCCAATCCCATCCTGATATCTGCTCTTGAATCCTGGCGCTCTTCCCTTCGAAAGCTTTTTTTGGATGTCATCCCGCTGATGGTTGACACTAAGTCAGGTTCTCCCTGCAGATGTACACGCTGCAGACTGGGCAGAGCTGAGGTGAGTCTTGAGTCCAAGACGTCCTGTTTTTTGCAGGAGCACAAAGGCCAACCCCCATGAGGCTGGGATTTTGAATGGCTCTGCTGTGGTTGTCATTGTCCTCCTTCCATGGTGCCAGCTCATTCCAAGGGTCTGTGGCTGTGGTGGGTAGCAGGAGGGTGAGGCTGTTGTCTTTTGTCTTTGAAGGTCTCCAGATCAAACTGCTCCAAAGCTTCCCTGTACCGCAACTTAGGAGAAAGCGAGAAGTGATGCAGGCAGCTTCTGAGTCACCCAACACAAGACAGGGAATTCACATGGATGCTTGCTGGCTTTCCCTCCCCTGCATGATGATTGTGTTTTGGGGCAGGATCCTGGATCCTAAAACTCTATGAAGCTAGGATTTTCCCATGACCATGATATGGCTGTCAAAAGACCACAAAAGACCCCAAGACCTCTCTCCACTACAACACTTGGCTCCCTTCACTGTGAAGATCATGTTGTGTGGGCAGGGGCGGTGTCCACACAAGTTCTCTGAGAGAGAGGAAGAGTGACAAATGTGGAAAGCATGGAAGATCTATGAGGTGTATCTAAAAGCATGACGTGGTACCCCAAAGCGAAAAGAGCTGCTGTTGCCTTCTCCCATCTGTCTGTCTGTCTGTCTGTCTGCAGGGGTTGTAAGAGAAACACACGACTCCCATGGGGACGTCAAATCCCATTTGGCTTGGAAAGCTGCAAAGTTCTTCCCAGCTAAAGTTTCAGCATTAATGCAAACCTGTAGCTAGCAGCTGGTGATCGTTGGGGTGTGGCAGCCATCTCAGCTGAGCTCAGGGAAGAGACAGCTGCCCATTCTATCCCTGTGTATCTCTAGTATGCCTTCACAGCTTTCTAGTCATCCGTTTGTATTTCTATGGCTCAATCTCATTTCTTAAGGGACCGTATAAGACAGAGGTACAATGGGTGATACAAATTCTTAGAAGTTTATTCTTCATTGGTGCAAAACCCACATCGTCGTTGCACATAGCTCTTAACAGAGACGTGTGAGCACATCAGCGCATATCTATCTAACCGTATCGAGATATGTGCATGGAGATAGAAGAGCACACTTGTGGTTGTATAACACAGTTTATGTATACACATGTGACACTTGACATAGTGGGATGGAGATGTCTTCAATTCCGGTACTCCCGTAGAGCTTTACAATCTATGGAATATATTTATACATCATAGATTGTAAAGATATGTGCAAGTCAAAGATGTAGTTTTGGTGAAAGTCATGCAGAAGACATTGATGATGTGTGTGGAAAGAGCTGGGCACGGTGGATGGGTTTGGTGTGGAGATGTTGTCATGGAAAGGGCTTGTGGGTAGGTGTTGCTGTCCCAAGCTGAGTGCTGGCAATTCCCCAGCAAGAACTGGGGAAGAGAAGCAATAGAGATGGCACATGGCAGGTTCATGTTGATGGGGAGAAACTTGCTGTCAGCCTGCAAGGCTGCCTGTCAAACCCGATCTGCGTGGTGAGTGGAAATGGGGTTGGGAAGGGAAAGGTGGAGAAGATGGTCAGCTGAGGAGCTGGGGCAGCATCACCAAGGCTCCCCACACAGCGCCCTGCCCGTGACAGCAAAGCCCAAGGAAGCCCAACCTGGAGACCCCAGCCCCATTTTACCAGCACGGGAGCTCTCTGCCAGAGAGAAGAGACCAAGGTGGGCAAGCCTCCCTGTGCACTTGCCATGCTGGAGCGCTATCTGGGCTGGCTGCGAGTGGCTCAGCGTGGCATACGTTGTGGTGGTGTTCATCTCTTGCACGCGAGGCTTTAGAGGGAGAATTAAACCATGTTATTTCACCTGTGGGCTTTGAGCCCTGCATAAGCAGCTGTCCCTGGGCTACAGGAGCGCAGAAAGGAGCTGTGCGCTCTGGATAAGCAGGCTGAGAACAAATTAGCAAAAATAATAGCAGTTTTGGGACAGTATTGTATTTCTAGGTGGCCCCTTATTTCCCCTGTGTTGTTGTTCTCCAAGGCTTTTTATTTTCCCCCTAGGAGAGACCAAAAATGTTACCTAAGGGATTTAGGCGTGAACGATTTTTCTAGCTTGTGAGAGTAAACCTTACATTTTGACAGCAGCAGCAAAGGACTGGAATTCTCATGATGAGGAAGAGTGATTGGAGAAGACAGAGAGAAAAAAGCTAATTTCAGGGTGGAGACAATAGCTTGTTGTTGTTGTTGCAGTGTCATGGTTTGAAGCAGAAATGGGCAGTGGGACACAGAAAGAAATATGATTTTCTCTAAGAGTACGGGATGGGTTCTTGTTGGGAACAACCCCGTGGGACTCCCCATCCCAAGCCACTGGTGCAGACCCCAACCAGCACATTGCGTCCCCGGGGGCCCTGCTCCCTGGTTTGGCATCAAAGCTGTGCCACAACTCACCCTGTTGCGTCCAACGTGGGCGATGGTGGAGTCTGTTGGGGGGGCAAAACCCACACTGTTAGCCCTCAGCAGGCATGCTGAGGTTTGGTTGTTTTTTTTCCCCACCCCATAGCATTTTCTCTCTTTGCGCAACCAGCAAACCTCTATCATCTGCTCTGTGCGAACGTGTGAAACTAAAGTCACCCTGCAAATAGTGCGAGGCACACGGGTGGTAGGGAGATTTGTGACTTTGAGAGGGTGGAAAGTGGGTTTGGGGCATGTCCCAGCATCTCTGTGCAGCTACTGAGACTGCGGCATGACCAGTCTATGAGCACAGGGTTGCTGGTGGTGCTGGAGGGCAGCCAGCCCACACGAAGGGTCTCCCCAGAGACAGAGGGGTCCATGGCTCACGTGAAGGGAGGAGGTGGTACTCACACTGTATTTCGTTGTAGACGGTCTCCTCATGGCTGGGAACATGCTGCTGCCTGGAGAGAAGGGGGGAAAGAGTTTTGGGATCTGTGTCCAGGCTGTGATGGAGCCATTTGCGTCATTCCCATGGATGATGCTTTCTTGCATGGTGTCAATGGGTGGAGCAAGCCCAGGGTAAGTTCTGATTCTCCCTGCCTCCACCCTGGGCAAAGCCACCCACGGACACAGACCATGCTGCCCCTGGCCAAGGACCACCTCAGGGAGCCCAGGATGCCCCTGTCTCCATCACCCGCCAGCCCCGCAGCCAGGAGGGATTGCTGCTCACCTTTGGCATCGGCCTCTGCAGGCCCCTGCAAGGCAAAGAAAGGGAGAGGTGGGGAGGCAGAGGTACTGCACAGCCCTGGCTTTCCATGCTCTGGGCTGCACAATGAAGATGATGGCCTGAACCTCCACACCTCACTCAGAGGACTTGTTTTAGAGCCCAGCCTATGCAAGCGTGAATCCCGTTGCCCAGAGTGGTTTCTCCCAAGCTCTCAGCATCTGTGGACAGCCCAAGTGTGGAGGAGCAGGTCTTGCTCCACTCAGGCCAGCTCGGGTAGGGAGGGCTGGGAGTGCAGAGGGCTGGGAGCAAATGTCTGCCTGGGGCAGGGGTGCATTTGGCCATCACAGTCTTCCCCATCACAGCACCTTTTCTTCCCCCAGCTGATAAAGGAAAGGCCTGCGAGGCTCAGCTTCCCCTGAAACAGGGGGTAAGGAGCCGACCATCATAAACAGGCATGGGTCATTTGAACTTGCCTCTGGGTTTCAGGTCTGTTTTACCCTCAGTTTCCCTAAATCGCTCACCTTTCTTCACAGCACAGTAGCTGGCTGCAGCAAGGAGGAGGATGGAGACAGCTGCCACTCCCAGCATGATGCCTATGTGGAAGTTGTTGATCTGGTGATGGGGACCTATTGGGGAGAGAAGTTGTTGGGAAAGAGGAGGAGTCATGGGGAGAAGCAGAGAGCAGGACCTTAGGGCCAGGCCAGACGCCAGGTGATGAACCTCCCCATGTCCTGGTGCCAGCATCCCGGCATGCTTCAGCCTGAGGTTAAGGGGGACACTGGGAGTGCAGGGAGGGAATCACTCACCTGTGGTCGATGGTGCTGCCTGGTGTCTGGACTCTGTGGCTGGGAGGAGAAAGGGACAGGGTGAGAGTGTCCAGCTCTCCTGGGTACTGCAGAGACTAAGAAACTGTGGGGACTCTCTGATTCACCATCTATGAACTAGTGTGATAAATAATGCAGTGCAGAGCTGTGGCTCTGGACGAGATCTGGCACCACCACTCTGCCTTTCTGTGATGTTGGTGTCAGGAGAGGAGCAGGATGCTCTGCCGTGACTGGGAGGAGTTCCCCAGTGAACTGGGGCACAGGGATGTGTCCTCATCCTCAACTGGGATTTGTGGGGTCCCTTTTGGAGGGCTTGACTTGCTCCTGGGGGACACTGGGTGTGCAGGGAGGGAATCACTCACCTGTGGTCAATGGTGCTGCCTGGGATCTGGACTCTTTGCCTGGGAGGAGAAAGGGTCAGATTGAGAATCGCCATCTCTCCCAGGTACTGCACAGAGTAAAGAATTCTGGGTCCCCCTGATCCACCACCTATCAACCATCATGATAACTAAATCAATGCATGTCAGAGCTGTGGCTCTGGATTACATCTGGCACCACCACCCTCCCTTTCTGTGATGTTGGGGGCAGGAGAGGAGCAGGATGCTCTGCCGTGACTGGGAGGTGTTGCCCCCGTGTCAAAGGCTGGGTGGAACGGCACCCTGACCCCGAGCATCCTCACCGTCTGGGGACACTCCATGGAGCACAGAAGGGTCCCCAGCTCCAACTGGGCTCAGAGCTTTGCCTGCGTGTACCCCACACCCACGTCTCACCTCTGACAGCCAGGCGCCGGGGAGCACTGAGGGCAGAGCTCCTCACCCAGTTGCTCTCAGTCCTGTGCTGGTATCCACACCTGTATATCCCTGCGCTGCCCAGGGTGACATTCAGCAGCACAAAGTAGTTCAGCTGACCCTGTTGGGCTTCCAGGCTGTACTCTTCCACCCCGTCCTTGCAGAAGACAATTCTGGTAGCAGGAGATCCCTTCTGTATGGAGCACCAGGCCTGAACTGTGTCGCCAGGTTGAGCAGAACGTATGTTGAGGTTCAGATGAGGAGCTGGGAGGTGACCTGGAAGGAAGATAGTGATGTAGTGATGCCAGAAGCAAGCGTGCACAATATTCTGGATCAGGTATGGGAGAGTAGCAGGGAGCAAAACTCCTCTATGTCTTTACCACGCCCTGCACACCTGCCTTTCTGTCCCACGTCCCTGGAGTCACCATCACCTGGGAAGCTGCAGATGTCTTGGGCGGTCACACTGGCACCTGCACCGTGGGGCAGAGAGGGTTTTGTTTAGAGAGACAGTGACCTGGTTGACCCAAATGCCCCTTGGTGGGTCCCCACTGCTGAGTCCTTGCTGGTCTCACTTTCCCACCCATCTTTCCATCCTGCATCTCCTTGGTCTCCAAAATTCACGCCAACCCAAGTCCAGTTTGGGTGGGATTGTTGTTGCAGATGGATGTCCCTGGCTCCATAAAGCACTCTAGCAGTTGCCCAATCTCATTCTGTGACACCAACCCATTTAGAGTTTTTGTAAAAAGACACCTTTTGCTCAGAGCTGTGCCGTAGCTGGAGGAAGCAATCGCCTTCCTCCCTTCATCAAAGCAACTCTGCCCCTCGTTGCTGCACGGCTGCTCCACACACCCTTTCCCCATCCTCCGCCGTGCCCAGGACGTGTCCTGTCCTGCCGCGCTCGGCAGCCCTCCAGCACTCAGCCCCAAGGCCAAGAAATCCCCCAACTCACCGAGCAGCAGCAGGAGGAAGGCAGGGCGAGAAGGAGACAGCCTGGCACATCCCACCTGCCCCAGCATTTTTTGGGGTGCTGCAGGAACACCGTCTCCTCTAAGCGTCTGCTGTCCTCTGAGGTGGGGGCAGCGGTTCAAGAGCTGCCTGTGCCGTGGCTGTCAGCGCAGCTGGGACTGCTCCTGTAGCATTTCTGTGGCTAGCAGTGCCTTTCCCACCACGAGAGGCTGTGACGAGTGGGGGCCCTGCCTCAGCCCCCACTGCGGATGCTGTGCCTGCAGAGCTCCTGTTTTCATTTCTGTACACTCAGACAGCGGAGCAAAACCCACGTCTGCCTGTCCCTTGTGGGCAGCATCCTCTCTGCAAAGCCCTCCTGCTCCTTGTCCCCCACCCTGCTTTGCATGGTTGGAGCCAGATCTACAAACAAATCCTGTTACCTCCCAGAGACTCTCTGATGAGCAAGGTCCCTCTACAAGGGGCAGTGTACCCAGCTGGCTGGTGCCCAGGGTACTGCCTTTGGCTGTTGGAAGCACCCCGGGTGATGGGAAGCACTGGAATGACTCAGGACCTGGAGAGCATGGCTGTGTTCCTGAGCTACAGGGACTGACCTGGCAACAGAGATAGTGCTTTGTGTGAGCAGGAGGGGCACCTGCAGGGGACAAAGGCACCAGGGAAGGTACAAGATTCAGCTGGCTTTTGTCTGAGGAGAGAGCAGGGGCTGAGCAAAAGAAATCAGAGCAATGTGAGGACTTGCTTTTGGGCATGCTAGCATAACTGGCCTGACCCCAACGTGGAGAAGGGACATTAAGGAGGAAGAATTTGGTGGGAAGGGGTCACAAGGCATCATTCACCTCTGGGGGGGAACAGGCTCTTGGGTGAGAGGCTGCTGCTTTTCAGAGTAATGCAGACCTTGTGACTCTCCCTGTCTTGCCTGGGACCATCCCAGACACTGAGCAGACCCTCCAGCTCATGCCTGTCTTCTTCAGACTCCTGAGGAAGCCCCCAGCTGATATGAATCTCCCCAGTTTCCCTGAGGTCAGCTTGTAAAGGTAGAGGGGAGATGTGTTCCCAGGCTCCCTCAGCAGCCCCAGCCCTGCCCTTCTGCTCCTGGGCAGTGCCGACACCCATATCTGGATGAGAGGTGGGTGTTGGAGGGAGAAGGGGACCCCTTTGGGGAGGGGATCTCTCACTCGAGCATCCCTTGGTGGAGACAAGACACTCAGGGTTCCTGGTTTTCACCCACGGGTCTGTCCCAATCCAATATCGGGGAGGTTTCAATACGGTCCCACGAGTGAGATTAAGACACAAACGAGGTCAAATGCCATATACCAGAAACAGTTTTTATTATGAAAAGAGGAAAAAAAGATAAGGTAAAGGTAACCGATAAGAGCGATAGGACAGGGCAGAAAAGAAAGGCAGAATACCAAGCAAGGCTCCGGGATAGAATCGCAAGAATAGTCACCGCCACGAGTCCACAGTGCCTCGGTGGGGGAGAAAGGGGTCCAAATCTCTTGTTCTGCGACGGTGGATGAAGAGGCGGGTCCACAGCGTCTATGAGGTCCGTCTCGAGAGAGTCCAAATCCCTTGCTCTGTGGCAGTGGGCGAAGGCGCGCCATCCTCATCTTGGCGGTCCCCTTTTATACTTGTGGTGGTCTTCACGATGGCACGTACGACACGGTTTCCACATTCCTGCACATGCGCACACACAGTTCCAGCCCCATTCTTCACACGACTGTTATCTGACGCCGTGGCGTGTGATCCCGCAAGGCGTTTTTCGAAGGTTGAAAGTCTCGACGACCCGGCAATCGTCCTTATGACCCGGCAATCGTCCTTACGACCCGGCAATTGCCCTTATCGCACTCAGTAGCTGAAGGGGTTTCCCGCTTGAGCAAAGCGATCTTTGAGACAAAAGTTCTTTCAGTCCAGTTTCTCACAGGGTCCCAGGTTCATCTCCCATTGTGGGAACCGTTGAGAGCACCCTCAGCAAGTCTGATGAAGACACCAAGCTGTGTGGGGCAGTTGACACGCTGTAGGGAAGGGATGGCATCGAGGGGGACCTTGAGAAGCTTGAGAGATGGGCCGATGCAGACCGCGTGAAGTTCAGCAAGGCCAAGTGCATGTTCCTGTACATGGGTCAGCGCAATGCCAAGCACAGCTACAGGCTGGGTGGAGAATGGATGGAGAGTAGCCCTGAGGAGAAGGCCTTGGGGGTGTTGATTGATGAGAAGATCAACATGAACTGGCAATGACCATTTGCAGCATAGAAAGGCAACTGTGTCCTGGGCTGCATGAAAAGCAGCGTGACCAGCAGGTCGAGGGAGGGGATTCTGCCCCTCTACTCTGACCTGTTGGACCCCACCTGGAGTACTGCATCCAGCTCTGGGGTCCACAGTACAAGAGAGACTTGGAGTTGTTGGAGCAAGTCCAGGGGAGGGCCACAAACATGAGCAGGGGTCTGGAGCAGCTCTCCTGTGAAGACAGGCTGAGAGAGTTGGGATTGTTCAGCCTGGAGAAGAGAAGTTTCCGGAGAGACCTTATAGCAGCCTTATAGTGTCCATTCTCCCTCCTCGCTAACGTGTCCCACAAGAGCATGTCTCTGGGTGTTCAGTAGACAACATGAGCAGTAATTCAGTAAAAATAAAATGGGAAAAAAGGAGCCTTACATCCCGTTGCTTCTGTTGCAATGTAGGCAGCATGAATATGGGATGGCATGATGGGGCATGATTATGGGATGGAATGAAGCACAAGTCAAGGTGATGGAGGAGGACCATGGTGGCAGCCTGAGTGTCTGCATGGAGGAGGGAAGGCTTTAGGCAGAGGGATAGACTTTCTGAGCTCATGGAGATGAGCAGCAGCAATGCTGGACGTGTAGAGACCGCAACGTGCCCTTCCTATGTCAGATTCTTATCTGCGCATTGCACATTGGCATGTGTGTCTGCCTAGGAGAAGACACATAAAAATTTATTAGCCCTTGTCCAAATGAGAGGGGTCAGGAAGGAAACGAGAGGCAGAAAGGCGAGTGCAGAGGACGCTCCTGGCTTTCGAAGGGGTCTTGAGCCCAGTCTCTCGGGACCTTCCCTTAGAGGATGGTGCATCCCCTTGTGAAGGACACACTCAGCCAGGCTCAGCACCATCTCAGCTCAGCCCAGCCACTGCTCCTCTGTGCCGCTGTGCTGGGTCTCGAGCAACCTTGCTCTAAAAAAAGCCCTCCCTTTCCTGCGTCTGCTGTCTCAGCAGCAAGGTATTCACCTCCTGCTCGCTCTGCATGCTCAGAAGTCAACCATGCAACCACTTGACCAGACCACTCCTTAGTGCACGCGGCTGTGGCTCTTATATTTAGCAATGAGATTTCCTCCCTGGTGACCAATATCAACCCAACTGCTCCTGCAGACAGACGTCTGTCCCCATGATGCTTTGCTGGGGTTGAGCTGGGCTTGAAGTAGAATAGAAAAGTGCAGCAGCAGCTGCAAATTTCCAAGGCAGGGGCCAAGCACAGGTTTGGGAAGGCAGAACGCTGCATCTGTCACCCGTACCACCCCCTTGGGCTTCTCTGTTGGTGAGGGATGCCTCAGCAGGATTTGTTGTGCCTGCAGTGCTCCGTGTCCTGCAGAAGCAGCCCGGGCTGTTTGCTGGAGCCTTGCATTCAATAGCTCTGCTTGGCCTGATGTTCCTTGGTGCTGTGGAAGAGGTCTCTGCTTGCTCTTGTCCGCCTCTGGCTTGCTTTTTAAGGAACAGTGCTGAAATGGCTATTTCCAGATTTGTGTTCCCAATACATTAAATTTCAATAAATTTTATTCTCAATAAATAGTCCCAATGCCATCCTGATATCTACTCTCGAATCGTGGCGCTCTTCCCTTCCAAAGCTTTTTTGGATGTCATCCTACTGATGGTTGACACTAACTCAGGTTCTCCCTGTAGATGTACCCACTGACCGACTGGGCAGAGTTGAGGCGAGTTCAGCTCCTGCAGAGGCTTTCAGGCTGTGCAAACTCTTCTTGGGTCCAAGACGTCCTGTTTTTTTGCAGGAGCACAAAGGCCAACCCCCATGAGGCTGGGATTTTGAATGGCTCTGCTGTGGTTGTCATTGTCCTCCTTCCATGGTGCCAGCTCATTCCAAGGGTCTGTGGCTGTGGTGGGTAGCAGGAGGGTGAGGCTGTTGTCTTTTGTCTTTTGAAGGTCTCCAGATCAAACTGCTCCAAAGCTTCCCTGTACGCCAACTTAGGAGAAAGCGAGAAGTGATGCAGGCAGCTTCTGAGTCACCCAACACAAGACAGGGAATTCACATGGATGCTTGCTGGCTTTCCCTCCCCTGCATGATGATTGTGTTTTGGGGCAGGATCCTGGATCCTAAAACTCTATGAAGCTAGGATTTTCCCATGACCATGATATGGCTGTCAAAAGACCACAAAAGACCCCAAGACCTCTCTCCACTACAACACTTGGCTCCCTTCACTGTGAAGATCATGTTGTGTGGGCAGGGGCGGTGTCCACACAAGTTCTCTGAGAGAGAGGAAGAGTGACAAATGTGGAAAGCATGGAAGATCTATGAGGTGTATCTAAAAGCATGACGTGGTACCCCAAAGCGAAAAGAGCTGCTGTTGCCTTCTCCCATCTGTCTGTCTGTCTGTCTGTCTGCAGGGGTTGTAAGAGAAACACACGACTCCCATGGGGACGTCAAATCCCATTTGGCTTGGAAAGCTGCAAAGTTCTTCCCAGCTAAAGTTTCAGCATTAATGCAAACCTGTAGCTAGCAGCTGGTGATCGTTGGGGTGTGGCAGCCATCTCAGCTGAGCTCAGAGAAGAGACAGCTGCCCTTTCTATCCCTGTGTATCTCTAGTATGCCTTCACAGCTTTCTAGTCATCCGTTTGTATTTCTATGGCTCAATCTCATTTCTTAAGGGACCGTATAAGACAGAGGTACAATGGGTGATACAAATTCTTAGAAGTTTATTCTTCATTGGTGCAAAACCCACATCGTCGTTGCACATAGCTCTTAACAGAGACGTGTGAGCACATCAGCGCATATCTATCTAACCGTATCGAGATATGTGCATGGAGATAGAAGAGCACACTTGTGGTTGTATAACACAGTTTATGTATACACATGTGACACTTGACATAGTGGGATGGAGATGTCTTCAATTCCGGTACTCCCGTAGAGCTTTACAATCTATGGAATATATTTATACATCATAGATTGTAAAGATATGTGCAAGTCAAAGATGTAGTTTTGGTGAAAGTCATGCAGAAGACATTGATGATGTGTGTGGAAAGAGCTGGGCACGGTGGATGGGTTTGGTGTGGAGATGTTGTCATGGAAAGGGCTTGTGGGTAGGTGTTGCTGTCCCAAGCTGAGTGCTGGCAATTCCCCAGCAAGAACTGGGGAAGAGAAGCAATAGAGATGGCACATGGCAGGTTCATGTTGATGGGGAGAAACTTGCTGTCAGCCTGCAAGGCTGCCTGTCAAACCCGATCTGCGTGGTGAGTGGAAATGGGGTTGGGAAGGGAAAGGTGGAGAAGATGGTCAGCTGAGGAGCTGGGGCAGCATCACCAAGGCTCCCCACACGGCGCCCTGCCCGTGACAGCAAAGCCCAAGGAAGCCCAACCTGGAGACCCCAGCCCCATTTTACCAGCACGGGAGCTCTCTGCCAGAGAGAAGAGGCCAAGGTGGGCAAGCCTCCCTGTGCACTTGCCATGCTGGAGCGCTATCTGGGCTGGCTGCGTGAGTGGCTCAGCGTGGCATACGTTGTGGTGGTGTTCATCTCTTGCACGCGAGGCTTTAGAGGGAGAATTAAACCATGTTATTTCACCTGTGGGCTTTGAGCCCTGCATAAGCAGCTGTCCCTGGGCTACAGGAGCGCAGAAAGGAGCTGTGCGCTCTGGATAAGCAGGCTGAGAACAAATTAGCAAAAATAATAGCAGTTTTGGGACAGTATTGTATTTCTAGGTGGCCCCTTATTTCCCCTGTGTTGTTGTTCTCCAAGGCTTTTTATTTTCCCCCTAGGAGAGACCAAAAATGTTACCTAAGGGATTTAGGCGTGAACCATTTTTCTAGCTTGTGAGAGTAAACCTTACATTTTGACAGCAGCAGCAAAGGACTGGAATTCTCATGATGAGGAAGAGTGATTGGAGAAGACAGAGAGAAAAAAGCTAATTTCAGGGTGGAGACAATAGCTTGTTGTTGTTGTTGCAGTGTCATGGTTTGAAGCAGAAATGGGCAGTGGGACACAGAAAGAAATATGATTTTCTCTAAGAGTACGGGATGGGTTCTTGTTGGGAACAACCCCGTGGGACTCCCCATCCCAAGCCACTGGTGCAGACCCCAACCAGCACATTGCGTCCCCGGGGGCCCTGCTCCCTGGTTTGGCATCAAAGCTGTGCCACAACTCACCCTGTTGCGTCCAACGTGGGCGATGGTGGAGTCTGTTGGGGGGGCAAAACCCACACTGTTAGCCCTCAGCAGGCATGCTGAGGTTTGGTTGTTTTTTTTCCCCACCCCATAGCATTTTCTCTCTTTGCGCAACCAGCAAACCTCTATCATCTGCTCTGTGCGAACGTGTGAAACTAAAGTCACCCCGCAAATAGTGCGAGGCACACGGGTGGTAGGGAGATTTGTGACTTTGAGAGGGTGGAAAGTGGGTTTGGGGCATGTCCCAGCATCTCTGTGCAGCTACTGAGACTGCGGCATGACCAGTCTATGAGCACAGGGTTGCTGGTGGTGCTGGAGGGCAGCCAGCCCACACGAAGGGTCTCCCCAGAGACAGAGGGGTCCATGGCTCACGTGAAGGGAGGAGGTGGTACTCACACTGTATTTCGTTGTAGACGGTCTCCTCATGGCTGGGAACATGCTGCTGCCTGGAGAGAAGGGGGGAAAGAGTTTTGGGATCTGTGTCCAGGCTGTGATGGAGCCATTTGCGTCATTCCCATGGATGATGCTTTCTTGCATGGTGTCAATGGGTGGAGCAAGCCCAGGGTAAGTTCTGATTCTCCCTGCCTCCACCCTGGGCAAAGCCACCCACGGACACAGACCATGCTGCCCCTGGCCAAGGACCACCTCAGGGAGCCCAGGATGCCCCTGTCTCCATCACCCGCCAGCCCCGCAGCCAGGAGGGATTGCTGCTCACCTTTGGCATCGGTCTCTGCAGGCCCCTGCAAGGCAAAGAAAGGGAGAGGTGGGGAGGCAGAGGTACTGCACAGCCCTGGCTTTCCATGCTCTGGGCTGCACAATGAAGATGATGGCCTGAACCCCCACACCTCACTCAGAGGACTTGTTTTAGAGCCCAGCCTATGCAAGCGTGAATCCCGTTGCCCAGAGTGGTTTCTCCCAAGCTCTCAGCATCTGTGGAGAGCCCAAGTGTGGAGGAGCAGTTCTTGCTCCACTCAGGCCAGCTCGGGGAGGGAGGGCTGGGAGTGCAGAGGGCTGGGAGCAAATGTCTGCCTGGGGCAGGGGTGCATTTGGCCATCGCAGTGTTCCCCATCACAGCACCTTTGCTTCCCCCAGCTGATAAAGGAAAGGCCTGCGAGGCTCAGCTTCCCCTGAAACAGGGGGTAAGGAGCCGACCATCATAAACAGGCATGGGTCATTTGAACTTGCCTCTGGGTTTCAGGTCTGTTTTACCCTCAGTTTCCCCAAATCACTCACCTTTCTTCACAGCACAGTAGCTGGTGGCAGCAAGGAGGAGGATGGAGACAGCTGCCACTCCCAGCATGATGCCTATGTGGAAGTTGTTGATCTGGTGATGGGGACCTAGTGGGGAGAGAAGTTGTTGGGAAAGAGGAGGAGTTATGGGGAGAAGCAGAGAGCAGGACCTTAGGGCCAGGCCAGACGCCAGGTGATGAACCTCCCCATGTCCTGGTGCCAGCATCCCGGCATGCTTCAGCCTGAGGTTAAGGGGGACATGGGGAGTGCAGGGAGGGAATCACTCACCTGTGGTCGATGGTGCTGCCTGGTGTCTGGACTCTGTGGCTGGGAGGAGAAAGGGACAGGGTGAGAGTGTCCAGCTCTCCTGGGTACTGCAGAGACTAAGAAACTGTGGGGACTCTCTGATTCACCATCTATGAACTAGTGTGATAAATAATGCAGTGCAGAGCTGTGGCTCTGGACGAGATCTGGCACCACCACTCTGCCTTTCTTTGATGTTGGTGTCAGGAGAGGAGCAGGATGCTCTGCCGTGACTGGGAGGAGTTCCCCAGTGAACTGGGGCACAGGGATGTGTCCTCATCCTCAACTGGGATTTGTGGGGTCCCTTTTGGAGGGCTTGACTTGCTCCTGGGGGACACTGGGTGTGCAGGGAGGGAATCACTCACCTGTGGTCAATGGTGCTGCCTGGGATCTGGACTCTTTGCCTGGGAGGAGAAAGGGTCAGATTGAGAATCGCCATCTCTCCCAGGTACTGCACAGAGTAAAGAACTCTGGGTCCCCCTGATCCACCACCTATCAACCATCATGATAACTAAATCAATGCATGTCAGAGCTGTGGCTCTGGATTACATCTGGCACCACCACTCTGCCTTTCTGTGATGTTGGGGGCAGGAGAGGAGCAGGATGCTCTGCCGTGACTGGGAGGTGTTGCCCCCGTGTCAAAGGCTGGGTGGAACTGCACCCTGACCCCGAGCATCCTCATCGTCTGGGGACACTCCATGGAGCACAGAAGGATCCGCAGCTCCAACTGGGCTCAGAGCTTTGCCTGCGTGTACCCCACACCCACGTCTCACCTCTGACAGCCAGGCGCCGGGGAGCACTGAGGGCAGAGCTCCTCACCCAGTTGCTCTCAGTCCTGTGCTGGTATCCACACCTGTAGATCCCTGCGCTGCCCAGGGTGACATTCAGCAGCACAAAGTAGTTCAGCTGACCCTGTTGGGCTTCCAGGCTGTACTCTTCCACCCCATCCTTGCAGAAGACGATTCTGGTAGCAGGTGATCCCTTCTGTATGGAGCACCAGGCCTGAACTGTGTCGCCAGGTTGAGCAGAACGTATGTTGAGGTTCAGATAAGGAGCTGGGAGGTGACCTGGAAGGAAGATAGTGATGTAGTGATGCCAGAAGCAAGCGTGCACAATATTCTGGATCAGGTATGGGAGAGTAGCAGGGAGCAAAACTCCTCTATGTCTTTTCCACGCCCTGCACACCTGCCTTTCTGTCCCACGTCCCTGGAGTCACCATCACCTGGGAAGCTGCAGATGTCTTGGGCGGTCACACTGGCACCTGCACCGTGGGGCAGAGAGGGTTTTGTTTAGAGAGACAGTGACCTGGTTGACCCAAATGCCCCTTGGTGGGTCCCCACTGCTGAGTCCTTGCTGGTCTCACTTTCCCACCCATCTTTCCATCCTGCATCTCCTTGGTCTCCAAAATTCACGCCAACCCAAGTCCAGTTTGGGTGGGATTGTTGTTGCAGATGGATGTCCCTGGCTCCATAAAGCACTCTAGCAGTTGCCCAATCTCATTCTGTGACACCAACCCATTTAGAGTTTTTGTAAAAAGACACCTTTTGCTCAGAGCTGTGCCGTAGCTGGAGGAAGCAATCGCCTTCCTCCCCTCATCAAAGCAACTCTGCCCCTCGTTGCTGCACGGCTGCTCCACACACCCTTTCCCCATCCTCCGCCGTGCCCAGGACGTGTCCTGTCCTGCCGCGCTCGGCAGCCCTCCAGCACTCAGCCCCAAGGCCAAGAAATCCCCCAACTCACCGAGCAGCAGCAGGAGGAAGGCAGGGCGAGAAGGAGACAGCCTGGCACATCCCACCTGCCCCAGCATTTTTTGGGGTGCTGCAGGAACACCGTCTCCTCTAAGCGTCTGCTGTCCTCTGAGGTGGGGGCAGCGGTTCAAGAGCTGCCTGTGCCGTGGCTGTCAGCGCAGCTGGGACTGCTCCTGTAGCATTTCTGTGGCTAGCAGTGCCTTTCCCACCACGAGAGGCTGTGACGAGTGGGGGCCCTGCCTCAGCCCCCACTGCGGATGCTGTGCCTGCAGAGCTCCTGTTTTCATTTCTGTACACTCAGACAGCGGAGCAAAACCCTCGTCTGCCTGTCCCTTGTGGGCAGCATCCTCTCTGCAAAGCCCTCCTGCTCCTTGTCCCCCACCCTGCTTTGCATGGTTGGAGCCAGATCTACAAACAAATCCTGTTACCTCCCAGAGACTCTCTGATGAGCAAGGTCCCTCTACAAGGGGCAGTGTACCCAGCTGGCTGGTGCCCAGGGTACTGCTTTTGGCTGTTGGAAGCACCCCGGGTGATGGGAAGCACTGGAATGACTCAGGACCTGGAGAGCATGGCTGTGTTCCTGAGCTACAGGGACTGACCTGGCAATAGAGACAGTGCTTTGTGTGAGCAGGAGGGGCACCTGCAGGGGACAAAGGCACCAGGGAGGGTACAAGATTCAGCCGGCTTTTGTCTGCGGAGAGAGCAGAGGCTGAGCAAAAGAAATCAGAGCAATGTGAGGACATCCTTTTGAGCATGCTAGCATAACTGGCCTGATCTCAACTGGGTGCCTGAGCGTGGTGTGGCTGATGCTTTGCTTGTGTTGAAGAGTCGTGAGCACAGCAGAGATTCTAAGGCAGTGCCCTCAGAGGGCAATGGGGACAGGAATGTCTCAAGGCTGTCTGGCCCTGCTAGCACCATGAGTCCATCTCTCAAATCTTGGTGTGATGATGGGAATGGATGTCAGAAGGAGCAGGGTGAAGGCAGAGGTCAGGATCCATACCCAGAGGGGCATGGCTTGCTCTGGAAGAGAGGAGGGTCACAATGTGGACAAGGCACATTAAGGAGGAAGGACTTGGTGGGAAGGGTTCACAAGCAATCACTCACCTGTGGGTGGGAGCAGTGTCTTGGGTGAGGGGCTGCTGCCTGTCAGAGAAATGCAGACCTTGTGACTCTCCCTGTCTTGCTCTGGGAGCATCCCAGGCACTGAGCAGACCCTCCAGCTCATGCCTTACTTCATCAGACTCCTGAGGAAGCCGCCAGCTGATATGAATCTCCCCAGTTTCCCTGAGGTCAGCTTGTAAAGGTAGAGGGGAGATGTGTTCCCAGGCTCCCTCAGCAGCCCCAGCCCTGCCTTTCTGCTCCTGGGCAGTGCCGAGACCCATATCTGGATCAGAGGTGAGTGTTGGACGGAGAGAGGGAGCCCCTTTGGGGAGGGGATCTCTCACTAGAGCATCCCTCGGTGGAGACAGGACACTCAGGATTCCTGGTTTTCATCCATGCATCCCAGGTTCATCTCCCATTGTGGGAACCATTGAGTGCCCCCTCAGCAAGTCTGATGAAGACGCCAAGCTGTGTGGTGCTGTTGACATGCTGTAGGGAAGGGATGTAACCCAGAGGGACCTTGAGAGGCTTGAGAGGTGGGCCCATGCAGACCGCAAGAAGTTTAGCAGGGCCAAGTGCAAGTTCCTGCACATGGGTCAGTGTAATGCCAAGCACAGCTACAGGCTGGGTGGAGAATGGATGGAGAGTAGCCCTGAGAAGAAGGACTTTGGCGTGTTGATTGATGAGAAGATCAACATGAACTGGCAATGACCATTTGCAGCATAGAAAGGCAACTGTGTCCTGGGCTGCATGAAAAGCAGCGTGACCAGCAGGTCAAGGGAGGGGATTCTGCTCCTCTACTCTGCTCTGGTGAGACCTCACCAGGAGTACTGCATCAAGCTCTGGGTTCCACAGTACCAGAAAGACATGGAGATGTTGGAGTGAGTCCAGAGGAGGGCCAAAAGATGATCAGAGCTCTGGAGCACATCTGCTATGAAGACAGGCTGAGAGAGTTGGGATTGTTCAGCCTGGAGAAGAGGATGGTCCAATGAAACCTTATTGCAGCGTTCCAGTACCTTAAGCGGCCTACTAGGAATCTGGAGAGGGACTCTGTATCAGGGAATCTAGTGATAGGAGTATAGCTAATGGGTTTAAACTAAGAGAGGGTACATTAGATGAGATAGTAGGAAGAAATTCTTTACCGTGAGGGACGTGAGGCACTGGAAAAGGCTCCCCAGAGAGGTTGTGGAGGTCCCATCCCTGGAAGTGTTCAAGACCAGGTTGGATGGGGCTTTGGGCAACCTGGTCTAGTGGAAGATGCCCTGGCCCATGGCGGGGGGTGTTGGAACTAGATGATCTTTCATGTCCCTTCCAACCCACTCCATTCCATAATTCATTGATCAAGCTGGGGGAAGGACACCAGTGCCATGCCCTGCCTGCTACCGCACAGAGCTGTGTCCTCAGCAGATCCACATGGTGGTAGTGTCCTGTCCCTTGTGCCCACACCACTGTGCCGTGTGTCAGCTGTGAGAGCCAGGTGCCTGGGAGCACCGAGGGCAGAGCTCCTCAGCCAGTTGTTCTTGTCCCTGTGCTGGTACAATTCTTCTAGGCGATCCTTGTAGAGGACGATTTGGGTAGCAGGTGACCCCGTCAGGATGAGACACCCAGCATGCCTTTGTCACCAGGCTAAGCAGAAGGTAAGTAGAGCCTCAGATGAGGAGCCTGGAGGTTATGTGGAGAGAAGAGGGATGCTACGGGCCAGCATTTGTGTTGGCGGACCTGTGCAATGTCTGTTTTGGGGAAGAAAAGTCTCTCCTCCAAGGGTTTGTATCCGTGGGACTACCTCCCTCTCCTTTCTCATCTCCACCCCTTCAAACACCCATCCCTGTACTCACCATCACCTGGGAAGCGGCAGATATCTGGGCGGTCACACTGGCCCCTGTACCGTGGGGCAGAGATGGTTTTGGTAGAGGGGCAGCAAGCTGGTTTTCCCAAATGCCCCTGCCCTCTTCTCCACTTCTGAGTCCTTGCTGGGCAAGCGCCTTCCTACCTCTGTGCCTCCATCCTTCACCTCCTTGGTATTGTCACTTGACACCTCCCCAAGCCCAGTTTGAGTGGGATTGTGGTTCCAGATGGGTGGCCTTGCCTCCCTCATGGCCCCACATTCCCACCGTCTTAGGCAGTCCCTGCTGGACTCTCCTCACATTCACCGTGTGTCTTTGCCCCATTGTCTCCACCCTCTGCTCCAGCTTGCCCATTTCAGAGCTCGGTACGCTGGCAGGGAAGCATCTCCAGTGAAAAGCCACCCAACCTCTGAAGTGCCAGCTCTCTCTCTCTGCACCTGTCGCAGTGCCCCCCAAGCAGAAAGGTTCGTTGCACCCAACATGGCTGCTGCCATCGCCACAAGGAAAGGTGTTTTTATTCAATTCAGGATGATAAAAATGACAAAGCTTTGTCCATTCTCCCTCCTCACTAATGTGTCCCACAAGAGCATGTCTCTGGGTGTTCAGTAGACAACATGAGCAGTAATTCAGTAAAAATAAAAAGGAAAAAAAGCAGCCATACATCCCACTGCTTCTATTGTAAGGTAGGGGGCATGAATATGGGATGGAATGAAGCACAAGTCAATTTGCTGGAGCAGGACCATGGTGGCAGCCTGAGTGTCTGCATGGAGGAGGGAAGGCTTTAGGCAGAGGGATGGACTTTCTGAGCTCATGGAGATGAGCAGCAGCAATGCTGGACGTGTAGAGACCGCAACGTGCCCTTCCTATGTCAGATTCTTATCTGCGCATTGCACATTGGCACGTGTGTCTGCCTAGGAGAAGACACATGGAAATTTGTTAGTCCTTTTCCAAAGGAGAGGGGGGTCAGGAAGGAAACGAGAGGCAGAAAGGCGAGTGCAGAGGATGCTCCTGGCTTTCGAAGGGGTCTTGAGGAGCCCAGTGTCTCGGGACCTTCCCTTAGAGGATGGTGGATCCCCTTGTGAAGGACACACTCAGCCAGGCTCAGCACCATCTCAGCTCAGCCCAGCCACTGCTCCTCTGTGCCGCTGTGCTGGGTCTCGAGCAACCTTGCTCTAAAAAAAGCCCTCCCTTTCCTGCGTCTGCTGTCTCAGCAGCAAGGTATTCACCTCCTGCTCGCTCTGCATGCTCAGAAGTCGACCACGCAACCACTTGGCCAGACCACTCGTTTGTGCATGCGGCTGTGGCTCTTATATTTAGCAATGAGATTTCCTCCCTGGTGACCAATATCAACCCAACCGCTCCTCCAGAAAGACGTCTGTCCCCATGATGCTTTGCTGGGGTTGAGCTGAGCTTGAAGCAGAATTGAAAATTGCAGCAGCAGCTGCAAATTTCCAAGGTAGGGGCCAAGCACAGGTGTGAGAGGGCAGAGGGCTGGCAGGCTGGAAACCAGACCATTTCTTGGCATAGCTATGGCCTTAGTTAGCTATGTTCTGGAGTGGATGATAAATCTTTCCATGCCATTTAGGAAGGAAGTTTCAGAATATCCAAGGAAGATTTTGAGTGTCAGCACCCAAATCAATGCATTTCAATCATTAAGCCCCTGTGGACGCCCTGTGCGGATGAGATGCAGATGAAAGTGGCTGTAGCTTTTACCTGTACCATCTCCTTGGGCATCCCTGCTGGTAAGGGATGCCTCAGCAGGATTTGTTGTACCTGCAGAGCTCCGTGCCCTACAAAAGCAGCCCGGGCTGTTTGCTGGAGCCTTGCATTCAATAGCTCTGCTTGGCCTGATGTTCCTTGGGGCTTTGGATCTGTGGAAGAGGGCTCTGCTTGCTCCTCTCCCTGTACGCCAACTTCGGAGAAAGTGAGAGGTGATGTAGGCAGCTTCTGAGGTATCCAGCACAAGACAGGCCGTTCCTGTGGATCCTTACTGGCTTTCCCTCCCCTCTGTGAAGGATTTGTGTTTTGGGCAGGATCCTGGATCCCAACACTCTATGAAGCTAGGATTTTCCCATGACCATGATATGGCTGTCAAAAGACCATAAAAGACCCCAAGATCTCTCTCCACTCGGCAAAACCACATCATCATTGCACATAGCTATTAACAGAGACGTGCGAGCACATCAGTGCATGTGTATCTGTGTAGCCATATCTAGATACGTGCATTGGTGTGTGTAGAGAGAAGAGCACACGGGTAGTTGTATCACGTACTTTATGTATAGACATGTGACGCTTTACATAGGGGGATGGAGCTGTCTTCACTTCAGGTACTCCCATAGAGATTTACAATCTATGGAATATATTTATACATCATAGATTGTAAAGATATGTGCAAGTCATAGTTATACTTTTGGTCATGCAGAAGACATTGATGATGTGTGTGGAAAGAGCTGGGCACAGTGGACGGATTGGGTGTGGAGATGTTGTCATGCACAGGGCTTGTGGGTAGATGTTGCGGTCCCAAGCTGAGTGCTGGCAATTCCCCAGCAAGAAGTGGGAAGAGCATGGAGATGGCACACGGCAGGTTCATGTTGATGGGGAGTGTGGTGGGTTGACCCTGGCTGAGGGCCAGGTGCCCACCAGAGCCGCTCTATCACTCCCCTCCTTCATTAGAGAGGGGAGAAAAAGTACAACGAAAAAAGCTTATGGGTCGAGATAAGGACAGGGAGAGATCATTCACTAATTATCATCACGAACAAAACAGACTGAACTTAGAGAGGAAATTCGTCTATTTTATTACTAAGCAAAACAGAGTAGAGGAATGAGAAATAAAACCAAATATTAAACCACCTCCCCCCACCCCTCCCATCTTCCCGGGCTCCTCTTCACTCCCGGCTTCAACCTCTGCCCCCAGCCAGTGGCACAGGGGGATGGGGAATGGGGTTTACGGTGAGTTCATCACGTGGTGTTTCTGCCGCTTCTTCCTCCTCAGGGGGAGGACTCCTCTCATCATTCCCCTGCTCCAGCGTGGGGTCCCTCTCACGGGCTACAGTCCTTCACGAACTTCCCCAAGGTGAGTCCCTCTCACGGGAGACAGTCCTTCACGACCTTCTCCAACATGAGTCTCCTCCATGGGGTGCAGACCTTCAGGAGCAAACTGCTCCAGCGTGGGTCCCCCACAGGGTCACAAGTCCTGCCAGCAAACCTGCTCTGGCGTGGGCTCCTCTCTCCACGGGTCCACAGGTCCTGCCAGGAGCTTGCTCCAGCGCGGGCTTCCCACGGGGTCACAGCCTCCTTCAGGTGTCTCCACCTGCTCCGGTGTGGGGTCCTCCTTGGGCTGCATGTGGAATCTCTACACCCCCTCATCCTTCCACCATGGGCTGCAGGGGGACAGCCTGCTTCACCATGGTCTTCACCACGGGCTGCAGGGGGATCTCTGCTCCAGCGCCTGGAGCACCTCCTGCCCCTCCTTCTGCACTGACCTTGGTGTCTGCAGAGTTTCTTACATCTTCTCACTCTCTCTGGCTGCAAAAGCGCTCTCTAACTGTTTTTCTCTTTCTTAAACATGTTATCCCAGAGGCGCTGATTGGCTTGGCCTTGGTCAGCAGCGGGTCTGTCTTGGAGCCGGCTGGCATTGGCTCTGTCAGACACAGGGGAAGCTTCTAGCAGCTTCTCACAGAAGCCACCCCTGTAGCCCCCCTGCTACCAAAACCTTTCCACGCAAACCCAACACAGGGAGAAACCTGCTGTCAGCCTGCAAGGCTGCCTGTCAAACCTGATCTGCGTGGTGAGTGGAAATGGGGCTGGGAAGGGAAAGGTGGAGAAGATGGTCAGCTGAGGAGCTGGGGCAGCATCACCAAGGCTCCCCACACAGCGCCCTGCCCGTGACAGCAAAGCCCAAGGAAGCCCAACCTGGAGATCCCAGCCCCATTTTACCAGCGCGGGAGCTCTCTGCCAGAGAGAAGAGGCCAAGGTGGGCAGGCCTCCCTGTGCACTTGCCATGCTGGAGCGCTATCTGGGCTGGCTGCGTGAGTGGCTCAGCGTGGCATACGTTGTGGTGGTGTTCATCTCTTGCACGCGAGGCTTTAGAGGGAGAATTAAACCATGTTATTTCACCTGTGGGCTTTGAGCCCTGCATAAGCAGCTGTCCCTGGGCTACAGGAGCGCAGAAAGGAGCTGTGCACTTTGGATAAGCAGGCTGAGAACAAATTACCAGAAATACTAGCAGATTTGGGGCAGTATTGTGTTTCAGGTGGTCCCTTATTCCCTCTTTGTTGTTGTTTTCCCAAGGGTTTTTATTTTTCCCCTTGGAGAGACCGAAAATGTTACCTAAGGGATTTAGGCGTGAACCATTTTTCTAGCTTGTGAGAGTAAACCTTACAATTCTGACAGCAGCAGCAAAGAACTGCAATTCTTCATGATGAGGAAAAGTGTTTGGAGAAGACAGAGAGAAAAAAGCTAATTTCAGGGTGGAGACAATATCTTGTTGTTGTTTAAGTGTTATCCTTTTGAAGGAGAATTGGGGATCAGGTGAACGCAGACTTGGGCACTTGGACAGAGAAATAAATATCATTTTCTCTGAGAGTATGGGATGGGTTCTTGTTCGAATGACCCCGTGGGACTCCCCATCCCAAGCCACTGGTGCAGATCTCAGCCTGCACATCCCATCCCTGGGGGGACCACTCCCTGGTTTGGCATCAAAGCTGTGCCACAACTCACCCTGTTGCATCCAACGTGGGCGATGGTGGAGTCTGTTGGGGGGCAAACCCACACTGTTAGCCCTCAGCAGGCATGCTGAGGTTTGCTTGCTTTCCCCCCACCCCATAGCATTTTCTCTCTTTCCTCAAGCAGCAAACCTCTATCTGCTGCTCTGTGCCTGCTTGTGAAACTGAAGTTACCCTGCAAATAGTGCGAGGCACACGGACGGTGGGGAGATCTCCCCCTTCCCCCACCCACAGCACACCCCCTTTGCTGCAGTCTGTGGTTTCAGAGTTAGCAAGGAGGTGTTTTCCCCACCTGCACTCATAAATGGACCCATGTCCTCAGATGGTGCACTCTGCTGTGAAGCAGAAATCATGGTGAAGTGGAAATGTAGTGGGGGAAAGACACCAAGTCGAGGGAGGCTGGATTGCATCTTGGGACCAGAGTGTGCAGGGAAAGATCATGCCAGGAAATGGGGTTGGTGATCTTGGATGCTGTCACCTTTGTTCTGCAGGCAGAAGGTGGGCTGTGCATGCAGCGTAACAGTAGGGTGTCACACAGCTGGGAGAAATCTATCCTTCTTCCATGGACAGTTGTATTTCATGCCCCA
This sequence comes from Balearica regulorum gibbericeps, assembly GCF_011004875.1. Taxonomy (NCBI): domain Eukaryota; kingdom Metazoa; phylum Chordata; class Aves; order Gruiformes; family Gruidae; genus Balearica; species Balearica regulorum. Next base: position 480,778 of record NC_046216.1, on the reverse strand, counting down.
GAGGGAAATTAACTGCTGGGATGTCATGTGGAAATGGGAAATTTCCTGCATGGTAGCGCAATGAAGGAAGGGAATGGAGAGTGTGGAAAGTGGGTTTGGGGCACGTCCCTGCAACTCTGTGCAGCTACTGAGACTGCAGCATGACCAGTCTATGAGCACAGGGTTGCTGGTGGTGCTGGAGGGCAGCCAGCCCACACGAAGGGTCTCCCCAGAGACAGAGGGGTCCATGGCTCAAGTGGAGGGAGGAGGTGGTACTCACACTGTATTTCGTTGTAGATGGTCTCCTCATGGCTGGGAACGTGCTGCTGCCTGGAGAGGAGGGGGGAAAGAGTTTTGGGATCTGTGTCCAGGCTGTGATGGAGCCATTTGCGTCATTCCCATGGATGATGCTTTCTTGCATGGTGTCAATGGGTGGAGCAAGCCCAGGGTAAGTTCTGATTCTCCCTGCCTCCACCCTGGGCAAAGCCACCCACGGACACAGACCATGCTGCCCCTGGCCAAGGACCACCTCAGGGAGCCCAGGATGCCCCCGTCTCCATCACCCGCCAGCCCCGCAGCCAGGAGGGATTGCTGCTCACCTTTGGCATCGGTCTCTGCAGGCCCCTGCAAGGCAAAGAAAGGGAGAGGTGGGGAGGCAGAGGTACTGCACAGCCCTGGCTTTCCATGCTCTGGGCTGCACAATGAAGATGCTGGCCTGAACCTCCACACCTCACTCAGAGGACTTGTTTTAGAGCCCAGCCTATGCAAGCGTGAATCCCGTTGCCCAGAGTGGTTTCTCCCAAGCTCTCAGCATCTGTGGAGAGCCCAAGTGTGGAGGAGCAGTTCTTGCTCCACTCAGGCCAGCTCGGGGAGGGAGGGCTGGGAGTGCAGAGGGCTGGGAGCAAATGTCTGCCTGGGGCAGGGGTGCATTTGGCCATCGCAGTGTTCCCCATCACAGCACCTTTGCTTCCCCCAGCTGATAAAGGAAAGGCCTGCGAGGCTCAGCTTCCCCTGAAACAGGGGGTAAGGAGCTGACCATCATAAACAGGCATGGGTCATTTGAACTTGCCTCTGGGTTTCAGGTCTGTTTTATCCTCAGTTTCCCTAAATCGCTCACCTTTCTTCACGGCACAGTAGCTGGCTGCAGCAAGGAGGAGGATGGAGACAGCTGCCACTCCCAGCATGATGCCTATGTGGAAGTTGTTGATCTGGTGATGGGGACCTAGTGGGGAGAGAAGTTGTTGGGAAAGAGGAGGAGTTATGGGGAGAAGGGGAGTGCAGGACCTTAGGGCCAGGCCAGATGATGAACCTCCCCATGTCCTGGTGCCAGCATCCCGGCATGCTTCAGCCTGAGGTTAAGGGGGACATGGGGAGTGCAGGGAGGGAATCACTCACCTGTGGTCGATGGTGCTGCCTGGGATCTGGACTCTTTGCCTGGGAGGAGAAAGGGACAGGGTGAGAATCGCCATCTCTCCCAGGTACTGCACAGAGTAAGGAACTGAGGGGCCCCCTGATCCACCCTTGACCAAGCATCATGATAACTAAATCAATGCGTGGCATAGCTGTGGCTCTGGATTACATCTGGCACCACCACCCTCCCTTTGTATGATGTTGGGGGTAGGAGAGGAGCAGGATGCTCTGCCGTGACTGGGAGGAGTTGACCCCGTGTCAAAGGCTGGGCTGAAATGCACCCTCACCCCGAGCATCCCCACACTCTGGGGACACTCCATGGAGCACAGAAGGTACCCCAACCTCAAATGGGGATTTTAGGACTCAGAGATTTTGCCTGCATGTGCCCCACACCCACGTCTCACCTCTGACAGTCAGGTGCTGGGGAGCACTGAGGGCAGAGCTCCTCACCCAGTTGCTCTCAGTCCTGTGCTGGTATCCACACCTGTAGATCCCTGGGCTGCCCAGGATGACATTCAGCAGCACAAAGTAGTTCAGCTGACCCTGTTGGGCTTCCAGGCTGTACTCTTCCACCCCATCCTTGCAGAAGAGGATTCTGGTAGCAGGTGATCCCTTCTGTATGGAGCACCAGGCCTGAACTGTGTCGCCAGGTTGAGCAAAATGTACGCTGAAGTCCAGATAAGGAGGTGGGAGGTGGCCTGGAGGGAAGACAATGATGTAGTGATGCCAGAAGCAAGCGTTCATGATGTTGTGCGCAAAGTATTCTGGATCAGGGATGGAAGAGTCACGGGGAAGAAAACTCCTCTTCTTTCTCATTTCTATGCCCTGCACACCTCCTTTTCTGTCCACATCCCTGGAGTCACCATCACCTGGGAAGCTGCAGATGTCCGGCAGTCACACTGGCACCTGCACTGTGGGGCAGAGAGGGTTTTGGTTAGAGGGGCAGCGACCTGGTTGTCCCAAATGCCCCTTGGAAGGTCCCCACCCCTGACTCCTTGCTGGACAAGCACCTTCCCACCCATGTGTCTCCATCCTGCATCTCATGGTCACCAAAACTGACACCTCCTCAAGCCCATTTTGGGTGGGATTGTTGTTGCAGATGGATGCCCCTGGCTCCATAAAGCATTCCAGCAGCTGCCCAGTCTCATACTATAACACGAACCCACTTAGAGATTTTGTAAAAAATATGGCCTCTGCTCAGAGCTGTGCTGTAGCTGGAGGAAGCAACTGTCTCCCTCCCCTCATCCAAGCAACTCTGCCCCTCGTTGCTGCACCACTGCTCCACACACCCTTTCCCCATCCTCCGCCGTGCCCAGGACGTGCCCTGTCCTGCCGCGCTCGGCAGCCCTCCAGCACTCAGCCCCAAGGCCAAGAAATCCCCCAACTCACCGAGCAGCAGCAGGAGGAAGGCAGGGCGAGAAGGAGACAGCCTGGCACATCCCACCTGCCCCAGCATTTTTTGGGGTGCTGCAGGAACACCGTCTCCTCTAAGCGTCTGCTGTCCTCTGAGGTGGGGGCAGCGGTTCAAGAGCTGCCTGTGCCGTGGCTGTCAGCGCAGCTGGGACTGCTCCTGTAGCATTTCTGTGGCTAGCAGTGCCTTTCCCACCACGAGAGGCTGTGACGAGTGGGGGCCCTGCCTCAGCCCCCACTGCGGATGCTGTGCCTGCAGAGCTCCTGTTTTCATTTCTGTACACTCAGACAGCGGAGCAAAAACCGTGTCTGCCTGTCCCTTGTGGGCAGCATCCTCCCTGCAAAGCCCTCCTGCTCCTTGTCCCCCACCCTGCTTGGTACTCTTGGTTCCAGACTTACCCGATCTGTTCATGCCCTGGGCTTTGCCCCATAGCTGGATGTTCCCAGGTCCCCATGGGGCCAGGAAAGAACATTCGCCTCTCCAAAACACTTTGGGGACTCGGGCAAGCGATGGGAGATGTTGTGGGAGGCTTGACACTTCTTGTGGGGAAGGTTGAGTCTGGGGTGTGTGTTGGGGGCTGCTGATGTCAAGACCCCAGTCCCATCTGTCCTACCACTTTTTCATTGATAACCATAGGAAAGAGAACTGACCACAGTACTGAGCCTTGGGGAACGCCACTTTTAACCAGACGCCAACTGGATTTTACTCCATTCACCACAACTCTGGGCCTGGCCATCGAGCTGATTTTTTACCCATCCAAGATACCCCTGACCAATCAATCCATGCACAGCCAGTTTCTCCAGGAGAATGGACAACATCCACAGCCTTTCCCTCATCCACTAAGAGGGTCACCTTCTCATAGAAGGAGATCAGGTTAGTCAAGCAGGACCTGCCTTTCATAAACACATGCTGACTGGGCCTGATTGCCTGGTTGTCCTGTACGTGCCATGCGATGGCACTTAAGATCATGTGCTCCATAGCCTTCCTCAGCACTGAGGTGAGACAGGCCGTTAGTCCCCCACATCCTCCTTCTGTCTCTTTTTGTGGACGGGCGTCACACTGGCTAACTTCCAGTCAGCCAGGACTTCCTGGTTAGCCAGGACTGCTCTTAAATGATTAAAATGGCTTGGTGAGTGGTAATTTGGTAAAACTGAAGCAGAAAGAATGCAGCTGTGTATTCCCTTTTTTGTTCTGCAAAGTCAGGGATATGAATATGGGATTTGGATCTGCTCAAAGGGAATGTGGAGCTGGTGGTCTGATCAAGCTGGTTATCTACCCAAAAAGCTGGTTTTTTGCACAGCTTCTGGTGGTAAAAGTGAACATTAGATAGGCCTGTGCACAGATCTTCCCAGAACGGGATGCAATACATGTCATTGGAAACAACTCTTACTATGTAACCCACCTGTGCACAAAAGAAAGTCCCCATGGCCATGCCCCAAAGCCTGGCAACGCCATCCCTGTCCCACAGATGTGCCATGCACTGACACATCCAAGAGCAGCAAGGTGACAGTGTGTAGCTCTGGCATGGGCCCCCAACATGCCACACCCTATGGCACCTTGCCCATCCCTGGGCGACCGGAGCTGGCAGGCTCTGCTTTCCGAGCAGCTGAGGGAGCAGCAGCAGAAGTGTCCGTGCTGGGTTTTGCTGGACCTGGGAACAAGCCATGTGTGATCAGAGGTGCTTTGCCACAAAGAAAAGCCTGGAAGTCTCTTGGTGGTCCTCTGCTGACCCCCGATCACTGTATCGGGCCTTTCTCGGTGCCTCTCCCCGATCCTTAGGTTAGTGCAGGGGGATGGTCCTGGCTTTCCAAGAGGTCTTCAGGAGCCTGGCCACTTGGGACTTGCCCTTAGAGGAGAGTGGATGCCATCGTGGAGGATGGGCTCAGTTGGGCTCAGCACCATCTCAGGTCAGCCCAGCCACTGCGCCTTGGTGCAGCTGCTGGGCCACCAGTGATCTTGCTTTAAAAAAAGCCCTCCTTTTCCCATATCTGCTCTCTCAGCAGTGATCTATTCTCATCCTGCTCACTCTGCATGCTCAGAAGTTGAGCACACAACCACTTGGCCAGACCACTCCTTTGTGTACGCGGCTGGGGCTCTTATATTTAGCAATGAGATTTCCTCCCTGGTGACCAATATCAACCCAACCGCTCCTCCAGAAAGACATGTGTCTCCATGATGCTTTGCTGCATTTGAATTGGGCTTGAATCAGCATTGATTGGTGTGGGAGGCTGGAGGCGCTGTGGGGGGAAGATAGAGCCTGTGGTGCATGTTGGGTGCTGCTGATGCCAAGACCCCATCCCCATCTGTCCCACAGTCGGACACCTCCCGTCCTGTCTCTGGGGTGAGGTTTTCAGCCCAGCACGCCCCTGCCCCACAGATCACAGATTGGAAGGAGTTGGAAGGGACCTCTAGAGAATATCTAGTCCAACTCACCTGCTAGAGTCAGATCGCCTAGAGCAGGTTGCACAGTATTGCGCCCAGGTGGGTTTTGAATATCTCCAGAGAAGGAGACTCCATGGGCAGCCTGTTCCAGTGCTCGGTCACCCTCAAAGTAAACAAGTTTTCTATCATATTTAGATGGAACTGGCTGTGTTCTAGTTTGTTCCCATTGCCCCTTGGCTCGTCCCTGGACAGTGCTGAAAATAGTCTGGCCCCATCCTCTTGACACCCACCCTTTAGACATTTATAAGCGTTGCTAAGATCTTGTCTCGGTCTTCTCTTTTCCAGGGTAAACAGCCCCAGCTCTCTCAGCCTTTCCTCAGAAGAGAGATGCTCCAGTCCCCTCATTGTCCTTGTAGCCCTTTGCTGGACTCTCTCCAGTGGTTCCTTGTCTTTCTTGCACTGGGGAGCTGTTGCGGTTTAGCCCTGCCTGGCAATTATGCACCATGCTGCTGCTCGCTCACTCCTCCCCTGGCAGGATGGGGAGAGAATCGGAAGAGTGAAAGTGAGAGAACTTGTGAGCTGAGATAAAGACAGTTTAATAAGTAAAGCAAAAGCCACGTGTGCAAGCAAATCAAAGCAAGGAATTTATCCAGCACTTCCCATTGGCAGGCAGGTGTTCAGCCATCCCCAGGAAAGTGGGGCTCCATCAGATCTAACGGTTCCTTGGGAAGACAAACGCCATCACTGAGTGCCTCCTCTCCCCCTGCCCCATCTTTCCTCTTCCCCAAGCCCCTTCTAAGCTGAGCATCACATCATATGGCATGGAATATCCCTTGGGTCACTTTGGGTCAGCTGTCCTTTCTATGGCCACTCCCAACTTCTTGTGTAGTCCCAGCCGTCTTGCTGGCAGGGCAGTGTGAGAAGCAGAAGAGGCCTTGGCTCTGTGTAAGCACTGCTCAACAATAACACAACCCACGCCTATATAACAAAACCATCCCTATATTATCATCAACAGTGTTTCCAGCACAAATCCGAAACATAGCCACACACTAGCTACTGTGAAGAAATTAACTCTATCTCAGCTGAAACCAGGACAGGAGCCCAGATCCACCACTTGGACCTGAGTATGGAATGATAGGCTCAGCCATCGTCAGCTCAGCATTTTTCCAGGCAGAGTATTCACAGTCCCAATGTGCGTTGGCGTCGCCTGCCCTGCACAGATAAATCGGTGGTCCAAGTTCCATCACTACTAAACCACACAGTGTGTCCCAGAGAGGGTATACTGAGTTTTGAACAAATTATATGGGTATGGGTATCATTGTTTGTCAAATGAGACCAATTGTCATTGATTGAAGTGATGTAATTATGACCAATACAACCTAATCAGAGGGCTTGAGCTGTCGGGCCCAATCTCTGAATTTCAACTTCTCGACTCCTGCAATTATAAATGCTAGTGCAATTCCAGTTATAGCATTCTGGACTATCTAAGCGAGAAATATTCAAGTTTGCATATTGGACGCTGACGTGCATGGGATTGTCCGGTAAGCTAATGGTCCCATTCCAATCAATGCACCAGTCAGTACTCTGCATATAATGCCAATCACCATGTTGGTGTGCTCCCCACACCCTGGGTATATGGTTTCCCCATGGTGTGTTGGTGCACTGGTCCCCAGAAGGATGATAGGTTGTCCCAGTTGTTTCAGCACCAGTCTCAAACTTTGGTGCTTTAGTGATATTGCAGTTATCTGCGGTTCCATTTCCCTGAGAGGTCCATTGTAGGACATATTTCCCCTCCTCAGTGTGCCATGTTAGATTGGTATAGGCCAGTCCGTGATCCCTGGTGCAATTTCTTGGCATTCGGAGTACCTGCAAACACAAAAAAAGAAGTGCTCGGTCTTGATTTGACCAGCAGATATTAGGTTAGAAGGTGGGTACTATCCATCAAGTACTGATTTGATGGAGTTTTCCAGTGCTATCTTTCCCTTCCCAAGTTTGGGTTACTAATTCTGCCATGTTTGGTATGGCTGCAATTAAAGGTGTGGTATTGGCATCCAATCGCCTATCATCAACGGTAAGCCGCCACTGTCTGTTTTGGGGGCAGCTGAGCGGCAGCTATGGCAACATTCACATCCCGAGTAGTTTGTATACAGTCCCGGGCATGAGCTACATATGTCTTTAGGCTATCTGGGAGGCCACGGATAAGGGGAGTTAATCGTGCTGAATCAAGAGGGGCTAGCAAGGGGTTCTCCTCTGTCTCACGGGTCTATGCTGCCAGCCCAATTAGCAGCCCACATTGTTAATGACTAGCTATGATTACTGGGTGTAGTAGTTAAAAACACTCCAGGAGCCCAACAGCCTTCAGCTTCTTCCTCGCTCAGCAAGATTCGATCCCCTCCTGTGAGGGAGACTTGACACATGTGTTCTGTCTCAGATTCCTCTGGATTCCTGGAATACTTTTCCTGCAACTTGGCCAATTCAGCAGGAGACCAGGGAATGCTGCGTACGGTAGTACAAACATCGTCATCCCCCTCGTCTGTGGTTTCGGTTTTAAGCAACGTCCATATAGGTACGGATCCTGGGGTATCAGCCATGAGGGAATCTACTTGTTTTCCCAATTTCTCATTGTTTTCTTTTTCTAAAGGCAATGATGTTTTCAGTACTTTACTATTTTCTTTTTCTAAAGTCAATAGTCTTCGCAATACTTCACTATTTTCCAAAGTCAGTGAAGTTTTCAGTTTCTCATTTTCTGACTTTTCCAAAGTCAGCGATGTTTTCAAGACTTCATTTTCTGACTTTAGAGAGGCATATTCTACATCTGCAATTCCTTCGGGGGAAGGGGACGTTTTGATTTCTTTAGCGCGCAAGAAAAACAAGCCCCCAACACTGCACAAACAATTCCTTTGCCTTTACCTTTTTTAATCTTTTGTTCAATTCTGCACAGTTCCATCTGCTCTACCACCTTGTCTTCATCTTTCCAATATTTTTAGTTCCATTCTCTTCCTGCTTGGGATGGTGTACACTTCTATTTTCACAGCAATCTTGCTGACTGTGTCAATTTTCTGTCACGTAAAGGGTAAGAGTCTGGTGTGGCTGAGGGAGGCCCTCCCTTTGAGTCACGAGGTTCAGAAAGGACCCCCTTGCTTTCCAAACTCCTTCTCAGAGAGGAGCCTAGCTGCGGCTAGGTCCAGTCTCAGTCCCAGACTTGGTCAATGGTTTATGTTTAAAGGATTATATATAGCCACACACACACACACACGTATATATATATATAGCCACATATCAGAGTTAATGTTTGCCTGTCAGAGCTCCCACCGGCCTTGCACTGACTCAGTTTTGCAAAGTCGAAACTAATAGAAAGCTTATTAAAGCGACAGATATAAAGAGTTCAGAAGTGCCATTGATAAATGCACTTACAGCAATAGCATTAATACATGACTATGATTATAATTATAGCAAAATACTACCCTGGGTATTCTCACAGAAAAGCTGAAATCGCAATTGCTTACCAAGAAGACGTCCCTATCTTGGGTGGAGGAGAAGAAACACAGCCTGTCGACTGCCTCTTCCAGGTCTTCAATTCCTTCTCCCTCCCTGCCCCCCAGGGGTAACTTCATCAATATCCTTTATACCCCAACCTTAGCTGTTACCTCCTAGGGGGTGACGTTTCACGTGATTTGGGTGGAGTTGAGTACTATAGTCATAGATGTTTAGCATGTACTCCTTTTAGCTCATTCTCATATTTAGGGGTGTCAACTGTAAAATTAATTTCACGGATAATGAAGCAAAAGGTCTCACTCGGGGCACTGAGAATTCAACACAAATTCTGTAGAATTCTACACAAATTCTATGTAGAAATCATGTCTGTTTGTTCAACAATCTCTAGCCAGAACAGGGCCATCTTGCCGCCAATAGACTAGCTCTTTTGGCTGCTATTCATACCACCCTTGTGGATGTCCATCCCCAATGTTTATATAAGAGATAAGAGGACATCGGTGTTTTTAACCTCTTATGTGCAACTCCCACACCGCCAAAACTAGCACATCGCATTAACAAGATGGCTGGTGCCCATGGAACTGCCCTTGGCTGTTGGCACCACCCCGGGTGATGGGAAGTGCAGGAGGGATGTAGGATGTGGAGGGCATGGCTGTCGGAGGCTGGAACTGTCCACCCATCCCCCTGTGTCCTTCAGGGGTGCAGGGTGGGACCTGGCAATGGAGACGCTGCTTTCTGTGAGCAAGCGGGACATCTGTGGAGGTGAAATGCACCTGGAAGGGTGGGAGATTCAGTTGTCCTTCATCTGTGGGGAGAGCAGGGGCTGCGCAAAAGAGAGCAGAGCAATGGCAGCATGTCCCTTGGTCAGACCACAACTGGGAGCCTGGTGTGGCTCACGCTCCACTCATGGCAAAGAGGCATGGGGACAGGAGGGAGCCCAGAGCAGTGAGGACATCAGAGGACAATGGGGATGGGGATGTCTCTAGGCTGCCTGTCCTTGCTGTCACAGTGAGTCCATCTCTTCAGGATGAGGGTGATGATGGGGGCGGAGACGAGGAGGAGTAGGGTGAGGACAGAGCGCAGGATCCAGACCCAGAGGTACATGGCTGTCCCTGGAAGAGAGGAGGGTCACAACGTGGACAAGGCAAGTCCAGGAGGAAGGAGATGGTGGGAAGAGCTCATCAGCAATCGCTCCTGCCCCAGGTGAGAGCACTGTCTTGTGCAGATTGGTCAGAAATGCAGACCTTGTGAATCTCACTGCCTTGCGCTGGGACCATCCCAGACACCAAGGAGAACCCCTAGGTCACGTCTTGCTTCATTGGACTCATGGGGAATGATCCATCTCATGCAAATGTCCCCAATTTCCCTGCGGTGTGCTCGTAAAGGTAGAGGAGTCACTTTAGGGCATCCCTGCACAAGCCCATGCTCACTCAGCAGCCCCAGCCCTGGCTTGCTGATCCTGGAAACTGCTGAGACCCATATCTGGATCAGAGGTGGGTGTTGGAGGGAGAAGGGGACCCCTTGGGAGGGAATGTCGCAGAAGAGCATCCCTTGGTGGAGATGGGACACTGAGGTGTGGGAAGGACACCAGTGCCATGCCCTGCCTGCCCCAGCACGCAGCTCGGTCCTCAGCAGAGCCATGTGGTGGCAATTTTCCCGTCCCTTCTTCCCACACCACTGTGCCACGTCTCAGCTGTGACAGCCAGGTGCAGGGAGCACTGAGGGCAGAGTTGCACATGCGTACAACCCTGTACTGTCCGAGGTGACATTTGGAATCTGGCTGCTCATGGCTTGGATGGACGTACACTTTGCTGGGTAAAAAGGGGCTGTATGGCCGGGCCGAAAGAGTTGTGGTGAATGGAGTTAAATCCGGTTGGCAGGCGGCCAGCAGTGGTGTGATCAATGACCTGGATGAGGGGATCGAGTGCACCCTCAGTAACTTTGCAGATGACACCAAGTTGTGTGGGAGTGTACAGGGTCTACAGAGGGATCTGGACAGGCTGGATTGAATGGCCGTGGCCAACTGTATGAAGTTGAACAAGGCTCCGTGCTTTGTCCTGCACTTGGGTCACAAAACCCCCAGGCAACGCTACAGGCTTGTGGAAGAGGGGCTGGAAAGCTGCCTGGTGGAAAAGGACCTGGGGGTGTTAGTCAACAGGCAGCTGAATATGAGCCAGCAGTGTGCCCAGCTGGACAAGCTGGAGCGTGTCCAGAGAAGGCAAAAAATCAGAGAACAGGACTGATGAGGAGCTGCTGGGGAAGTGGGGTTGTTTAGCCTGGAGAAAAGGACCTTGTGGCTCTCTTCCAATACCATTAAGGAGGTCATAGTGAGGTGGGTGTTGGTAGTGCCAGGGGAGGTTTAGATGGGACGTTAGGAAAAATTTCTTCACTGAAAGAGTTATCATTCATTGGAAGAGGCTGCCCAGGGAAGTGGTTGAGTCACCAGCCCTGGAGGTATTTAAAACACACGTGGATGTGGTGCTTCGGGGCATTGTTTAGTGGTTGGACTTGGCAGGGCTAGGTTAAAGGTTGGACTTGATGATCTTAAAGGTCTTTTCCAACTACAATAACTCTATGATTCTATGATGCTAAGAGGGCAGGAGCCAGGATGTTCACCTGGAGAGATGGCATGGGGATGGCACAGGTCAGTGTTAGTGGAGATGGTGTTGGAAAATGCGCTGGATGTGGGAGGGGAAGAGTGTCCTATCCAGGAGTTCACACACGGGGAATAAAGCCATCGCATCTATCCCATCTCCACCCCACACACGTCCCTTGCTGGGCAAGCACCTTCCCACCCATGTGTCTGCATCCAGCACGTCCTTGGTTTCCTCTCTTGACACAAAGACAAGCCTCTTTTGGGGGGGTCTTGACCTGCTGCAGGGGGACACTGGGAGTGCAGGGAGGGAATCACTCACCTGTGGTCGATGGTCCTGCCTGGGAGCTGGACTCTGTAGCTGGGAGGAGAAAGGGACGGGGTGAGAGTGTCCAGCTCTCGCAGGTACCAGAGACTAAGAAACTGTGGGGACCCTATGATTCACCATCTATGAACTGGTGTGATAAATAATGCAGGGCTGTGGCTGTGGACAAGATCTGGCACCACCACTCTGCCTTTCTGTGATGTTGGGGTAGGAGAGGAGCAGGATGCTCTGCCGTGACTGGGAGGAGTTCTCCAGTGACAAAGGCTGGGCTGAACTGAGCCTGAGCATCCCAAGTGCCCCTGGGGCACAGGGATGTGTCCTCATCCTCAACTGGGATTTGTAGGATCCCTTTTGGAGGGCTTGACTTGCTACTGGGGGATACTGGGAGTGCAAGGAGGGAATCACTCACCTGTGGTCGATGGTGCTGCCTGGGATCTGGACTCTTTGCCTGGGAGGAGAAAGGGACAGGGTGAGAATCGCCATCTCTCCCAGGTACTGCACAGAGTAAGGAACTGAGGGGCCCCCGATCCACCCTTGACCAAGCATCATGATAACTAAATCAATGCATGTCAGAGCTGTGGCTCTGGATTACATCTGGCACCACCACCCTCCCTTTGTATGATGTTGGGGGCAGGAGAGGAGCAGGATGCTCTGCCGTGACTGGGAGGAGTTGACCCCGTGTCAAAGGCTGGGCTGAAATGCACCCTCACCCCAAGCATCCCCACACTCTGGGGACACTCCATGGAGCACAGAAGAGTCCCCAACCTCAAATGGGGATTTTAGGACTCAGAGATTTTACCTGTGTGTGCCCCACACCCATGTCTCACCTCTGACAGTCAGGTGCTAGGGAGCACTGAGGGCAGAGCTCCTCACCCAGTTGCTCTCAGTCCTGTGCTGGTATCCACACCTGTAGATCCCTGCGCTGCCCAGGGTGACATTCAGCAGCACAAAGTAGTTCAGCTGACCCTGTTGGGCTTCCAGGCTGTACTCTTCCACCCCATCCTTGCAGAAGACAATTCTGGTAGCAGGTGATCCCTTCTGTATGGAGCACCAGGCCTGAACTGTGTCGCCAGGTTGAGCAGAATGTATGTTGAGGTTCAGATGAGGAGCCGGGAGGTGACCTGGAAGGAAGATAGTGATGTAGTGATGCCAGCAGCAAGCGTTCACGACGTTGTGGGTGTAAAATATTCTGGGATGGAAGAGTCACGGGGAAGAAAACTCCTCTTCTTGATCATCTCCACGCCCTGCACACCTGCCTTTCTGTCCATGTCCCTGGAGTCACCATCACCTGGGAAGCTGCAGATGTCCTGGGTGGTCACACTGGCACCTGCACTGTGGGGCAGAGAGGGTTTTGGTTAGAGGGGCAGTGACTTGGTTGTCCCAAATGCCCCTTAGGAGGTCCACACCCCTGAGTCCTTGCTGGACAAGCACCTTCCCACCCAAGTCTCCATCCTTCACCTCCTTTGTCTTCTTGCTTGACACCTCCCCAAGCCCATTTTGGGTGGAATTGTTGTGGCAGATGGATGCCCCTGGCTCCATAAAGCACTCTAGCAACTGTCCAGTCTCATTCTATGACAGCAACCCATTTAGAGTTTTTGTAAAAATACACACTTTGCTCAAAGCTGTGCCATAGCTGGAGGAAGCAATCATCTCCCTCCCCTCATCCAAGCAACTCTGACCCTCATTGCTGCACCGCTGCTCCACACACCCTTTCCCCATCCTGCCCTGTGCCCAGGAGATGCCCTGTCCTGCCGCGCTCGGCAGCCCTCCAGCACTCAGCCCCAAGGCCAAGAAATCCCCCAACTCACCGAGCAGCAGCAGGAGGAAGGCAAGGCGAGAAGGAGACAGCCTGGCACATCCCACCTGCCCCAGCACTTTTTGGGGTGCTGCAGGAACACCCTCTCCTCTAAGCATCTGCTGTCCTCTGAGGTGGGGGCAGCAGTTCAAGAGCTGCCTGTGCCGTGGCTGTCAGCGCAGCTGGGACTGCTCCTGTAGCATTTCTGTGGCTAGCAGTGCCTTTCCCACCACGAGAGGCTGTGACGAGTGGGGGCCCTGCCTCAGCCCCCACTGCGGATGCTGTGCCTGCAGAGCTCCTGTTTTCATTTCTGTACACTCAGACAGCGGAGCAAAAACCGTGTCTGCCTGTCCCTTGTGGGCAGCATCCTCTCTGCAAAGCCCTCCTGCCCCTTGTCAGCCATCCTGCTTTGCATGGTTCGAGCCAGAGCTACCCAATCTGGCCTGGGCTGTGCCCCATAGCTGCATGTCCCCAGGTCCCCATGCAAAAACATCAAAAAACATCAGCCGTCTCTAATCCCCTTGTGGTCCCGGAACAGTGAGAGACGGCAATGAATAAATTCTTGTAACTCGCCTGCCAGAGACTCTCTGATGAGCAAGGTCCCTCTACAAGGGGTAGTGTAACCAGCTGGCTGGTGCCCAGGGTACTGCCCTTGGCTGTTGGAAGCACCCCGGTTGATGGGAAGTGCTGGAATGACTCAGGACCTGGAGAGCATGGCTGTGTTCCTGAGCTACAGGGACTGACCTGGCAACAGAGACAGTGCTTTGTGTGAGCAGGAGGGGCACCTGCAGGGGACAAAGGCACCAGGGAAGGTACAAGAGTCAACTGGCTTTTGTCTGAGGAGAGAGCAGGGGCTGAGCAAAAGAAATCAGAGCAATGTGAGGACTTGCTTTTGGGCATGCTAGCATAACTGGCCTGACCACAAGTGGTACTGGGCTTTGCTTGTGTTGGAGAGTTGTGGGGACAGCAGAGAGTCCAAGGCAGTGAGGGCATCAGAGGGCAATGGGGACAGGAACGTCTCAGGGCTGCCCCGCCCCGCTAGCACCATGGATCCATCTCTCAAATCTTGGTGTGATGATGGGGGGGATGCCAGAAGGAGCAGGGTGAGGGCAGAGTTCAGGATCCAGACTCAGAGGGGCATGGCTTGCTCTGGAAGAGAAAAAGGTCACAACGTGGACAAGGGATGTTAAGGAGGAAGGACTTGGTGGGAAGGGTTCACAAGCAATCACTCACCTGTGGGTGGGAGCAGTGTCTTGGGTGAGGGGCTGCTGCCTGTCAGAGAAATGCAGACCTTGTGACTCTCCCTGTCTTGCTCTGGGAGCATCCCAGGCACTGAGCAGACCCCCCAGCTCATGCCTTGCTTCTTGACACCCTTGAGGAAGCCGCCAGCTGATATGAATCTCCCCAGTTTCCCTGAGGTCAGCTTGTAAAGGTAGAGGGGAGATGTGTTCCCAGACTCCCTCAGCAGCCCCAGCCCTGCCTTTCTGCTCCTGGGCAGTGCCGACACCCATATCTGGATGAGAGGTGGGTGTTGGAGGGAGAAGGGGACCCCTTTGGGGAGGGGATCTCTCACTAGAGCATCCCTCAGTGGAGACAGGACACTCAGGTTTACTTGTTTTCACCCACACAGCCCAGGTTTTTCTCCCCATGTGAGAACCACAGAGTGCACCCTCAGCATGTTTGCTGACAACACTAAGAAGCGTGGTGCAGTCAACTCCCTGTAGGGAAGGGATCCATTCTGTAGGGACATTGAGAGGCTTGAGAGGTGGGCCCATGCGGACTGCATGAAGTTCAACAAGGCCAAGTTCAAAGTCCTGCACAAGGGTCAGCACACTGTCAAGCACATCTACAGGCTGGGCGGATAATGGATGGAGAGTAGCCCTGAGAAGAAGGACTTGGGAGTGCTGATTGATGAGAAGCATAACATGAGCTGGCAATGTGCATTTGCACTCCAGAAAGCCACCTGTGTCCTGGGCTACATCAAAAAGCAGTGTGAGCAGCAGGTCCACTGAGGGGATTCCGCCCCTCTACTCTGCTTTGGTGAGACCCTCCTGGAGTACTGCGTCCAGCTCTGGGGTCCCCAGTACAGGAAAGACATGGAGATGTTGGAGCGAGTCAAGAGGAGGGCCACGAAGATGATCAGAGCTCTGGAGCACCTCTGCTATGAAGACAGGCTGAGAGAGTTGGGCTTGTTCAGCCTGGAGAAGAGAAGGCTCCAGAGAGACTTATAGCAGCCTTCCAGTATCTAAAGGGGCCTACAAGAAATTTGGAAAGGGACTCTGTATCAGGGAGTGTGGTGATAGGACAATGGGTAATGGGTTTAAACTAAAACAGGGTAGATTTAGAGGAGGTATTAGGAAGAAATTCTTTATTGTAAGGGTGATGAGGCACTGGAAAAGGTTCCCCAGAGAGGCTGTGGATGCCCCATCCCTGGAAGTGTTCAAGACCAGGTTGGATGGGGCTTTGGGCAACCTGGTCTAGCGGAAGATGCCCCTGCCCATGGCAGGGGGGGTTGGAACTAGATGATCTTTCAGGTCCCTTCCCACCCACTCCATTCCATAATTCATTGATCAAGCTGGGGGAAGGACACCAGTGCCATGCCCTGCCTGCTGCAGCACAGAGCTGAGTGCTCAGCAGAGCCACATGGTGGTAGTGTCCTGTCCCTTGTGCCCACACCACTGTGCCGTGTGTCAGCTGTGAGAGCCAGGTGCCTGGGAGCACCGAGGGCAGAGCTCCTCAGCCGGTCGCTCTTGCCCCTGTGCTGGTTTGCCCACGCGTATGTCCCTGTACGTTAGCGGTAATTCAGTAAAAATAAAATGGAAAAAAAAACAGCAGTACATCCTGCTGCTTCTGTTGCAATGTAGGCGGCGTGAAGATGGGATGGCACGATGGAGAAGTCAAGCTGGTGGAGCAGGACCATGGTGCCAGCCTGAGTGTCTGTATGGAGGAGGGAAGGCTTTAGCCAGAGGGATGGACTTTCTGGGCCATGGAGACGAGCAGCAGCAATGCTGGATGTGTAGAGACAACCTGTAAACCCACAATGTGCCCTTCTTATACCGGAATTTGCACACTGCACATTGGCCCGTGTGTCTGCCTAGGAGAAGACACACGGAAATTTGTTAGCCCTTTTCCAAAGGAGAGGGGGTCAGGAAGGAAACGAGAGGCAGAAAGATGAGTGCAGGGGGATGCTCCCGACTTTCCAAGAGGTCTTCAGGATCCCGGCCTGTCAGGATGTCCTCTTAGAGGACAGTGCATGCCACCGTGAAGGACATATTCAGCTGGGCTCAGCGCCTTCTCAGCTCAGCCCAGCCACTGCTCCTCTGTGCCGCTGTGCTGGGTCTCGAGCAACCTTGCTCTAAAAAAAAGCTCTCCCTTTCCTGCGTCTGCTGTCTCAGCAGCAAGGTATTCACCTCCTGCTCGCTCTGCATGCTCAGAAGTTGACCGTGCAACCACTTGGCCAGACTACTCCTTTGTGCTGTGGCTCTTATATTTAGCAATGAGATTTCCTCCCTGGTGACCAATATCAACCCAACCTCTCCTCCAGACAGACGTCTGTCCCCATGGTGCTTTGCTGGGGTTGAGCTGGGCTTGAAGTAGAATAGAAAAGTGCAGCAGCACCTGCAAATTTCCAAGGTAGGGGCCAAGAACAGGTGTGAAAGGGCAGAGGGCTGGCAGGCTGGAAACCAGACCACCTCTTTGCATAGCTATGGCCTTAGTTGGCTGTGTTCTTGACTGGATGATGAATCTTTCCACCCCATTTATGAAGGCATATCCAACAGAGAGTAGGAGGATTTGGCCTGATGTTCCTTGGGGGTTTGGATCTGTAGAAGAGGTCTCCCCTTGCTCTTCTCCACCTCTGGCTTGCTTTTTGAGGTACAGTGCTGAAATGGCTATTTCCAGATTTGTGTTCCAATACATTAAATTTCAATAAATTTTATTCTCAATAAATAGTCCCAATGCCATCCTGATATCTACTCTTGAATCCTGGTGCTCCTCCTTTCCAAAGCTTTTTTTGGATGTCATCCTGCTGATGGTTGACACTAACTCAGGTTCTCCCTGCAGATGTACACACTGACCGACTGGGCAGAGTTCAGGTGAGTTCAGCTCCTGCAGAGGCTTTCAGGCTGTGCAAGCTCTGATTGGGTCCAGGATGTGGTATTTTTGGAGGAGGAGAAAGGCCAACCCCCATGAGGGGGGTAATCATCATTACACATAGCTATTAACAGAGATGTATGAGCGCATCAGTGCATATGTATCTGTGTACTTGCATCTAGATATGTGTATTGGTGTGTAGATTAAAAAGCAGACTCATAGTTGTATCACACAGTTTATGCATACACATGAGGCACTTTACATAGTGGGATGGAGATGTCTTCACTTCAGGTACTCCCGTAGAGATTGACAATACATGGAATATATTTTTACATCATACATTGTAAAGATATTGCAAGTCAAAGATGTACGTTTGGTGAAAGTCATGCAGAAGATATATATGGTGTGTGTGGAAAGAGCTGGGCACAGTGGATGGGTTAGGTGTGGAGATGTTGTCATGGAAAGGGCTTGTGGGTAGGTGTTGCGGTCCCAAGCTGAGTGCTGGCAATTCCCCAGCAAGAACTGGGGAAGAGAAGCAGCAGGGGTGGCCTACGGCAGGTTCATGTTGATGGGGAGAAACTTGCTGTCAGCCTGCAAGGCTGCCTGTCAAACCCGATCTGCGTGGTGAGTGGAAATGGGGTTGGGAAGGGAAAGGTGGAGAAGATGGTCAGCTGAGGAGCTGGGGCAGCATCACCAAGGCTCCCCACACAGCGCCCTGCCCGTGACAGCAAAGCCCAAGGAAGCCCAACCTGGAGACCCCAGCCCCATTTTACCAGCACGGGAGCTCTCTGCCAGAGAGAAGAGACCAAGGTGGGCAAGCCTCCCTGTGCACTTGCCATGCTGGAGCGCTATCTGGGCTGGCTGCATGAGTGGCTCAGCGTGGCATACGTTGTGGTGGTGTTCATGTCTTGCATGCGAGGCTTTAGAGGGAGAATTAAACCATGTTATTTCATCTGTGGGCTTTGAGCTCTGCATAGGCAGCTGTCCCTGGGCTACAGGAGTGCAGAAAGCAGCTGTGCACTTTCGACAAGCACGCTGGGATCAAATTACCAAAAATAATAGCAGTTTTGGGGCAGTATTGTGTTTCCAGGTGGTCCCTTATTCCCTCTTTGTTGTTGTTTTCCCAAGGGTTTTTATTTTTCCCCTTGGAGAGACTGAAAGAAAATGTTACCTAAGGGATTTAGGCGTGAACGATTTTTCTAGCTTGTGAGAGTAAACCTTACAATTCTGACAGCAGCAGCAAAGGACTGGAATTCTTCATGATGAGGAAAAGTGTTTGCAGAAGACACAGAGAAAATATGTAATTTCTGGGCGGAAAAAGTATCTTCTTGTTGTTGTTGAAGTGTCATACTTTGAAACAGAAATGGGGATCAAGTGAGAGTAGACTTGGGCACTTGGACACAGAAATAAATATCATTTTCTCTGAGAGTATGGGATGGGTTCTTGTTCGAATGACCCCATGGGACTCCCCATCCCATGCCACCGGTGCAGACCCCAGCCAGCACATCCTGTCCTTGGGGCCCTGCTCCCTGGGTTGCTATCAAAGTGGCAAAACTGTGCACAAAGCTGGTGCCCTGGTGGGGTGGCGTGAGAAACAGAAAAGGCCTTGATGCTGTGTAAGCACTGCTCAGCAATGACAAAAACATGCCTGAATTATCAACACTGTTTCCAGCACAGGTCCAAAACACAGCCCCATACAGGCTACTATGAAGAAAATTAACTCTCTCCCAGCCAAAACTAGCACATCACAGTAACAAGATGGCCGGTGCCCTTTGAACTGCTGTTGGCTGTTGGCACCACCCCAGATGATGGGAGGGGTAGGAGCGATGCAGGACATGGAGGGCATGGTTGCCTGAAGCTGGAACTGTCCAGTCATCCCCCTGTGTCCTCCAGGGCGGCAGGGTTGGACCTGGTTGGTTTGCCCCCCAACAGACTCCATCATTGCCTAGGTTGGACATAACAGGGTGAGTTGTGGCACAGCTTTGATGCTAAACTACGTTCACACTCCACTACTGCCTCTCCTTGCTCATCTTGGCCCTGCTTTCCTTCCCAGGCCAAAATCCCAGCCAAAACTCATTTGTTACCCTCGTCGTACCCAAAATGGCCCATGCCATTGGAGTGTTACAATACCAGGAAAGATCATGGGATTACCCGTGTTCTTGAACATTATGCTCTTGCATCAAAATTGTCATCACTTTGTGACTCCTGGCTTGCATTTATGCTGATGCTCTAGCTGGGAAGAGCTTTGCAGCTTTCCAAGCCGGCTGGGATTTGATGTCCCCACGTGAGCTCTGTGCACAAGGTTTGTCTTTGAACCCCCGGAGACAGACAACTGTTTGCTGGAGGCATTTCACCGGACACATTTCCTGAGATAAGGTAACAGCAGCTCCTTTCGCTCTTTTGTGCCTCTTCATGCTTTTAGTTACAGCTCAAAGATCTTCCATGCTTTCCATATTTGTCCTTGCCTCTCTCAGAGAACTTGGGTGGACACCACCTCTGCCTGCACAACATGGTCTTCACAAAGTTGGGAGCACAGTGTTTCTAGTGGAGAGGGATCTTGGGGTCTTCTGGAGTCTTTTGACAGCCATATCATAATCATGAGAAAATCTTAGCTTCATAGAGTTTGTGTTCTGGGAACCTACCCCAAAACACAAATCCTCATGGTGGGGAGGGAGAACCATCAACGATCCATGTGAATTCCCTGTCTTGTGTTGGGTAACGCAGAAGTTGCCTGCATCACCTCTCACTTTCTCCTAAGTTGGCGTACAGTGAATCTTCGGAGAAGTTTGGACTGGAGACCTTCAAAAGAGAAAAGACAGCAGCCTCAGCCTCCTGGTGCCCACCACAGCCACAGACCCTGGGGCTGGGCTGGCATCGTGGAAGGAGGACAATGACAGCCCCAGCAGAGCCATGGGAAAATCCCAGCCTCATGGGGGTTGGCCTTTCTCCTCCTCCAAAAGCAACACATCCTGGAGCCAAGAAGATCTTGCAGAGCCCGAGGAACTCTCCAGGAGCTGAACTCACTTTAACTCTGCGTAGTCCTTCAGTGTTGGCATCTGTGGGGAGAACCTGAGTTAGTGTCAACCATCAGCAGGATGACATCCAAAACAGGTTTGGAAGGAAGGAGCACAAGGTTTCAAGAGTAGATATCAGGATGGGATTGGGCCTATTTATTAAGAAGATCATTTCTTTAGATTTAATTTATTGGGAATAAAAAGAATATTTCTTAAGAACACTGACGACAGGACCTGGTCTGCATTACAAGCGAGGAGTGGAAGGGCACAGGGGACTTTGTACTTACAGTAATTCCGGTTGTCAGCAGAAGAGTCCTCAGCACTACCAGCATCACAGAGCAGTGCGAGAGAGAGCAGGGAGAAAATATGCTTAGATTCTACAGCCTCACTGCCACCCCACAGTGATGGAACCATTTGGGTCATTCCCACGGGTGATGCTTTCTTGTATCATGGCAAATGCTGGAGTTAAGCCCAGGGTAAGTTCTGATTCTCCCTGCCTCCACCCTGGGCAAAGCCACCCACGGACACAGACCATGCTGCCCCTGGCCAAGGACCACCTCAGGGAGCCCAGGATGCCCCCGTCTCCATCACCTGCCAGCCCCGCAGCCAGGAGGGATTGCTGCTCACCTTTGGCATCGGTCTCTGCAGGCCCCTGCAAGGCAAAGAAAGGGAGGGGTGGGGAGGCAGAGGTACTGCACAGCCCTGGCTTTCCATGCTCTGGGCTGCACAATGAAGATGCTGGGCTGAACCTCCACACCTCACTCAGAGGACTTGTTTTAGAGCCCAGCCTATGCAAGCGTGAATCCCGTTGCCCAGAGTGGTTTCTCCCAAGCTCTCAGCATCTGTGGACAGCCCAAGTGTGGAGGAGCAGGTCTTGCTCCACTCAGGCCAGCTCGGGTAGGGAGGGCTGGGAGTGCAGAGGGCTGGGAGCAAATGTCTGCCTGGGGCAGGGATGCATTTGGCCATCGCAGTGTTCCCCATCACAGCACCTTTTCTTCCCCCAGCTGATAAAGGAAAGGCCTGCGAGGCTCAGCTTCCCCTGAAACAGGGGGTAAGGAGCCGACCATCATAAACAGGCATGGGTCATTTGAACTTGCCTCTGGGTTTCAGGTCTGTTTTATCCTCAGTTTCCCTAAATCGCTCACCTTTCTTCACGGCACAGTAGCTGGCTGCAGCAAGGAGGAGGATGGAGACAGCTGCCACTCCCAGCCCGATGCCTGTGTGTAAGTGGTGGATATGGTGTTGTGGACCTAGTGGGGAGAGAAGTTGTTGGGAAAGAGGAGGAGTCATGGGGAGAAGCAGAGAGCAGGACCTTAGGGCCAGGCCAGACGCCAGGTGATGAACCTCCCCATGTCCTGGTGCCAGCATCCCGGCATGCTTCAGCCTGATGTTAAGGGGGACATGGGGAGTGCAGGGAGGGAATCACTCACCTGTGGTCGATGGTGCTGCCTGGGATCTGGACTCTGTGGCTGGGAGGAGAAAGGGACAGGGTGAGAACGTCCAGCTCTCCTGGGTACTGCAGAGACTAAGAAACTGTGGGGACCCTCTGATTCACCATCTATGAACTGGTGTGATAAACAATGCAGCGCAGGGCTGTGGCTGTGGACAAGATCTGGCACCAAAACTCTGCCATTCTGTGATGTTGGGGTAGGAGAGGAGCAGGATGCTCTGCCATGACTGGGAGGAGTTCTCCAGTGACAAAGGCTGGGCTGAACTGAGCCTGAGCATCTCAAGTGCCCCTGGGGCACCACAGGGTCCCCACCCTCAATTGGGATTTGTGGGGCCCTTTTTGGAAAGCTTGACTTGTGACTGGGGGACATGAGGTGTGCAGGGAGGGAATCACTCACCTGTGGTCGATGGTGCTGCCTGGGATCTGGACTCTTTGCCTGGGAGGAGAAAGGGACGGGGTGAGAATTGCCATCTCTCCTGGGTACTGCACAGAGTAAGGAACTGAGGGGCCTCCTGATCCACCCTTGACCAAGCATCATGATAACTAAATCAATGCGTGGCATAGCTGTGGCTCTGGATTACATCTGGCACCACCACCCTCCCTTTGTATGATGTTGGTGTCAGGAGAGGAGCAGGATGCTCTGCCGTGACTGGGAGGAGTTGCCCCCGTGTCAAAGGCTGGGCTGAAATGCACCCTGACCCCGAGCATCCCCACTGTCTGGGGACACTCCATGGAGCACAGAAGGGTCCCCAGCTCCAACTGGGCTCAGAGATTTTATCTGTGTGTGTCCCACACCCACGTCTCACCTCTGACAGCCAGGCGCCGGGGAGCACTGAGGGCAGAGCTCCTCACCCAGTTGCTCTCAGGCCTGTGCTGGTATCCACACCTGTAGATCCCTGCGCTGCCCAGGGTGACATTCAGCAGCACAAAGTAGTTCAGCTGACCCTGTTGGGCTTCCAGGCTGTACTCTTCCACCCCATCCTTGCAGAAGACGATTCTGGTAGCAGGTGATCCCTTCTGTATGGAGCACCAGGCCTGAACTGTGTCGCCAGGTTGAGCAGAACGTATGTTGAGGTTCAGATGAGGAGCCGGGAGGTGACCTGGAAGGAAGATAGTGATGTAGTGATGCCAGCAGCAAGCGTTCACGACGTTGTGGGTGTAAAATATTCTGGGATGGAAGAGTCACGGGGAAGAAAACTCCTCTTCTTGATCATCTCCACGCCCTGCACACCTGCCTTTCTGTCCACGTCCCTGGAGTCACCATCACCTGGGAAGCTGCAGATGTCTTGGGCGGTCACACTGGCACCTGCACCGTGGGGCAGAGAGGGTTTTGGTTAGAGGGGCAGCGACCTGGTTGTCCCAAATGCCCCTTGGGAGGTCCCCACCCCTGAGTCCTTGCTGGACAAGCACTTTCCCACCCATGTGTCTCCATCCTGCATCTCATGGTCACCAAAACTGACACCTCCTCAAGCCCATTTTGGGTGGGATTGTTGTTGCAGATGGATGCCCCTGGCTCCATAAAGCATTCCAGCAGCTGCCCAGTCTCATGGTATGACTTGAACCCATTTAGAGGTTTTGTAAAAATACGTCTTTTTATCAGAGCTGTGCCATAGCTGGAGGAAGCAATCATCTCCCTCCCCTCATCAAAGCAACTCTGCTCCTCGTTGCTGCACGGCTGCTCCACACACCCTTTCCCCATCCTCCCTTGTGCCCAGGACATGCCCTGTCCTGCCACGCTCGGCAGCCCTCCAGCACTCAGCCCCAAGGCCAAGAAATCCCCCAACTCACCGAGCAGCAGCAGGAGGAAGGCAGGGCGAGAAGGAGACAGCCTGGCACATCCCACCTGCCCCAGCATTTTTTGGGGTGCTGCGGGAGCACCCTCTCCTCTAAGTGTCTGCTGTCCTCTGAGGTGGGGAGAGCGGTTCAAGAGCTGCCTGTGCCGTGGCTGTCAGCGCAGCTGGGACTGCTCCTGTTGCACTTCTGTGGCTAGCAGTGCCTTTCCCACCACGAGAGGCTGTGACGAGTGGGGGCCCTGCCTCAGCCCCCACTGCGGATGCTGTGCCTGCAGAGCTCCTGGTTTCATTTCTGTACAGTGAGATAGTGGAGCAAAAACTCTGCCTGCCTGTCCCTTGTGGGCAGCATCCCCCTGCAAAGCACTCCTGTCTCTTTTCCCCCACCCTGCTTTGCATGGTTGGAGCCAGATCTACCCCATCTGGTCATGTCCTGGGCTATGCCCCATAGCTGCATGTCCGCACGTCCCCATGGGTCCAGCAAGTAATATCAGCCCCTCCTTAAGCCTTTGTGTTCCCGCACCAGTGACGGCAGGCAATGAACAAACCCTTTTAACTCGCCTCCCAGAGACCCTCTGACGAACAAGGTCCCTCTATAAGGGGCAGTATAACCAGCTGGCTGGTGCCCAGGGTACTGCCTTTGGCTGTTGGAAGCACCCCGGGTGATGGGAAGCGCTGGAATGACTCAGGACCTGGAGAGCATGGCTGTGTTCCTGAGCTACAGGGACTGACCTGGCAATAGAGACAGTGCTTTGTGTGAGCAGGAGGGGCACCTGCAGGGGACAGAAGCACCAGGGAGGGTACAAGATTCAACCAGCTTTTGTCTGAGGAGAGATCAGGGGCTGAGCAAAAGAAATCAGAGCAATGTTAAGACATTCTTTTGGGCATGTTGCCATAACTAGCTTGACCCCAAGTGGGCGCCTGGGTGTGATGTGGTTCATGTTTTGTTTGTGGGGGCATCAGAGGGCAATGGAGACAGGGACTTCTCAAGGCTGCCTGGCTCCACTGGCAGCATGGATCCATCTCTCAGACCTCAGGATGATGATGAGCGAGGCTGCCAGGAGGAGCAGGGTGAGAGCAGAGCACAGGATCCAGACCCAGAGGAGCATGGATTGCTCTGGAAGAGAGGAGGGTCATAACATGGACAAGGCAAGTCCAGGAGGAAGGAGATGGTGGCAATTGATCCTGCCCTAGGTGGGACCACTCTCTTGTATAAGAAAGAAATATAAACCTTGTGAATCTCACTGTCTAGCACTGGGACCATCCCAGACACCAAGGACAACCCCTAGGTCATGTCTTCCTTCACTGGACTCATAAGGAACCACCCATGTCATGCAAATCTCCCCAGTTTCTCTGAGGTCTGCTCATAAAGATAGAGGGGTCACTTTGGGGAACCCCTGGCACAGCTCAGTCTCCCTCAGCAGCCCCAGCCCTTACTTGCTGGTCCTGAGCATTGCTGAGACCCATATCTGGATCAGAGGAGGGTGATAGAGGGAGAGGGGGACCCCTTGGGAGGGGACCTCTCACTAGAGCATCCCTTGGTGAAGACGGGACACTCAGGTTGGGGAAATGACACCACTGCCATGCCCTGCCTGCCCCAGCATGGTGCTTGGTCTTCAGCAGAGCCATGTGATGGCAAGTATCCTGTCCCTTCTTCCCACACCACTGTGCTGTGTCTCAGCTGTGACAGCCAGGTGCCAGGGAGCACTGAGAGCAGAGCTCCTTACCTAGTTATTCTTGTTCCCATACTGGTTTACACATGTGTATGTCCCTGTACTCCCCAAGGTGACATTTAGAAGGATGAAGCAGATCAGCTTCCCCCATTGGGCTTTCAGGATATGCTCCTCCACCTCATCCTTGAAAAAGATGATTTGGGTAGCAGGGGACTCTCCATCAATAACGCAGCAAGAGAATACCTGTTTCCCCTCTGGAGCGTGGAAGGTATTAATGAAGTCTCAGTCAGCATGGGTACGCTTCACTTGGTAAAAACTTACTGGATGGCTGGGCTCAAAGAGTTGTGGTGAATACAACTAAATTCACTTGGCAGCGAGTCACAAGTGGTATTCCCCAGGGCTTGGTACTGGGGCCAGTTCTGTTTAATATCCTTATCAATGATCTTCATGAAGGGATCGATTGCAGCCTCAGTAACTTTGCAGACAACACCAAGTTGTGCAGGAGTGTTGCTCTGCTTGAGGGCAGGAAGGGTCTACAGAGGGATCTGGACAAGCTGGATCAATGGGCTGAGGCCAATTGTATGAGTTTGAACAAGGCTCAATGCTGGGTCCTGCACTTGGGTCACAACAACTCCTTGCAACGCTACTGGCTTGGGGAAGAGTGGCTGGAAAGAGTAGTGATTGTCCTCCAGTACTTGGCACTGGTGAGGCCGCATCTGAAATACTGTGTTCAGTTTTCAGTCCCTCACTACAAGAAAGACATTGAGGTGCTGCACATGTCCAGAGAAGGGCAATGAAGCTGGTGAAGGGTCCAGAGAACAGGTCCGATGAGGAGCAGCTGAGGGCACTGGGGTTGTTTAGCCTGGAGAAAAGGAGGCTGAGGGGAGACCCTGTGGTGGGTTGACCCTGGCTGGGGGCCAGGTGCCCACCAGAGCCGCTCTATCACTCCCCTCATACACTAGACAGGGGATAAAAAGTACAACAAAAAGCTTAAGAGTTGAGAAAAGGACAGGGAGAGATCACTCACTAATTATCACCACGAGCAAAACAGACTGAACTGAGAGAGGAAATTCATCTAATTTATTACTAAGCAAAACAGAGTAGAGGAATGAGAAATAAAATCAAATATTAAACCACCTCCCCCCACCCCTCCCATCTTCCCCGGCTCATCTTCACTCCCGGCTTCAACCTCCACTCCCCCGCCAGCGGCACAGGGGGACGGGGAGTGGGGGTTACGGTCAGTTCCTCACACGGTGTTTCTGCCACTTCCTCCTCAGGGGGAGGACTCCTCTCATCGTTCCCCTGCTCCAGCATGGAGTGTCTGCCACGGGCTACAGTCCTTCAGAAACTGCTCCAGCATGGTCTCTTCCATGGGGTGCAGACCTTCAGGAGCAAACTGCTCCAGCGTGGGTCCCCCACGGGGTCACAAGTCCTGCCAGCAAACCTGCTCTGGCGTGGGCTCCTCTCTCCACGGGTCCACAGGTCCTGCCAGGAGCTTGCTCCAGCATGGGCTTCCCACAGGCCACAGCCTCCTTCAGGTGCCTCCACCTGCTCCAGTGTGGGGTCCTCCATGGGCTGCAGGTGGAATCGCTACACCCCCTCATCCTTCCTCCATGGGCTGCAGGGGGACAGCCTGCTTCACCATGGTCTTCACCATGGGCTGCAGGGGGATCTCTGCTCCGGCGCCTGGAGCACCTCCTGCCCCTCCTTCTGCGCTGACCTTGATGTCTGCAGTTTTCTTACATCTTCTCACTCCTCTCTCCAGCTGCAAAAGCTCTGTCTAACTTTTTTTTCTTTCTTAAATATGTTATCCCAGAGGCGCTGATTGGCTCAGCCTTGGCCAGCAGCAGGTCTGTCTTGGAGCCGGCTGGCATTGGCTCTGTCAGACGCAGGGGAAGCTTCTAGCAGCTTCTTGCAGAAGCCACCCCTGTAGCCCCCCCCGCTACCAAAACCTTGCCACACAAACCCAACACATCAGTTTTCGGTCCCTCACTACAAGAAAGATATTGAGGTGCTGGACATGTCCAGAGAAGGGCAATGAAGGTGAAGGGTCCAGAGAACAGGTCTGATGAGGAGCAGCTGAGGGCACTGGGGTTGTTTAGCCTGGAGAAAAGGAGGCTGAGGGGAGACCTGATCGCTCTACTTGAAAGGAGGTTGTATCCAGGTGGGTGTCAGCCTTTTCTCCCAAGTAACAAGTGATAGGACAAGAGGAAACTGCCTCAAGTTGTGCCAGAGGAGGTTTAGATTGGATGTTAGGAAAAATTTCTTCACTGAAAGATTTGTCAATCAGTGGACCAGTCTGTGCAGGGAAGTTGTTGAGTCACCATCCCGGGAGGTATGTTGGTTGAGTTGGTCAGCAGACTCTTCAGAGCTTAGCTTGCTGCTCTGAATCTCCACCTGCAGATGCCTTTCTGCTCTTTTGGTACAGTCTGTTATACAGTATGTTTGTATAGGGTTTATGTTGCAAGGTTTTGGTGGGAGTGGTGCTGCAGGGGTGGCCTCTATGACAAGAGGCCAGGGGCAGTCCCTAGTTGGACACAGACAGGTCCTTCCAGCTCCAAAATGGACCCAGTTCTAAACAAAGCCAAGCCCGTCAGTGAAGCTGCTGGCACCTCCATGATAACGTGTTTGAGAAACGGTAAAACACTGGGCAGAACCACATTGGAGGGGTTCCTGAAGGACTGTATCCCGTGGGAGGGACCCACGCCAGAGCAGGGGAAGAGGGTAAGGTGTAAAGAGCATCAGAGACAACATGTTATGGACAGCCCCCATTCCCCAGTCTCCTACTCCACTTGGCTGAGGAGGCATGAGGGTCGGGAATGAAAAAGTGAAGCTGAGCCTGGGAAGAAGCACAGACCATGGGGAAGCTGGTTTTAGTTTTGTCTTTGTTTCTCATCATGCTACTTTATTTTAAATTGGCAATCAATTAAAGTAATCTTCCCCACATCGAGCCTGTTTTGCCCATGATGGCAAGCGGTAAGGGATCTCCCAGTCTTTATGTCAACCCATGAGCTTTATTTTCTCCCCCTATCCAGTTGAGGAAGGGGAGGGAGAGAGCAGCTTGGTGGGCATTTGCCAGCCAGCCAAGGTCGATCCACCACTGTCCTTTATAGCTTGGTCAGGGTAACCTCCAGGATTGGAGTAGCTGGGGTCAAGCACCTTCTACACTCTGCAGGTGCATACACAACTGATTTTGACCAAGGAAAATGTTTGTGAATGGCTGCATAAATAATCAGATAGCTACACTGTACACAAGATTCGATAGTGACCAGCTGGGAGTTCATCAGAACATCTTACTGACTATCTTCTCTTCTCAAGCCCTGTGTTCCCCATGTACCTTTGGCCACTTTTTCCTTGCACTGCAGACTGAACCCTGAGAAAAGGACACAGGACAATAGAAGGAACAAGGAGATGCCTGAGGAACTTGGTAAGAGCCAGGCTTCTCTTTAGACTGAGATGGTTGGGAAAGTGAGTCATTTAAAAACCCTGGGTCCCTGGGAGGATTGAGTAATATAAGAAGGGACGTGTTCCTCCCCAAAAGTTGTTCAATGCATTTTTGTAGTTTCTTAGGGAAAGGTCTTAGTTAAGTTTCCTCTTTTTCTGTTCAAAAAATTTTTTTAATGTGAATGTAATGCCCAGAACCTGAGACCATGCTGCTGTGTGTCCAAGAACTACTGAATAAATTTGAGGTTCCAAGTAAGTATGCTGGATCCCATTCCTCTTCTGTGTGGTCATCCTTGGGAAGCTCTGGGATGCAACGTGTCCATGCAGAGAGAAGCGAGGCCTGTGGAGGTCTGTCCCTCTGAGCAAGTTATCTGCAGAATCCCTTCCAGTCCACAGCAGAATGCCTGGCCTTCAGAATGGGATGAATTTGGTCAGGGGGCATACCTCTTTGATGAGAGACACGTCCTACACTGGCAGAGAGTATTGCTCATGGTTGGTGGAGGAAGGCTTTCCAAGGATGTCCTCAAGTGATGTTGCTGAGCGATTAGCACATCGTTTCTGGGATTCTTTTTCACTCTTTGACTGCCAGGGGAGATTTGTAACCCTCTTGTGGGACTACCATCTGATTAGTAGGGCAAAACACCAAGAGGGTTCTGACTCTGGCCCAGGAAAGGAATAGACATTCTTCACCCTGAATTCTCTTACAGGCAGGAGCTTTTCATCTCCTCAGCAGTCAACTATCCACAGGCAGAAGGGAGATGCCTCCACATGCAGGTGACGGCCTGAGTTGACCATGCCATGATGGTGGACTAATGCCCAGGGAAGGACCACCATGAACACCCAAAGATAGGAAGAACTCTAGCTCCCAAGGTAGCAGCAGATGTGGGGTGGGGCTCAGACATCTCTGGACATTAGTAGAACCTGCCCGACCATGCCATGTTGGTAACCTTGACAGAAGTGCCTGGTGGCATTTTGACTGTTCTCATATCTGGCACTTTCATCACCCCACAGACTGCCCTTCCAAAAGCCTCCAGCAAGTGTTTTGTCCTAATCAGCATCCCCATGCAGATGTTCTGGTATGCATGGTGACTAGAAGAAGGGTGCCTAGAGGAACAGTGTGCTAGGCTAGGCCAGGTCACAGGCTATGCCAGGACAGACTGGGAGAAGCTGGACTGTGCTGACTCCCATCCTTCCTGAGATATAAGGCAAGCTCTTTTCCTGCAGCTCTTCTTTCGGGTGGCCTGTTGCAGGGGCATGCTCTTCCCTCGGGGAAGGCTTGTGATGACCATGCCATGGGCCCTCTCCTATGGCCTTGCCTTTTTCTGGAAGAGAGGGGAGTTTTTTACCATTCCACTGAAGTTCACCACCTGGGCATGAGATCCTCATGTTTGTGGATAAGAGGTTACCTTTGTGCTCTGGCTTCTTTTTCCAGATCCCCTGCATATGGGAGAGCAATCTCTCCAGCAAGAAAGAAGAGTGGTTTCACATGACAAAGCCCAGGGGCACTGCTCACAGCTGACCAAAGGGAAAGGAGATCTAGAAAGTCTGGGAAGAGGTGAGTGCTGGTGACAGAGTACCTGTCTCAGCAATGCTGGCTCCTCATACCTACGCTAGCCCCACTCCTTATCGCAGGGCTACATGCCTCTTCTGCGGAGCCTTGTCTGCAACCTGTGAAGGGGCTCATGTTCTGCCCCCACAGCAGTTATGAATGTCCCATTTTCCTTTCTTCACAGTACAAGATGTTCATTGCTTTCTTTTAGTTCCTTAAGGAAAGGTCTTAGTGAAGTTTCCTCTTTTTCTCTCTCTCTTTTTTTTTTTTTTTTTAATATGATGTAATGCCCAGAACATGAGACCAAGCAGTGCGATGTCCAAGAACTAAGGAAATTATGTGAAGCCCCACTACGTCTGCTGGATCCCACTCCTCTTGTGTGTGGTCATCCTTGGGAAGCTCTGGGATGCAATGTGTCACTGCACATTGAAGCGAGGCCTGTGAAGGTCTGTCCCTCTGAGCAAGATATCTGCAGAACCCCTTCCAGTCCACAGCAGAATTCCTTGCCTTCGGGATGGGATGAATTTGGTCAGGAGAGCGTACCTCTTTTGCAAGACACATGTCCTACTCTAGGATATTGCCCACAGTTAGTAGAGGAAGGCTTTCAAAGACATAGCACATCACTTCTGGGGTTCCTTTTCCATTCTTTGACCACAAGAGGAGGAGTCTCATCCTCTTGTCAGGCTACCAAGAGCTGAGCAGGGCAAGACTCTGTGTGAGCTTGTCTCACTTCCCATGGGAACCAGTAGGCATTCTTCACCCTAAACTCTTGCAGGCAGACACCTACGAATTCCTCAGCTTTCCTCTAGGGGCAAAAGGGACTTGCTTTTCCATGCAGGTGAGTGCCAGGATTGAGCCACACTACCTGGAAACAAAAAACTGCCTAACAAGATATGGATTTCTATGTTGTATGAGAGCCCACTAAAATGAGATGAAACGATCTCACCACTCCAGAAATTCCCACCTCCAAAGGCCTCCAGCAAGTCCTTTGTCTTTTGAGCATCCCCATGCAGATGTCTGGGACTCAGGCTACCAGTGTGCAGAGCTGTCCAGGCAGTGTGCTTTTCCCAACAGAGACGAGAACAGCTTGGATTGTACTGAATGCCATCCTCTCCAGGTTTTAAAGCAAACTGTTTTCCTGCCCCTGCTTTTTCCATCTGGGATGATTGTAGGGGAATGTTCTTCCCTCAAGGAACAGCTGGAAATTAGCATGCCCTGGGCTCTCATCTGTGGCCATGCTCTTGGTTAGTGAAGAGGCAATGGGGTTTCTGCAGGGGAACCAGCTGCACAGGCGATCCAAGCCCTTGTGGGCAAGGGCTTACAATGGTGCTTTGACTTCTTTCAACAGATGAAAGCTGCCAGAGAAAGGACTCCCCATGTCAAGGAGGAAGACTGGAGTTACAGCAGAGAGGCCGAGGCTCCTGCCCAGATCAAACCAACAGGGGAAGAGGACTTGAAAGCCAGGGAAGAGGGAAGTAATATTTTCCATGTGTGCATCAGCATGCTAATAGCCTATCCTTGTATGTTTCATTTCTTAATTGGAATGAATTCTTTGAGGAAGAAGTCCATTGTGGAGTATGTAATTTAGAAACCAGGCAGGACATTGAAGAGAACAAACCAAAATAACAATCTCATTAGGTGTAGCAAAAATCTGAGCATGGAACTCACCTTTGATATCAACCATGACTTCCTATTGATGTTAAAATCAACTTCCATAAGAACAAAGACTGGACATGTCTCTGAGCACAGGTGACTGTTGAGAACACCTCTCTGAAATTGCTGATGTGAGCAAGGGTGAGGAGTCTGCTGGCACACAGACACAGATCACGCTCCAAGACCTTTCTCAAACAGATACTAATGTGTGCTTAGCTATACACAGAATATGCTCCTAGACTTTCTCAAGCAGGACATACAGTTTCTAAATCAAAAAACTATTGCACAGAGGTGAGAAAGAGCTAAGAAAAAGTTGAGTATTGCTACCTGACTGTGGGTCAGGACCCAGCAAAAGCATGGCAAAGACCAGCTAAGAAGAGTCAACACAAACCTTCCTGATGCACAAGCTTCTGTGATAAAATAAGGCCTGTGGCCCATTTATATCAAAGCTCAAGCCATATTTATTGAAGCACAGAAAGCACAAAATAGAGGTTGATAGGTGATGAATATTTGGTTTGACTTTCTTGCCCCCTTGCTGCTTAAAGATGGAGGGCAAAGTGACAACCATTTCCAGATTCCACCTTCAGTGCAAAATTGAATTCCTATGACGTGAGAATTTTTGAGGGGAAAAGAGGAAGTAAAATACAACACTCGCAGGAGAGCCCTAAGAACAGGCAGTGTAGAGGGGCCATAAATAAGAACTTGTAAGCATCCTCACTGCAGATAGGTGGTCTCCCTTTCAAGGAGGAATTGTCACTGTCCCACTGGCACCAGTCTTCACAAAAATCACAAAGGAGGAAAATACAATTGTGCCCTTCAATCTGTGTTGAAGAATAACCTCCAAGAAGTCTCCCAGTGAATTCAAACTCTGCAGACAGTTTATAGAACATGTAGGAGTCCTTACAGCATGATCTTGAGATCCTCAGAGCAGACATGGAGAACCATAGAATCATAGAATTATAGAATGGTTTGGGTTGGAAGGGACCTGAAAAATCATCTAATTCGAAGCCCCTGCCATGTGCAGGGACACCCTCCACTAGACCAGGTTGCCCAAAGCCCCATCCAACGTGGCCTTGAACACTTCCAGGGATGGGGCCTCCACAACTTCTCTGGGCAACCTGTTCCAGTGCCTCATCTCCCTCACAGTAAAGAATTTCTTCCTAACTTCTAATCTAAATCTACTCTCTTTTAGTTTAAACTCACCACCCCTCGTCCTGTCACTACACTCCGTGATAAACAGTCCCTCACCATCTTTCCCGTAGGCCCCTTTAGGTACTGGATGGCTGCAATTAGGGCTCAGTGGAGCCTTCTCTTCGCCAGGCTGAACAACCCCAACTCTCTCAGCCTGTCTTCATAGCAGAGGTGCTCCAGCCCTCTGATCAACTTCATGGCCCTTCTCCGGACTCACTTCAACAGCTCCATGTCTTTCTTGTACTGGAGCCCGCAGAGCTAGACGCAGTACTGCAGGGGAGGTCTCACCACAGCAGAGTAGAGGGACAGAATCACCTCCCTCGACCTGCTGGTCATGCTGCTTTTGATGCAGCTCAGGACACGGTTGCCTTTTTGGGCTGCAAGCGCACACTGCTGACTCATGTTGATCTTCTCATCAATCAAAACCCGTGTTGGGTTTGTGTGGCAAGGTTTAGGTAGCGGGGGGGCTACAGGGGTGGCTTCTGTGAGAAGCTGCTAGAAGCTTCCCCTGTGTCTGATAGAGCCAATGCCAGCCGGCTCCAAGACAGACCCGCTGCTGGCCAAGGCTGAGCCAATCAGCGCCTCTGGGATAACATATTTAAGAAGGAAAAAAACCAGTAAGACAGAGCTTTTGCAGCTGGAGAGAGGAGTGAGAAGATGTAAGAAACTCTGCAGACACCAAGGTCAGTGC
The DNA here is from genome assembly GCF_011004875.1 of Balearica regulorum gibbericeps. NCBI lineage: Eukaryota > Metazoa > Chordata > Aves > Gruiformes > Gruidae > Balearica > Balearica regulorum. The sequence goes on along the minus strand of NC_046216.1, from coordinate 446,844 downwards.
AGAAGGAGGGGCAGGAGGTGCTCCAGGCGCCGGAGCAGAGATCCCCCTGCAGCCCATGGTGAAGACCATGGTGAAGCAGGCTGTCCCCCTGCAGCCCATGGAGGAAGGATGAGGGGGTGTAGCGATTCCACCTGCAGCCCGTGGAGGACCCCACACTGGAGCAGGTGGAGACACCTGAAGGAGGCTGTTGCCCTGTGGGAAGCCCATGCTGGAGCAAGCTCCTGGCAGGACCTGTGGACCCATGGAGAGAGGAGCCCACGCCAGAGCAGGTTTGCTGGCAGGACTTGTGACCCCGTGGGGGACCCACGCTGGAGCAGTTTGCTCCTGAAGGTCTGCACCCCATGGGAGAGACCATGCTGGAGCAGTTTCTGAAGGACTGTAGCCTGTGGGAGAGACTCATGTTGGAGAAGTTGGTGAAGGACTGTAGCCCGTGAGAGGGACCCCACGCTGGAGCAGGGGAACGATGAGAGGAGTCCTCCCCCTGAGGAGGAAGAAGCAGCAGAAACACCGTGTGATGAACTGACCGTAACCCCCACTCCCCGTCCCCCTGTGCCGCTGGCGGGGGGCGGAGGTTGAAGCCAGGAGTGAAGATGAGCCGGGGAAGATGGGAGGGGTGGGGGAGGTGTTTTAATTTTTGGTTTTATTTCTCATTCCTCTACTTTGTTTTGCTTAGTAATAAATTAGATGAATTTCCTCTCTCAGTTCAGTCTGTTTTGCTCGTGACGATAACTAGTGAATGATTTCTCCCTGTCCTTATCTCAACTCTTAAGCTTTTTGTTGTACTTTTTATCCCCTGTCTAGTGTATGAGGGGAGTGATAGAGCGGCTCTGGTGGGCACCTGGCCCCCAGCCAGGGTCAACCTACCACAACCCCCAAGTCCTTCTCCTCAGGGCTGCTCTCAATCCATTCTCTGCCCAGCCTATAGCTGTGCTTGGGATTGTGCCGACTTACATGCAGGACCTTCCACTTGGCCTTGTTGAACTTCATGTGATTGACATGGGCCCCCTCTCAAGGCTCTCAGGGTCCCTCTGGATGGCATCCCTTCCCTCCAGTGTGTCGACCGCACCACATAGCTTAGTGTTGTTGGCAAACTTGCTGAGGGTGCACTCGATCCCATTGTCCATGTCACCGACAAAGATGTTAAACAGTGCCAGTCCCAGTACTGACCCGGGAGGAATGCCACTTGTCACTGATCTCCACTTGGACATTGAGCCATTGACCACAAGTGTTTGAGTGAGACCATCCAGCCAATTCCTTATCCGCTGAGTGGTCTGTCCATTGAATCCATGTCTCCTGCACAAGTCCAGGTAGATGACGTCCGTCACTCTTCCTTTGTCCACCAATGCTGTGACCCCTTCATAGAAGGCCACCAAATTTTTTAGGCATGATTTGACCTTATGGCTGTCACCAATCACCTCCTTATTTTCCATGTGCCTGAGCATCTGCTCCATGTTCTTGCCAGACATGGAGGTCAGACTGACTGCTCTGTAGTTCCCTGGATCTTCCTTTTTTCCTTTTTAACAGTGGGGGTTATATTTCCCCTTTTCTAGTCAGTGGGAACTTCACTGGACTGCCACGACTTCTCAGATATGATGGAGAGAGGCTTGGCCACTTCATCCACCAGATCCCTGAGGACCTGTGGATGCATCTCGTCAGGTCCCATGGACTTGTTCACGTTCAGGCTCGCTAGAGATTCTCAAACCTGATCTTCTCTTACACTGGGTGGTTCTTCATTCTCCCTGTCGCTGATTTTGCTTCCTGTGACCTGGGCAGTGTGGCTCAAGCACTTACTGGTGAAGATTGAGGCAAAAAAGTTGTTGAGTACCTCAGCTTTCTCCATATCCTGGGTAACCAGGTTGCCTGTTTCATTCCAGAGAGGACCCATATTTTCCTTCATCCTCCTTTTATCACTGATATACCTGCAGAAACTTTTCAATCAATCCATTCAAAGAAACCTTTCTTGTTTTCCTTAAACATCCCTTGCCAGATTTAATTCTATCAGGGCTTTGGGTTTCCTAACCTGATCCCTGGCTGCTCGGACAGTTTCTCTGTATTCCTCCCAGGTTACCTGCCCTTGCTTCCACCCTCTGTAGGCTTCCTTTTTGTGTTTGACTTTGCCCAGAAGCTCCTTGTTCATCCCTGCAGGCTTCCGTGTGTTTGTGCCTAACTTCCTCTTTGCTTGGATGCATTGCTCCTGAGCTCAGAGAAGGTGACACTTGAATACTGGTGCCTTGTAGGCTATCCCATTGTCAAAAACCCCAAAGTGGTGGTGGTGACACCAGCCACGGAGCCACGTGTTTATGGACTGTGTCCGCCTGTTCCTCCCAACATTGCTGCCCTCAAATGGAAGGAGGGAGGAAAAAAACCATCTAGGTGAGCATGGCAATTCCCAAGGTGACCTTTACCTTTCTGAAGGCAAAAGCTGGTCTACAGAAACCCATGCTGTGAGCTAGTCCTCCACACTACCTCAAAGTGGATGGAGATGGACAGACATCTCTTGGAAGCAGCTGTTGTGTCCTGTGCCAGTGAGACACCTGCATGTTGAGGTATCCACTTCAGGTGGCCAAGGTCCCTCTTGTCTCCCTCGTCTTCCCTTGTTGCTGAAAGGAGTGAGTACTCCTTTATGACTCTGATAAGTGAAAAGGCCTCCATCTCCAAGACCTGCCTCCATCTCTTGCCCTTCACGCACTCACCTTCCTCATGACCAAGAGCCTTGTCTCCCACAGCCAACACATGCTGGATGGAGAGATGGAGGGGGGAAATTCCTACCTCTGTCCTGCCCAGCAGGCCTTTGTCAAGCCTCCAGGAAGGCTCTTTCCCCATCCCTCCAGCAGTCAAGCCATCCAAAGCAATTCAAGGGATGTGGAAGGATCTTCCCACTACTTCAGAGCACATGTGCCCTTGGATCCTGGGAGGTGAACACTTCAGGGAGCGAAGGAACATGGCAGTGGGAAAGCTCCAGTAGGGTAGCTGAAACAAGGCCTTGGATAAGTCCTGCTCCCCTTCCATTGATGCTGGTGTGCCTAATCAGTTCTGGTGTGGCTTCTGACCTGCCAATACCATCTTACCCTGAACAGTGTGCCTTTCCTGGAAACACAGTGCATGAACTGCACTGTTCATGCTCCAATCTGCTCTGGAGCTGGATCTTCTTGGACAGTGAAAAAACAGCTTCTTGGTCCTTTCTAAGACTAAAGGCCCTGTGCCATTAGAGGGACAGGATCTCACCTCAGGGTAGCCAGCATCATTGTCCCAGAGACACCACAGTGACACCAGTGTTTCTTCACAGGAGGGATAGTAGAGGCAAATACCACAAGGGCCCTAGAATCCATGCGGGAGAAAGACCTCCAGGAAGTCTCCCAACGAATTCAACATCTGCAAAAACTTTGGAGACCATTTGGAGTTCTGGGGAACTTCCCACTGGAGACCGAAGTGGCCATTTTCTTGTAAGAACTCCCATTTAACATTGTTTTTCCTTGCAATTCATGTACCCATGCCCCTAAGATCAAAGTAGGTTTTCCATCCTACTTCCTCATGTCCTCCCAGTGATGACACAGATAAAACTGCAGGTTGCCTCATGGTGTGTACACTGTATATCCTCTGTCTTGAGTAGAGGAACGCATACTCCTAACAGCTGATACTGCTCTGTACCGGTGGGGAATAGGGCATATCCTCTCTGAATTGCTGGAACTCCTGGGACAGTTCCTCCACAGCCAAGACGAGGGAGGAGGAGAGACTTTCTTTGTATTGATGGAGTCGGCCAGCTATTCTATCCACTGTTGGTGCCTCTTCATCTTTGCAGTCCATCACTACTAATGCGCTGGCATATGATGATGGTGCACTCTGTACAAATCTTCTGCCACTTGGGTTTTGTGCACTGGACTTCATCAAGATCATCAGGATAACAAACCACCTCCTGCACAGCTAACTCCCTCAGGTACTGGATACCTCCCTCCATAGTGGTCCACTTGCCCCAGTGACATACAACATCTTCTTTGAAGGGATACCTTTCCCTCACACTTAATGAAGTCGCCTCCAGAGGCTGAGGGCCTGCGCCTTCTTCCCAATTGCCTTGTCAATGCCCCCTTCCCTAGACAAGGATCCCAGCTGCTTGGCCTCCCTGCCCTCCAGTTCCAGGCTACTGGCCCCGTTATCCCAGCAGCGGAGCAGCCAGGTAATAACGTGCTCCCCTGGAAGGCGGCTGAAGTCTTTCCGCATATCTCGCAACTCACTTAGGGACAGAGATCGGGTGATCACTTCTGGTTCTGGCTCTTCTTCTTCTCGTGATGGCCCTGGTTCATCATCATCTCTCACTATGCAAACCGATTTCTTTGGGTATTTCTTTTTGTGTATAGGGGCGACTGATACTGGTATGGGTTGATCTTTTGGCTCGGCTACAGTGCCTGTTGCAGGGGCTTGGGCAGCTGCAGTGCCTGTGGGTCCGCTCTCTCCCTCTGGATGGTGCTGTCTACTACCAAGCAGTGTTTGATAGATTGTGGCCAGGGCCCAGCACAGCACAGTAAGTTGTGTCTCCTTAGAATCCCCACAGCATTTTCCTTTCAAATATTCTACCATTTTATCAGGGTCTTGCAATTGTTCAGGAGTGAAGCTCCAAACCATTGGGGGTGAAAAGGTCTCTAGATACCCGCCCATACTCTCCCACATGCCATGCCACCCATAACCATTCAGCCTTGGGGAAGATCCCTGGGTGGTATTCTTGAAACAATTTTTGCTAACCCTGAACAGGACTTGGAAAACATCCAGGAGACCTAGCAATAGGAATATACTGGCCTGAACATTCCAAGGGTATTCAAAATTCTCAAAAACTGTCGTGACCAACCAAAAAGGAAAAGGGGAGGTGAAAGAGTGGGAGAAGGTATTCCCCCCTGTCTTCCCCATAGATCGGGTGCAATTATTAATCAATTCTGAAAGATATTGACTGAGGTACGGGCCTGACCGAAATGCTACGTACAAGTACCAGCTCAGACCCATGACTGTCGATGATATCTTATCATAAGTCATTATCACACAATACAACAATATGAGAACAGGAACCCCTCTCCCAGAGGTGATAAACAGCACCGCAGGGATTGCATAGAGTAAACACGGGTTTACAAACCAGAGCCATGTAACCAAACAGAACATCATTATGACCAGTGACTGTTTCAATAACATTATAAATTCTTATGACAATTTTTCTTTAACACACTTGGGTCAGGCTTCTCATTATCACAACCCCTCGAGCCCCACGTTGGGTGCCAAAAAGGACTGACGTGGTTTAGGCCCAGCCAGCAGCTGAGCGCCATGCGGCTGCTCACTGCCTCCCTCCCCCCCAGCGGGACAGGGAGGAGAATGGAAAAACAACGGCAAAAGCCTTAAGGGCTGGGATAAGGGCAGTTTACTGGGACAACAAGGGAGAGGGAAAACAATCAACAACAGTACTGATAACAGATAGTAACAATGGGTGATAATAGAGAACAATTTACCGAACCAACAACCGACCCGCGCTGAAACTGCACCGCCCCTCCCCTACCTGACTAGCCCCCCTTTTATGGTGAGCATGATGTCACATGGTATGCACCGCCCCTCCCCTACCTGACTAGCCCCCCTTTTATGGTGAGCATGATGTCACATGGTATGGAATAGCCCCCAACCAGCTTGGGTCACCTGTCCTGGCTCCTTGTGAAATTAACTCTATCCTTGCCAGAACCAGGACACTATTTTATCATCCTTTACTAAACATGTTGACTTTCATGTCCATTTCTTCTTATGTATAGGGTCAATTGATACCAGTCTGGGTTGCTTCTCTGGTTCAGCTGCAGTTCTTATCACCAGTGTTTGAGCAGCCACAGTGCATGTCACCAGGGTTTGAGTAGCCACAGTGCTTGTCATGGGGGTTGGAATAACCGTAGTGCCTGTCATTGGAATTTGAGTGGCCACAATGCCTTTTGTGGTAGTTTGAGTAGCCATAGTGCCTGTTGCAGGAGCTGATCTCTGAGTGGTATTCTTAAGTAGTAGTTTAACCTTAAACAAGACTTGAACCACATTCAGGAGACCTAGTAAGAGAAGCATGCTGGTCCGAACATCCCAAGGATATTCAGCATTCTCAAGACCTATTCTAATTAGCCTGGAGAAGAAAGGGAAGGTGAAGGAAGGTGTCTCCCCCCGCTACTGGCTCTCCGAGGAGAAAAAGTAAAAAGTATAATTCTAATAGTTTCTGACAGATGGCTCTCAAAGTATGGGGATGGAGTCGTCGCTGTTGCTCTGCTGCTGCTGAATACATATTCAGCCACTGAGTACAAATACGAAACTGGTCTGAATAATAATTATTTTATCATACTATAAGCCAGTATTACACCAAACAGCAGAACAATAACCTTAATGCAAAACCCAGAGGTGACAAACCACGTGTAAACACTGAAAACCAGTATATAGGGCAAGTAAGGTATTACATGATACAACTCTGAGAACAACACTGTGAACACATAAACCAACATTGTGACCACTGGACCAGTGACGATTAAACTAATATAATGAACACTTGTAACAAATTTGTTTTAACATACTCTGGTCAGATCTGAAGTCACTCTTCCTGCTCAAGAGGTGAATCCATTGGTGGTCATCACTCCCTCAGAAGGAGTTTAGCCATGGCACCCACCTGGCAGAAGACTATAACCTCTGTGCTCTCCAGAAGGGATGTGGCAACCCAGATAGAGCTGCCACAAAAACATGTGGCCACTCAGCTCTCAGGCTGCAGGGATTGCCAGACCCTATCACTGGTAGCAGATGGCAGCAGTGAGAATGGCTGCGTGAGGTGTGACCAGGTGGATGATCTGCTCAGCCTGGTGGCAGAACTACGTGAAGAAGTGAAAAGTTTAAGGAGCATCAGAGAGGCTGAGAGAGAGATAGACTGGTGGAACTAAGCTCTGCCCTCCCTGAGACAGAAACAGGGACAACCATCAGACAAAACCCAAGGTGAAGCCTGTATCCTCCCCTTGCCAGGCAGAAGGCAGTAGCTTAAAAGGGAGGAGTGAATGGAGGCAGGTCCATGCTCGACGTGGCAGGCAAACCTTCTCCTCCTTGCTCACCTTGCCTTCCAAAGTGTCACTGTACAACAGGTACGAGGCTCTGGCTGTAGAAGGCCACTCAAAGGAGGATATGGACGATAGTCGAGCTACACCAGAGGTAGCACCAAGGCCAGAAAGGCTCACATCCCATATCATGACCACTCCCATGAAGAAGAAAAGGTGGGTTATAGTTGTAGGTGACTCCCTTCTGAGGGGTACAGGGGGTCTGATATGCTGGGCAGACCATCCTCTCAGAGTAGTCTGCTGCCTCCCCAGGGCCCATGTTAAGGACATGAGGAAACTCCCCAGCCTGATATGGTCCTCTGACCACTACCCACTACTGCTCCTCCATGTGGGTGGGGACGAAGCTGCAACACGTAATGCTAAAGCAATCAAAAGGGATTTCAGGGTCTTGGGAGAGTCACTGAAGGCATCTGGAGCACAGGTAATTTTTTCCTCCCTCCTTCCAGTCGAGGGCAGCAACTTGGGAGGAACACGTGGCTCCGTGGCTGGTGTCACCACCACAACTTTGGGTTTTTTGACAATGGGATAGCCTACAAGGCACCAGGCTTGATGAACTCTGATGGGATTCACCTCTCTCAAAGGGGAAAAACGGTCTTTGCCCAGGACCTAGTGGGGCTCATCGACAGAGCTTTAAACTAGGCTCAAAGCGGGGAGGGGGATAACATCAGGCTTGCCTGTGACATGTTGTGGGATAATGTGCCCAGGTTGGAAGAACTGGGTGCTAGTGAGGGCCCTCAGCCTATTGCTCAAAGATATGCTGGACAGACTGCAGCAGGCTTGAAGCCTGGAGGAGACAAGCCAGAGGCTCCAGAGGCAATGGGAACCAACAGGGAAACACTGGGAAAATACATCAAAGGAATTCCAGCCAGTAAGTCAGCCTCATCGGGGGCCCAACTGAAATGCCTCTACGCAAATGCACGTGGCATGGGGAATAAAAAAGAGGAGTTGGAGACGTGTGCACGCCTGCAGGGCTATGACCTTATTGGCATCACAGAGACATGGTGGGATAGCTCCTATGACTGGAGTGTTGGAATGAAAGGATACAGGCTTTTTAGGAAGGACAGACAGGGCAGGTGAGGAGGGGGTGTTGCCCTCTATGTCAATGACCAGCTGGAGTGCATGGAGCTCCACCTGGGGATGGAGGAGGAGCCCACCGAGAGCCTATGGGTCAGGATTAAAGGGAGCACAGGGGCAGGGGACATCATAGAGGGGGTCTGCTACAGGCCACCTGACCAGGGAGACCAAGCAGATGAGGCCCTCTATAGGCAGATAGGAGCAGCCTCATGTTCACAAGCCCTGGTCCTTATGGGTGACTTCAACAACCCACATATCTGTTGGAGGGGCAAAACAGCAGGGCACAGGCAATCCAGGAGTTTCCTGGAATGTGTTGATGAAAACTCCCTTCTCCAGGTTATAGAGGAGCCAACGAGGAGAGGTGCCACACTGGACCTTGTTCTCACCAACAAGGGCAGCCTTGGCTGCAGCAACTATGGAATGGTGGAGTTCAAGATCCTCAGGGCAGAGAGGAGTTTTCACAGCAAGCTCACTACCCTGGACTTCAGTAGAGCAGACTTTGGCCTCTTCAGGGATCTGCTTGGTAGAGTACCATGGGACAAAGCCCTGGAGGGAAGAGGGGCCCAAGACAGCTGTTTAGTATTCAAGGGTCACCTCCTCCAAGCTCAGGAGCGATGCATCCAAGCAAAGAGGAAGTCAGGCAAAAACACACGGAAGCCTGCAGGGATGAACAAGGAGCTCCTGGGCCAAGTCAAACACAAAAAGGAAGCCTACAGAGGGTGGGAGCAAGGGCAGGTAGCCTGGGAAGAATACAGAGAAACTGTCCGAGCAGCCAGGGATCAGGTTAGGAAAGCCAAAGCCCTGATAGAAATTAGTCTGGCCAGGGATGTCAAGGATAACAAGGAAAGTTTCTTTGGATGGATTGATAAATTTGAAGAAAACATATTTTCAGCCATACCAGTGTCTTGTTTACTGAGAGTGAGATAGTACGGAAGCAGCTTTGAAAGATAGTAGCCGTGATAAACAAAATTGTCTTGTTATTTTCACTTTTATTTTTCATTGTTAGTAAGATTGTCAGTATGTTAGTTATCTCTCAGGGGGTTCACCACTCCAAAATATGTAATCCCATAGTAGGTGCACCAGTCACCCTGATTTCTTTTACAAGCACTCCTGGGCTGCAGTGCATCTCACTGTCAAGCAGATGTGGAATTTACTGACTAGAAACTCCCTTTGAGATTTTCCCCACAGGGCTTCCAGATATGATGCAGAGCTTGCAAGACACATGCTCCATTTCAGAGTGACACTAGTGGCACTAGATGCTTCTCCTCAGTTGAATGAATTTACCCCTAGGTCTATAGCCAGAGGCCAAGAAAAGTCTCCACTGCATCCAAAATGTCACTAACCTGCACATCTGCACTTGCAACGGCAAGTATGCACATCTTCTTGCCCTGCAACGGGAGCTTGGTGACCAGTTGAGTGTAAACTGAACTGCAGACATAGACATTCAGACAGATGAATCTGCAGGGAAGAATCACCTCCCTTGACCTGCTGGCAACACTCCTACTAATGCAGCCCAGGATAACGGTAGCCTTCTGTGTCCCAGGGGCAAACTTCTGGCTCAACTTGGTGGGTCAGCTTGGTGACAGCCAGGACCCCCAGGGCCTTTTCTGCCAAGCTGCAGTCCAATAGATCAGTCCTAACTTGTCCTGGGGCATGGGGTTGTTCCTCCCCATTGGCAGGTCTTTGCACTTCCCCTTGTTGAATTGCATGAGGTTCCTGTCAGCCCATTTCTCCAGCCTGTCAAGGTCCCTCTGGATGGAAGCATAACTCATGTCATGTACCAGTCAAACCTTCCAGTTTTGTATCTGTGGTGGGCTGAACTTGGCCAGCTGCCTGATGCCCACCCAGGTGCTCTCACTCCCCCTCCTCAACAAGGCAGGGAGAAGATAAGTTGAAAAGGTCAAGATAAAGACAAGTAGATCACTTACCAGTTATCATCATGGGCAAAACAGACTCAACTTTGGGAAAATTTATTTAATTTATTGCCAATTAAGATATATATTTGGATGTCAAGAAACAAAGACAAAATTAAAGCAATGCCTGCCCTCCACCACTGCCTTTCCCAGGCTCAACATCACCCTGTCATCCCCAAATCCTACCCCAGTCTCCCTGCTTCAGTGGCACAGGTGTTGTCCCAAAACCAGGGTCGTTTAGCAGGTGTGCGGTACACCAATATACACACAGAGCAGGGGTATTTTATTTATTTCATGTCTGTGCAGAGATAGGTGCTAGGTGGTAATTCTACAAAGCTAGCACACTACACACAGAATCTACAACATATCTATCTTGTTACAGGATTAGAAAAACCCGCCTAAATTTACGCTCATTGGTTAGTAATTACTACACCATCTGCTATTGGTTAAACATATTTAAATTAGCATGCTCCTTGAGGGTGTGTGGGGGTAATTTGCATAGTCCTTTCATTGAGTCAGTGGTTGTGATTCCCCCCCCCCCCCCCCGCAACTTTACCTTTCCCCCGGTCACAGCAGATTTTTGTTGACTTCTGGCTTCTTTGGCAATCACCCAGCTCTCCATTCCTTCTGGGGCAGGATTTTTCCTTTTTACCAGTCTTTTAGTTCCTCTTCAACGGTATAGTTGTTAGTAAAACAATACAATATATTTAACCCTAAATTAATCAGTGTCTAAGCATTAACCCAAACACTTTTCTGTCCTTATGCAGTAGAAAATTCTACTTTATAGATATCAATGTTGTGCAGGCAGGGGTGGTGTCCACACAAGTTCTCTGAGATGGACAGAGACAAATGGGAAAGCATGGAAGATCTGTGAGCTGCAAATAAAGGCATGAATAGGCACCCGAAAAAGAAAGGAGCAGCTATTGCCTTATCCCAGGAGAGGTGTTGGGTGAAATGCCCCCTGCAAACGGTTTTCTGTCTCCAGGGGCTGTAACAGAAACCCGGCAGATGGGGCTCCTACGGGGACATCAAAACCCAGCTGGCTTGGAAAGCTGCAAAGTTCTTCCCAGCTAAAGCCTCACCATTAAAGCAAATCGGTAGTCAACAACTGATGATAATTTTGATGCAAGACCATGATCTTCATGAACACTGGTGGCCCCATGACCTTGCCTGGTATTGTAACACTCCAATGGCATGTACAAGAAGAACATGGAGCTGTTGGGGCGAGTCCAGAGGAGGGCCACGAAGTTGATCAGAGAACTGGAGCACCTCTGCTATGAAGACAGGCTGAGAGAGTTGGGGTTGTTCAGCCTGGAGAAAAGAAGGCTCCACAGAGACCTTATTGCGGCCTTCCAGTACCTGAAGGGGGCCTACAGGAAATCTAGAGAGGGACTGTTTACAAGGGTATGTAGTGACATTACAAGGTGTAATGGGTTTAAACTAAAAGAGGGTAGATTTAGATTAGATATTAAAAATAAATTCTTTACTGTGACGGTGGTGAGGCATTGCACAGGTTACCCAGAGAGGTTGTAGCAGCCCCATCCCTGGAAGTGTTTAAGGCCAGGTTGGATGGGATTTTGGGCAACCTGGTCTAGTGGAAGGTGTCCTGGCCCCTGCCAGGGGGGTGGGAACTACATGAGCTTTAAGGTGTCTTCAACCCAAACCATTCTATGATTCTATGGTTTGCTCATTGAGCTTGAGTCTGCTCTAATGTTAATATAGTTGTTAAAAGTCACAGTCACAATTACTAACGCTGAATAATCCTTACATCTGAACTAAGATTAATAATAAGCAGCTATTTTGCTTTGAGGTAAAGAATGTACAACATCACAATATGTGAGGAAGTATTCTAAAACCACTGTGTAAGATTAGTTATCAGATGGGAGATCTTTGCTCTAGCTGAAGGTATAAAAAGTCAAGGCTATTTCCAATTAAAGCTCCTGTAATTGCTTTCAAGTTTTGATTTTAGTGGTTTTGGACACTATCTGCACCCTGTTTTACCCCACTGCTGTATTGGGTCAGCATGGCAAGGTTTTGGGCTACCAGGGTGGCTTCTGTGACAAGGTGCTGGAAGCTTCCCCTGTGTCTGATAGAGCCAATGCCAGCCAGCTCTAAGACAGACCCACCACTGGCCAAGGCCAAACCAATCAGCAACAGTGGTAGCGCCTCTGTGATAACATTTTCCATGTGGCTGAGTCTCCAGGAGGGTCTGCTACATAATTTTGCCAGGCACAGAAGTGAGACTGACCGGCCTGTAGTTCCCTGGGCCTTCCTTTTTACCCTTCTTAAAAATGGGGGTTATATTCCCCCTCTTCCAGTTGGCAGGAACTTCGCCAGACTGCCAGGACTTCTCACATATGATGGAGAGTGGCCTGGCCACTTCATCTGCCAGTTCCCTCAAGACCCACAGATGCAACTCATCAGGTCCCATGGACTTGTGCACCTTCAGGTTCCTTAGATATTCTTGAACCTGATCTCCTCCTACAGTGGGCAGTTCTGCAGTCTCCCAGTCCCTGCCTTCTGTGACCCGGGCAGTGTGGCTGAAGCATTTGCCAGTGAAGACTGAAGCAAAGTCGTCATTGAGCACCTCAGCCTGCTCCATATCCTGGGTAACCAGGTAGCCCATTTCATTCTGGAGGGGTTCCATGTTTTCCCTCATCCTCCTTTTCTCACTAACATACCTATAGAAACTTTTCTTGTTGTCCTTGACATCCCTGGCCAGACTAATTTCTATCAGGGCTTTGGCTTTCCTAACCTGATCCCTGGCTGCTCGGACAGTTTCTCTGTATTCTTCCCAGGCTACCTGCCCTTGCTCCCACCCTCTGTAGGCTTCCTTTTTGTGTTTGACTTGGCCCAGGAGCTCCTTGTTCATCCCTGCAGGCTTCCGTGTGTTTTTGCCTGACTTCCTCTTTGCTTGGATGCATCGCTCCTGAGCTTGGAGGAGGTGACCCTTGAATACTAAACAGCTGTCTTGGGCCCCTCTTCCCTCCAGGGCTTTGTCCCATGGTACTCTACCAAGCAGATCCCTGAAGAGGCCAAAGTCTGCTCTACTGAAGTCCAGGGTAGTGAGCTTGCTGTGAAAACTCCTCTCTGCCCTGAGGATCTTGAACTCCACCATTCCATAGTTGCTGCAGCCAAGGCTGCCCTTGTTGGTGAGAACAAGGTCCAGTGTGGCACCTCTCCTCATTGGCTCCTCTATAACCTGGAGAAGGGAGTTTTCATCAACACATTCCAGGAAACTCCTGGATTGCCTGTGCCCTGCTGTCTTGCCCCTCCAACAGATATGTGGGTTGTTGAAGTCACCCATAAGGACCAGGGCTTGTGAACATGAGGCTGCTCCTATCTGCCTATAGAGGGCCTCATCTGCTTGGTCTCCCTGGTCAGGTGGCCTGTAGCAGACCCCCTCTATGATGTCCCCTGCCCCTGTGCTCCCTTTAATCCTGACCCATAGGCTCTCGGTGGGCTCCTCCTCCATCCCCAGGTGGAGCTCCATGCACTCCAGCTGGTCATTGACATAGAGGGCAACACCCCCTCCTCACCTGCCCTGCCTGTCCTTCCTAAAGACCCACAAGCCTTTCGTTATACATTTTCTCCCCTGTCTAAGGAGAGACTCCCCTGTCTAGTTAAGAAGGGGGAGTGACAAAGCAGCTCTGGTGGGCACCTGGTCCCTCTGTTCACCTAAGCCTTGCAAGAACTTACTTGCAACTGGGCTCTAATGTGTGTCTGGTTCGTGCCCCAAGGATGGGCACAGCTGTACCAAATCTGTCTGTCTTCTCCCAGTGCAATCACCACAGGATGCTCCTGCAGACCTGGACTCTCATCTCCCATCTGCAACACACATGTTCACGATCTGCAGCTCCAGGCTATGCAATATGTGCAGCAAAACCATAACTCCACTTACATACACAAAACCGCTCAACAGGGTGATACAGAGCCTCCCTTCCTTCTCAATAACCAGTTTCCTGCCTTCATCTTGAAGCTCCAAATGGGCTGCTGGGGGACTCGGAGGAGGAAAATGTTTCCCATAAAAAAACCCAAGGCTTAATATGCCAGCAGCCAAGGGTAGGTTGCTGGCATCAGATGGCTGATTATGGAGCTCCTTGTAGAGGCACCTTGGTCAGCAGAGGGTCTGTGGGAGGCAAGTTATAAAGGATTTGTTTAGAAGTAGGAGGTTGATGTTGCTCCTCTATCTTTGAGTGAACCCTCTGAACAGAGCTGGCAGAGCTTTTGGCTCGTAGGATCATGTGTCCTGGGAGGGAGCTGCCATCTCCTGCACCTGGTGATCTGAGGGTGCTGTGGTTTAACCCAGCACGCAGCTAAAAAAATCCCCCCTCAGTGGGATGGGGGAGAGAATCAAAACAAAACAAAACAAAAAGGTAAAAATTTTGTGTTGAGATAAAAACAGTTTAATAGGTCAGAAAAAGAAGATGATGTTAATGATGATGATAATAATAAATCAACAACAACAATAGAATAATGTCCTGGTTTCAGCTGAGAGGATTGATTTTCTTCATAGTAGCTAGTGTGGGGATACATTTTGGATTTGTGCTGGAGACAGCATTGATAATATAGAGATGTTTTTGTTCTACGGACCTATTGTTGAGCAGTGTTTACGCGTGGCCAAGGCCTTTTCTGCTTCTTGCACTGCCCTGCCAGCGGGATGGCTGGGGATGGACAAGAAGTTGGGAGGAGACACAGACAGGACAGGTGACCCAAACTGACCAAAGGGATATTCCATACTGTATGACGTCATGCTCAGTTTATAAGGAGCTTGGAGGAAGGGGGGGGGGGGGGGGGGGGGGGGGGCGGCGTTCGGAGCAATGGTGTTCGTCTTCCCAAGTAACCGTTATGCGTGACAGACCCCTGCTTTCCTGGAGATGGCTGAACACCTGCCTGCCCATGGGAAATGGTGAATTAATTTCTTGCTTTGCTTTGCTTGTGCGCGCGGCTTTTGCTTTACCTATTAAACTGTCTTTATCTCAACCCACGAGTTTTCTCACTTTAACTCTTCCAATTCTCTCCCCCATCCCGATGAGGGGGTAGTGAACGAGCAGCTGTGTGGTGCTCAGCTGCCGGCTGGGGTAAAACCACGACAAATATACAGGTGATGCACAGCACAATTTCTCACCACCTGAGGCCGATACTCAGCTAGTTCTGGAGTCAAACTGTCTCCCAGCACACCTCCCAGTTATATATGGAACATGACATCATATGGTATGGAATATCCCTTTGGCCAGTTTCAGTCACCTGTCCCAGCTGTGCCCCCTCCCAGCATCTTGAGCGCCCCTTGCCTTCTGGTTGGCAGGGCAGTATGAGAAGCTGAAAGTCCTAGCAACAACTAAAAACAGTGTGTTATTGTCCTGATTCAATATCGGGGAGGTTTCGATACAATCCCAAGAGCGAGATTAAGACACAAACGAGGTCAGATGTCGTACAATCTTTTAGCTTTATTTTTTATGAACAGGGAGAAAAGAACTGTATAGAAAGAGACAACCGGGAGAGCAGGGAAGAGCAAAGAGAGGGAGAGAGAGAGAGATAGGGAGATAAATAGAAAGGTAGAGAGGGGGAGGGACCAAGTCGGGGACGAGTCTAATTACCACCACTCCGAGTCCAGTGATGTTCTGTTAGCTCCCTCTATGGTGTCCAAGCGTCACAGGTTTTGTTGAAGCAGGTCCTGGAAGATGCACGAGAAGGAGAGGAAGAAGGAGAAGAAGCCCCGCCGCCTATCGGAGCACGTGCGCTCCTTTATATAGGGTCCCACGCTCATGCACAGATCACAGCTGCGTACGTGCAGTTCGTGCAGCACGTGTGGTATGTGTTGCCTCCTTGGGAAGTCTTTTCACACCCTGGCTCTTGCGCATGCACGTGGTGGCACTTGTCCGCAGACTGAGGAAGGGGGCAGTGCCCTCCGAGGCAGCATGTTAACGTAGGGAAATGGTGGTGTGATGGCAATGTCGAGACAAACTGCATACACTAGCGGTCCACTACAGTTATCAACATTATTCTCATAATAAATCTAAAACACAGCACCATACCAGCTGCTGGAAAGAAAATTAACTCTATCTCAGCTGAAACAAGGACAGAGGCTTTCCCTCCCTGCTGGCATCTCCATGGCAGATGTGTCCTGGAAAAGTGCTGAGCTGAGGATAGCTGAGCCCATATGCCCATACTCAGGTCCAAGGGTTGGTTGTGCCTGGTCCTCTGCCCCCCACACCCATCCATCTGTGGGGCAGGGTGGCGCTGGGTTGAACCCCCTCACCACAGGAGACAGCCCTGAGTAGGGATATTAGGCACAAGGGCGTCCAGCTGTGGGGCAGATGGAGACCTGCAGTCCAACACACACCTTAGAGGCCTGCAGCAACAGGTCGCCAACGGGCTGAAGGTTTTGGTGATTTCATAGAATCATAGAATAATAGAATGGTTGGAGTTGGAAGGAACCTCAAAGATCATCTAGTTCCAACCCCCCTGCCATGGGAAGGAACACCATCCACTGGAACAGGTTGCTCAAAGCCTCATCCAATGTGGCCTTAAACACTTCCAGGGATGGGGCATCCACAGGTTCTCTGGGCAACCTGTTCCAGTGCCTCACCACTCTCACAGTAAAGAATTTCTTTCTAACATCTAATCTAAATCTACCCTCTTTTAGTTTAAACCCATTACCCATTGTTCTATCACTACACTCCCTGATAAACAGTCCCTCACCATCTTTCCTGTAGGCCCACTTCAGATACTGATAAGCCGCAATTAGATCTCCCCGCAGCCTTCTCTTCTCCAGGCTGAACAATCCCAACTCTCTCAGCCTGTCCTCATAGCAGAGGTGCTCCAGCCCTCTGATCAGCTTCATGGCCCTCCTCTGGACTCGCCCCAACAGCTCCATGTCTTTCTTGTACTGGGGACCCCAGAGCTGGATGCAGTAATACAGAGGGGTCTCACGAGAGTGGAGTAGAGGGGCAGGATCACCTCCCCCGACCTGCTGGTCACACCTCTTTTGATGCAGCCCAGGACACGGTTGGCTTTCTGGGCTGCAAGCGCACACTGCTGGCTCATGTTGAGCTTCTCATCAATCAACACCCCCAAGTCCTTCTCCTGGGGGCTACTCTCAATCCATTATTGACCCAGCCTGTAGTTGTGGTTGGCATCGTGCCGACCCATGTGCAGGACCTTCCACTTGGCCTTGTTGAACTTCATGCGGTTCTCATGGGCCTACCTCTCAAGGCTCCAGGTTGGCATCCCTTCCCTCCAGTGTGTCGACCACACCACACAGCTTGGTGTTATCAGCTAACTTGCTGAGGGTGCACTTGATCCCACTTTCTGTGTCACTGACAAAGATGTTAAACAGTGCTGGTCCCAGCACCAACCTCTGAGGAATGCCACTTGTCACTGATCTCCACTTGGACATTGAGCTGCTGACCACAACTCTTTGAGTGCGAGCAATCCAGCCAATTCCTTATCCACCAAGTGGTCCGTCCATCGAATCCATGTCTCTCCAATGTAGAGACAACGATGTCATGCAGGACAGTGTCAAATGCCTTGCACGAGTCCAGGTAGATGACATAAGTTGCTCTTCCCTTGTCCACCAATGCTGTGACCCCATCATAGAAGGCCACCAGATTTTTTAGGCATGATTTGACCTTATGGCTGTCACCAATCACCTCCTTATTTTCCATGTGCCTGAGCATAGTTTCCAGGAGGATCTGCTCCATGATCTTGCCGGGCACAGCGGTGAGACTGGCCAGTCTGTAGTTCCCTGGATCTTCCTTTTTTCCCTTTTTAATAGTGGGGGTTATATTTCCCCTTTTCTAGTCAGTGGGAACTTCACTGGACTGCCACGACTTCTCAGATATGATGGAGAGTGGCTTAGCAACATTATTGGCCAGTTCCCTCAGGACTCGCAGATGCATCTCGTCAGGTCCCATGGACTTGTGCACCTCCAGGTTCCTTAGATATTCTCAAACCTGATCTTCTCCTGCAGTGGGTGAGAAGTCTTCATTCTCCCTGTGACTGATTTTGCTTCCTGTGACCTGGGCAGTGTGGCTAGAGCCCTTGCTGGTGAAGACTGAGGCAAAGAAGTCGAGTACCTCAGCCTCCTCCATTTCATTCTGGAGGGGACCCACACGTTCCCTCATCTTCCTTTTATAACTGACGTACCTGCAGAAACTTTTCTTGTTGTCCTTAAACATCCCTGGCCAGATTTAATTCTATCAGGGCTTTGGCTTTCCTAACCTGATCCCTGGCTGCTCGGAAATTTTCTCTGTATTTCTCCCAAGCTACCTGCCCTTGCTCCCACCCTTTGTTTTACATCCTGGGTTAACCACCTCAATGTATATCAACACACCATGGCTTTATTTTAATTTCTCTAGGCATCTCTCATTGCATCCCGCCTCGTTTCCCATTTTATTGATAAACTTAATTTTCAGATTTGAGCCCTATCTGCACTCCTCCTCTAATTTGTTTAATTTTATACCTCTCCAGTTTCAGGTGTCAGTCTGCAGAAGTACAGCTGGACCTTGGTTTCAGCTCTCATAATCTTGGCTACTTTATGGCCTGACGCTGATTACGGCAATAATGCAATGGCAAGAAGCAATGGCTTCTCCCCTTTACTCTTTAGCAACAAGGAAAAAATAAAACCCAAGGGAAAAAAAATTTTACGTTGGAAGGGACCTCTGAAGGGACTTCTGGATGTCCTTTAGCCCAATGTCCTGATCAAAGCAGGTTTAGTTAGACGAGGATGCTTGAGCCTTGAATCCTCCACGGACGGAATTTACTCAGCTTGTTGTAATATTTGACCACCCTCATGGTAAAAAGCTACAAAAAAAAATTTCCTTACATTTAATTGGAATTTCTCATGTTGCAATTTGTGCCTGTTGCCTTTACCCAACCAAGGTGCATCTCCAAGATGTCATACGAACAGAAGAATGTAGCAAGGATGTTAAGCCCCAAACTGCTCCCTGAGCTTTGCAGACATTGTTACCCTGTATTGGATCTGGCTGAGATGGAGTTAATTCTCCCCACAGCAGCCCTCATGGTGCTGTGCTGTGTATTGGTAGCTAGCAAACTGTTGATAACACACCAGTGTTTTGGCTACTACTGAGCAGTGCCAGCACACATCAAGGCTGTCTTTCCAACACTTCTTTTTCCCCAGCAGCAGGCTGGGGGGGGAACAAGATCTTGGGAGGGGACACAGCTAGGACAGCTGACCCAAACTGACCAAAGGGATATTCCATACCATATGACGTCTGCTCAGCAATAAGAAACTGAGAGAGAGGGGGGAGGAACAGGGCGGGGGCATTCGTTGTTTTTTTTTTACAATGTTTGTCTTCCCGGGTAAGGGGCACGCATACTGAAGCCCTACTTCCCAGGAAGCGGCCGGACATCGCCTGATGATGGGAAGCAGAGAATAATCTTTGCTTTTTGCTTTGCTTCTGCATGCGGCTTTTTGCTTTAGCTACATTAAACTGCCTTTATTTCGACCCACGAGTTTGGGGTTGTTTTTTTTCCATCTTCCTTTCTCCCCTCCCTGCCTTGCTGAGGAGGCGAGTGATAGAGCAGCTCTGGTGGGCACCTGGAGGCTCCATCCTTGGAGATATTCAAAAGACATCTGGACAAGGTTGGCAACTGGCTCCAGGTGGTCCTGTTGAGTGGGGGGGAGTTGGACCAGAAGTCCCTTCCAACCTCTACAAGTCTATGTTTCTGTGATTCTGTACAGACTATGTGACATGTGAAACCACAGACTTCAAAATCTACAGTCAGAGTGTAGGTGTATACGTACCTAATTCCTATGTGTGCTTTTATTTTCAGTTCCTCTCTGCTGTTTAATCATTTGCAGACATGGTGATAGAAAGTGTCGAAGACGACAAGCGGTGTGATATAGAGGCATAGAAGACTTCCTTAGTCCGCTGAGTTGGTGAAGTATTGACGACGGAACAAAATGCAAGTTAGAAAGCAATTCTTGACTTTATGGAGAAATCATTATAATGTGTTGTCTGTAACACTTTATTCCATAATTCTGATTGTGGTCGAAGAAATAATGGAGATTGAATTTAAATGTCCTCAGAAGAAGGCATTACAGAAACTGTATGTTGCGTCCTACTTTTTCTGTCCAGCATTCATTACATTTTTCCTGAGCTTGACCTCCCACCCTGCCTGCATTCGCAGGACTTGCTACATTGGGAAACGCTCATGCTGCTGGAAGAGTGAGATAATTTTTAAGGCACTTCTGCCTCCTCTGATTTGGTGTGTGATCCTACTGTGCGATGGCAGATATATTGACTGTGTGTTTTCAACAAATGAAGGAAACGACAATGAAAAGGCAAACCAAAGCAGAGCAGCAGAATTACCCAGTGAATTCTACATAATCTCTCAGGTAAGATTGCTAGGAATCTAGGAGTTTAGGTATTTTAATATCACCTATTTTGTGTGTGAGAAGAATCTGGAACATAGAGCAATATGGAAACCATTTCATCTGGAGAATGGAGTGTTAAGTTGCAAGTACGATTTTTATTTAATATGTTTACTACATTTGCATTACCTTTTTTTTTTTTTTTTTTACTTCTCCCTGTTTCTGTTTTTAATTAACGTGTATCAATACAAGCGTATAATTAGCGTGTTCTATGTGAGGCTGAAACCTGAACTTTGAACATCTTACTCCATGGTTATTCTGGAAGTTTACATATGTGTTTTGCATCTGATTCTTAAAGCAAGATTTGTGAAAATAAGAAATAAGATAATGTATTGTTTGAGAGAGAGATACTGATATTCCCTGTTTCTGTGAGTATATCTCTTACCATCAGTTGTCATCTAGCCATGGCAGGAGCAAGGAACGTGTTTTATAGGAAGAACTATGTGGCTAAAGCAAGGTTACTAATATGGTAAAGTACTCCTGTCACTCAGGTGCAAAATATTTTTAGGAACGTAAAGTCCAGTGACATAATAGTTTTATTTTTTTTGTTCCAGATTGCAGGACTGGTCATTCTTACTATTGTCGTCACTCTTAATGGCCTATACCACGTGTACATCTTCTGTTTCTGCTGTAACAATGAAGAAGAATATCAGAAAAAGGAGCTGGAGAGACTGTTAGAGGAAGAAGCAAGGAAATGTATTGAAGAAATGAAGAAAGAGGGTGCAGAGCAGATAATGGAACAGAAAGTGAAACCTTCTCTCCAGCGTGTTGATACAAATTTCTGGAAAAACGTAGATTTAAGAAAAACAGCGGAAAAAATAAAGGAAGTTGTAGAGTCTGCTGTTAGAGATACATGGGCAGCGAGACAACACACAGATGAACAAAGTGTGCCTCTCGCCTCTCGCATTGACATGACCACCGCAGAACTGACTCTACCAAGTAACACTTTGTGCTGAAGAGGTGGGCAGCTACTGTTGGGCCAGAACAGTTGCCGACGTGGTAACACCAGGATGCTCAATCAGTCCATCCTGGGCTTGGTGAGGGAAAGCACTCACCCTGCTCCCACCTCAGTCCTCCAGACCGCTGAAGCAGGTCTGGCTTTTTTGGTGTAGTCAGAAGAGGAAGTTGGGTTTATTGTCCCACTCCAGCTAGGGTCATCAAGCTGATGGGTACCATCAGTCACCTTATTATCTTGGCCCTAATTTTTTTGCTCTTCTACCTCTCTCTCTTCACCCCGGCGTTGAGTTTCTGGTCCCAATTTTGCTATATCTGTACTCAAAACTGGTAGTTCTATCCTGTTAGCTAGACAGTCTCGGCTACCCAGGCTTTACCTTTGCATAAAGCAGGGAAGAGGTAAGCAAAGATGGAAGAAACATCTTCAGGTCTTAAAGGGCTGAAGAAAAGTGAGCTGGTGCTTCCTCAACATTGTGCTGGTTTGTGCCATTCCTGCTTGCAAGAAAGTAGCGAGTGCCTAATTGCAATAAAACTGAATGAGCACAAGTCAAGTGTCAGTGTCTACATGACCGTCAAAGGGTGATCGCATAAATTAGGATGCTCTGTTTATCGTCAAGTGAATCAGCTTTCTGGGAGGTGTGGTAGCCAGCTTTCTTGAAGCAAAAAAGCAAGTCTGACCTGTTGCTCAAAAGAGGGGGAATAGGGAATGAGCAGTAAGCAGCACCATGCACGCTTGGCCTCTGGGTTCCGAATTTGAAACTCAGTCCCACTGTGGTTTTTCCACCCCAGCGGAGCTCTGCTCCCTTTGTTGCGTGCCAGGAATTTGGAGGCTGCTGCTGTTCTTTCAAAATTTATTCATGTTCCTGAAGTCCTACGGGACGGTGGAGGGATGGTGAGCTTCCCCACCTGTTTTTTACAGGGACAGTCCATGGGCGACGATGAATGGGACCCATGGCCTAGCCCGGACATGGCTGTAAAGGAGCTTGAGACCAACACACCTATAACATAGGTCAGACAGGGATACAAGGCCCCAGCTTGACCTTAAATGGAGGTCCTGGAGCCTAAATGGAGCTCCTGAAGCTTAAGTGGAGTTCCAAGATATGTGGATGGAGGCATCAACCTTTGGAAGTTGCTCACTGCTCAGTTGTCAACCTCGTTCCTGCAGGATCAGAGACCACAGACTTTCCAGTGAAAACATTTGAGAGAGAGCCAGCATAGCCCAAGCTCATGCTTTAGCTGCATTTCCCCAGCACTTCTACTCCCATGTTATTTGCCAGAATGACCAAAATTGGGAACCTGGCACAAAACCGAGGACCACTGATTGAACAGGGCATGCTTTTTACCTAAAGCCCAAATGGAAAGAGCGGCTCTTTGTTGGACACACAGATGTTTCCTTTGAGGGAAGTGCTGATGCATGCACATCTCTGGCTGGGCCTCATCCCCACTTCTGTAGTTGAGGTCTCTTGAGCATGCAGACCACGTAAGCACTCTCTTGGGACAGAAATCTGCCAAAAAGACAAAAGAAGAGCAGACAGGGTTTCTGCACTGTTTAGCTACCTGCTGTTGGAGGACAAGGTGAGATGGGGGGCATTACTACTTTGCTTAGACGGTGTGCTGCTGAGGATGCTGAAGCCAGAACTGCCAGACTGAGACATGTGTCCTGGGTTTGGCTAGGATAGAGTTAATGTTTACCAGAAGCTGGGAGGGTACACAGCCAGGATAAGTGACCCAAACTAGCCAAAGGAGTATTCCATACAATATGACATCATGCTCGGCATAAAAGGGCGCTAGTTGGGGAGGGGCAGCGCGGCTCCAGGATGTGTGGCATGAGGATGTTGCGATTTTGGTATGGGTCTGAATATGCGGTCTGAGTTACATGGTTGTTGGGTGAGAAACTGCATTGTGTATCAGCCCTTTTGTATATTCTAAGTACTGTTGTTGTTATTTTCTTCTCCATTTGCTGTCCCAGTAAACTGGCCTTCTCCCAACCCACCAGCTTTAGCTTTGTCTTCCCATTCTCCTCTCCTCCTCACCACAGGGGAGGCGTGCGCGAGCAGCCTCCTGGACAACAAAGGTTTCTTTTCTCCCCTGCTCTCCTCCCATCATTTGAAGCCAGAGACTCAGAAACCAGTTTTGCACCAGAAGTAGCCCAGCAAGGGCACTTTCAGTTTCTCTGAAAGCAATCTGCCTGCTGTTGGTTAGAGGCACTTGCTGTGGCTTCCTTCTTTCTCACACTTGCGGTATCTTCTGGGGCATGACCTTCAGCAGGGCGAGCTATGCCATGGAGAGACTGCCAGGGTCAGATAGATAAAGACCCTGCAAAAACATTCTGCCACTTCATGCCTGCTGCGATACTTTGCTCAACCTCCAAATGCCAATATGGAGAGATCCAGGTCAGTAGTAGGATGTGTGTCATATCTGCTTGACCTGTTTAGATGTTGTTGCAAATAGGGATTTAGGATCTTACTGACTACGCCAATTTGTCGCAAATTGATTTTACACAATTTTGAGGTAGCAGCAATATAAGATTTATTAACGCTATTATGCTAAATCACAAGATTAAATTGCATCATATTTAATGACACTCAAGTATCAGCCAATTTAAAAAAGTGATTCAACACAATTGGTTATAATCAAAATTTTGCAACTTAGTTAAAGATTCAAAAATGGCAAGGTTCACATGAGACTTAAGACACAGTTTTCTAAATCAAACCACATGTATTTAAACACACGCAGATACAGACGCAGACGCAGACGCAGACACAGACACAGAGGTTAATGTATGATCAAGATTTTTCTCTCTTCACAAATTGTAGCGAATTACTCACTTCTTCCTTCATCGGCATTTGTCAGCAGACAATCCTTGAACCCTTTTCTTTTGTCGACATCTATCAGCTATCGGTCTTTGAATCTTCATGAAATCTACCCTGAGAGGTGTCCCAGCTCAGAGGGAGATCCTGGGTCACAGCCTGCTGCAGTCCCGGAGAGCTCAAAGGGTATCACGTGGAATCACTATTTATAGCTGGATTGTGAGATGATTTACTTTGGTCAGTGTTTGGTTTTTCTCCACTTGGGCCATACTTCTTGTCAGGTAAGTCTGGTACCTTCCAGATGGGGGATGAGATCAGGCTACGATCCAGGCAGCAGGAGTTCCGGGTACAGTTAGGGAGCACCCGATCATCCCAACTCACTGCTCTTGTAACAAAGACAAGTGCGCAATGTTGGGATCACAAAGTGGCCCGGGGGGTGGGGGGCTGCACCACCACGGGTGTCTAAATTCAGATGACATGGCAACTTTACCATGGACTATATCTCTGACTAAACTGGAGTTTAAAAAACCCGGTTTTAATGTAGGCAGCCATGTGAATCCTACCCTAAAAGATCCAGTCCGGTACAATGAGGTTTCTAGTGGCTCTTGGGTTGTCTGCAGGTGTCCGAGAGATCTGCCTAGGCTTACAGGAAACATGCACATTTCTGCATCAGCTAAACATTGTGCTTGATGCAGGAAAAGCTCTAAAGCAAGGAAGAGGGAGTGAAAAGGTCTCAGCCAAGACAAACAGCACAGGATTTTTCAGCTTTGTATTGATAATGCAGAGAGAGTGGATGTCCACTGCAGGCAGTAGCGAGGGCCAGCTGTATGAACAGGGGAACGTTCTGCTGTGCAAAGCACTTGGAATTGGGATGAAGCTGGTCTTGGGGAACTGGAAGGAATCCCTGGTCCAGTTGTCCCTCTTCTTCTGGCTTATTAGGGGAGCTGTGAGACGTGAGGCTCTTTCAGAAAGGAGGAGCAGAGTTGTACATTGGTCACCCGTGACACTAGAGGATCTGCTGCTTTCTTACCTGAGGACATCATACACTGGGCGCGAGTGACTGGGGCAGAGGAGTAGAAAAACCTTTGTTGCTCACCATGGCCAGGAAGCTCTGCTCTGAGAAAGGAGATGGCAAGGAAGAGTGTTTAGGTATGACCTGAAGGCTGATGTCTTGGAGGATTTCCCTTTTGCATGCTCATACCCACTAGTTCAATGACTTTCAGCAAGCCCTTCCGCTGTCCTCTGATTCCTAGCAAACCAAGCATGAGGACTCACAAGGCGGGCAAGGCTGAGTGAAGTTTGTACGAAAAGGAGCTGCATGCTTTGGGGACCCTTGCCACAGGGACCTGAGCCTGCCTGTCCCTCTGTCCTGACACCAGCTAAGAAGAAAATGGGGAGACCAGCTGGAGTTTCAGGCACGCACAATTGGATAGGGAGATTTCTAGGGGGCTGGGAAAGGCACACAAGCTGATAAGCTGATGAAGGTTTGAGAAGTGAGGGTGCTGGGCAAAGAAGGAATCACCCAAAGCAATTGTGCAAGGACTCGATGTGGTCATGGCAGAGCTCTAGGAGTGTCTTTGTGTAGACAAGTACACCTTCCCCTCCTCCGTGAGCGCCTGAAGTTCAGGGAGGAAATGCTCTGGCCACAGCCACATCCCCGCTGTTTCCACAGGCCTTGAACCTCCTTTCATGACCGTGGGAAACCTTGTGCCTCTGGGGCTGACCCACTTTCATCGTGTGGAAATGCTTCGTGTCCCTCTTTGCTTGCTGCTGTTCTGCTGAACAGCAAAGACCCTCTGAGCTACTGCTGTTACCTCTGCAGACCAGAAGCAGCAGAATATTTTTTGTTTTCTTGCTTTGATTCTTTAGCAAAAATCCCGGATCCACAGAGTTGCATGTGCATAGTGAGGGCAAAGGCGATGTGGAAGTTGCAAGGTGAAGCATGAAGCACCAGGCCTGGAGGATGATCAGGCCCACGAGGATGATCAGAGGGCTGGAGCACCTCTGCTATGAGGACAGGCTGAGAGAGTTGGGATTGTTCAGCCTGGAGAAGAGAAGGCTCCGCAGAGACCTTATTGCAGCCTTCCAGTACCTGAAGGGGGCCTACAAGAAAGCTGGAGAGGGACTGTTTTCAAGGGCATGGAGTGATAAGACGGGGGGGATGACCTTAAGCTGAAGGAGGGTAGGTTTAGATTAGATGTTAGGAAGAAATTCTTCCCTGTGAGGGAGGTGAGGCACTGGAACAGGTTGCCCAGAGAAGCTGTGGATGCCCCAGCCCTGGAAGTGTTCAAGGCCAGCTCGGACGGGGCTTTCGGCAACCTGGTCCAGTGGAGGGTGTTCCTTCCCATGGCAGGGGGGGTGGAACTAGATGGTCTTGCAGGTTCCCTCCAACCCAAACCGTTCTATGTTTCTATGATTCTAAGGGCAGCAGTGAGACGGCTTGTAACACGTCTGCTTCTGCTTCTGGTTGCAATGCTGCTTCTGTGGCAGGCAGGGAAGATGGTGGAGAGTGCACCACATTGGCCACTTTGGAGCAGCGCTAACATGGCAAAGTGGACATCGGTGGTGTTTTCTTTTACGGTTGACCATCTGTTCCTCTGTCATCATTGGCTGCAGCCAGTCCCTGGGCTACTGCTTGGCTGCAGTTCCCACTCTCATTGCCTCCTGATGGTGAATGAGCTGATTTCATAATGGGCGCTAAAATGTTCTGCATTTCTTTAGTTACGCCTTCATCTTCCATAACATTTTGGAAACTGTTTTGGAGCTGAGAAACTAGTTCTTCCCGCAGTTTCTCCTGCACTATCTTGTCCTTTTTCGTTTTAATGAAGTTTTCTATTTCTTTCTGTAGGTGGATCTTCATGCCATTTCATCTCATAATTTTTTAGTAATACGGTCTTTTCTTTATGACTGCACTGACACAATCTGATATTGTCCTAAATACAATTTTTGTAAACTCTTTTTCAGAGTATTTCAGAACTGAAGCAGGAGAGATTCTGGCTCCATGGAAGGAAACATTCACTGTTTCCTTCACAGTCACTAGACTAAATAGCACAGTCACTGCTAGGGACAGAGGCAGAAGAAAAGTCAGACCTTGGCCTATTGACCAGATGATTAAAAAGCTCCCAAACCCTAACTTGACAGGGCTCTAGGAGAAGTGTTTTGCTCAAAGCAAAACCAGAGACAAACAAACGTGTTCCCTTTCAGGAAGTGCTGCTTGCAAGCTGCTGAGCAGAGCACATCCTCGCTTCTGTGGTTTTCCTCCCCCACGCACACAGCCTGCACAAATACAGCAAAGAAGAGAGGAAACATCTGCTCATCCTCCCCACCCCCTCTCCCACAAGGCAGTTGCTGCAGCGAGGGACTGTTTCACAGACGAAGTTCAGGTTGGAGGTATGTCTGGAGGTCGTCTGCTCCAACCCCACTGCTCAAGTAGGGCCAACTGCAGCTGGTTGCCCAGGATTACGTAAACCCAATTCAGCTACCTATGCCAAAACCATAACATTTTAGGTATGCATCTGGCAATCAGAAATGCTGGAAGAGATCCGCAAATGTCAAAAAAACCTCCCCGTCATCCCTAGGAGCTAGGTCTGTTCTTATCTCAGAAAGATGAGGGTGGAGGTGATAGCCAACTGGACATGCGTGTGCTTTGACCTGAGGAGCTTGGGCTCACACATTGTGGTGGGTTGACCCTGGCTGGAGGCCAGGTTCCCACCAAAGCCACTCTATCACTCCACCTCCTTAACTGGACACGGGAGAGAGGATCATACAAAAGGCTCATGGGTCAAGATAAGGACAGGGAGAGATCATTCCCCAATTACCGTCATGGGCAAACCAGACTCCACTTAGAAAAAAAAAAATCATCTAATTTATTACCAAGCAAGACAAATTGGAGCAATGAGAAATAAAGCCAAATCTTAAAACACCTTCCTCTTACCCCTCCCAGGCTCAACATTATTTCTGAATTCTCTACCTACTCCCCTCCAGTGGCACAGGGAGACAGGTAAAGGGGTTCGGTCAGTTCATCGCACGTCGTTTCTGTCACTCCTTCCTCCTCGAGGGAGGACTCTTCACATTCTTCCCCTGCTCCAGCACGGGGTCCGTCTCACAGAAGACAGTCCTCCATGAACTTCTCCAACGTGAGACCTTCCCACAGGCTGCAGTTCTTCACAAACTGCTCCAGTTCGTGGCTCTCTCCCATGGGGTGCAGACCTTCAGGACCAGACTACTCCAGCATCGGTCCCCCACGGGGTCACAAGTCCTGCCAGTAAACCTGCTCCAGCGTGGGCTCCTCTCTCCACAGGTTCACAGGTCCTGCCAGGAGCTTGCTCCAGTGTGGGCTTCCCACGGGCCCACAGCCCCCTTCAGGTTTCTCCACCTGCTCTGACGTGGAGTCCTCCATGGGCTGCAGGTGGAATATTTGCTCCCCACCATCCTCCATGGGCTTCAGAAAAACAGCCTGCCTCACCATTGTCTTCACCACAGGCTGCAGGGGAATCTCTGCTCTGGTGCCTGGAGCACCTCTTCCCCCTCCTTCTTCACTGACCTCGGTCTCTGCAAAATTTCTCACATCTTCTCACTCTGGCTGCAAAAGCTTACGTTCCTTTTTTTGGGGGTTTTGTTTTTTTTTTTTTTTCCTTCTTAAATATGTTATCCCAGAGGCTCTACCACTGTCGCTGATTGGCTCAACCTCGGCCGGCAGTGGGTCTGTCTTAGAGCTTGCTGGCATTGACTCTATTGGACCTATGGGAAGCTTCTAGCAGCTTCTCGCAGTAGCCACCTCGGTAGCCTCTCTGCTACAAAAACCTTTCCACGCAAATGCAAAACACGCATTTAGCAAAATCATCATAGCAAGAAATTCCTGTGAGCGTGCAAACCCAATGCCTCAGTTTCCAGTGCTTGGCCTTGTTGAACTTCATGTGGTTCGCATGGGCCCACCTCTCAAGCCTGTCAAGGTCCCTCTGGATGGCAGCCCTTCCTTCTAGTGTGTCAGTCACACCACACAGCTTGGTTGATCAGACTGTCCATGTCACTGACAAATATGTTAAACAGTGCTAGTACGCTTGTCACTGGTCTCCACTTCGATGTTGACCCGTTGAGCACTCCTTGAATGTGACCATCCAGCCGATTCCACCGAGTGGTCCATCCGTCAAATCCATGTCTCTCCAATGTAGAGACAAGGATGTCATGTGGGACAGTGTCAAATGCCTTGCACGAGTCCAGGTAGATGACATAAGTTGCTCTTCCCTTGTCCACCAATGCTGTGACCCCATCATAGAAGGCCACCAAATTTGTCAGGCACCATTTGACCTTAGTGAAGCCATGTTGGCTGTCACCAATCACCTCCTTATTTTCCACGTGCCTGAGCATAGGTCCTGGAGGATCTGCTCCATGATCTTGCCGGGCACAGAGGTGAAACTGTAGTTCCGTCAGTCTTCCTTTTTTCCCTTTTTAACAGTGGGGGTTATGTTTCCCCTTTTCCAGTCAGTGGGAACTTCACTGGACTGCCACGACTTCTCAGATATGATGGAGAGTGGCTTAGCAACATTATCGGCCAGTTCCCTCAGGACTCGCAGATGCATCTCGTCAGGTCCCATGGACTTGTGCACCTCCATCATATTTAAGAAGTCATGGAAAAGGGGAAACATAACACCCATTGTTAAAAAGTGAAAACAGGAAGACCCAGGAAACTACAGACCGGCCAGTCTCACCTCCGTGTCTGGCAAGATCATGGAGAAGATCCTCCTGGAAACTATGCTAAAGAAAATGGAAAATAAGGACAACATTGGTAACAACCAACATGGCTTCACTAATGGCAAATCATGCCTGACAAATTTGGCGGCCTTCTACGATGGGGTTACAGCGTTGGTGGACGAAGGAAGAGTGACAGACATCATCTACCTGGACCTGTGCAAAACATTCGACACTGTCCCGTGTGACATCCTTGTCTCTAAATTGGAGAGACGTGGATTTGATGGATGGACCGTTTGGAGGATAAGGAATTGGCTGGATGGTTGCACTCAAAGAGTTGTGGTTAACGGCTCAACGTCCAAGTGGAGATCAGTGACAAGTGTTGTTCCTCAGGGGTTGGTACTGGGACTGGTGCTGTTTAACATCTTTAACATCGGTGACACGGACAGTGGGATCAAGTGCACCCTCAGCAAGTTTGCTGACGACACCAAGCTGTGTGGTGGGTCAACATGCTGGAGGGGAGGGATGCCATCCAGAGGGACCTTGAGAGGCTGGAGAGGTGGGCCCGTGTGAACTGCATGAAGTTCAACAAGGCCAAGTGCAAGGTCCTGCACATGGGTTGGTGCAATCCCAAGCACAACTACAGGCTGGGCAGAGAAGGGATTGAGAGCAGCCATGAGGAGAAGGACTTGGGGGTATGGATTGATGAGAAGATCAACATGAGCCGGCAGTGTGCGCTTGCAGCCCAGAAAGCCAACCGTGTCCTGGCTGCATCAAAAGCAGCATGACCAGCAGGTCGAGGGAGGGGATTCTGCCCCTCTGCTCCACTCTCATGAGACCCCTCTGTACTACTGCGTCCAGCTCTGGGGTCCCCAGTACAAGAAAGACATGGAGCTGTTGAAGTGAGTCCAGAGGAGGGCCACGAAGATGATCGGAAGGCTGGAGCACCTCTGCTATGAAGACAGGCTTCAGAGCATGGGGTTGTTTAGCCCAGAGAAGAGAAGACTCCAGGGCAACCTTATTGCAGCCTTCTAGTACCTGAAGAGGCCTACATGAAAGCTGGAGGGAGACTGTTTTCAAGGGCTTAGAGGACATAGATTTGATGTTAGGAAGAAATTCTTTACTGTGATGGAGGTGAGGCACTGGAACAGGCTGCCCAGAGAAGTTGTGTATGCCCCATCCCTGGAAGTGTTCAAAGCTAGGTTAGATGCGGCTTTGGGCATCTAACATCTAACATTTCCTTCTCTAAAGCCTTAACAGGGAAAGCAAAGATGTTTGTCTCTTCTTTCTGTTGCAGATCATGATGAGCTGAAAACTCAATGTGGTAAGAGACCGTTTACAGTGGAAAATGGAAAGGGTGTTGCCATTGTGGAAAAGAGACAGAACAGCACTACCCTTGGAAATGCAGAGGTGCAAGCTGTCTGTATCCTGATGCTGTATCCAGGAGTTAGTGATAGATGGTGACCCGTTATCCTGCTCTGTGGTCATTATTCTTCTCCCTGGGCATCTGTCTGTATCCAGCAGTAGTAGTGCCCTCTCACTGACCAAAGAGCAGCCCATAATACTTCCTGTTTCTGTTTCAGATGCACTGAGCAGACAGCTAGGTAAGTCAAGGCATCTCCCTTTCCGCTGCCTCTTTAATATACAAGTACCCTAGCAAAGTGCAGTCAAGACATGACATTCTGCCCCATCCCCATGCAGAACTTGGGTCAACTCCTGCTAGAGGGGAGATCAGTGACTCCAGATAGGCATGAACTTGTGACCCAGCTTCTCCCATAGCAAAGTGAGTACTACAGGGTTAGAGATCTTGTCTGTAAGCTTTGTGATTTCCCCATGTTGCAGCTGGGGACATGTGATGCATATCCTGGAGGCTAGAGCACCACACACATACAGAGGAGCTGTGCTCAGCTCTGACTGTCACCAAGGAGCTCCCCTTTTGTCCCACACCACAGTCCTCCCTGCACGACAGCCCTCAGCCATGCCACGTCCACAGAGCAGGATACTCCTACAGACAGACCCAGCTGGTGCCAGGACACAAGGCTTTCTCAATTGCTTGTGAGATACCATCCCTCAAGTGCAGGGGGGCACAGAGCCAGCAATGTGGAATGGACGTGGACCCAGCATGGGTGTTTTGTCCTTTCAACACAGTGTGTTTGCTTTTGATTTGGATTTTCTTTTTTAACATAATTCAGAGGAGCTCAAAGCCACATGGATAAGTTTGTGGAGGTGGAATCAGACAGGAGGGCTGGAAGCTAAGGAAAGCTATCAGCACTGGGAGCAAGTCTCCTTTGTTCCTTCTGGAACAAGCTGACCAAAACTTTGCTCTCTGCTGAGCAGTGGCATATGGACGTGGGCTGGATGGTGCCTTGGGTCTTGCTACACCCATGGCCCAGGTCCCACCATGCAGACCTACAGACCTGGGAGCATCATGCTTGGGAATGAAGCTATCCTTCCTTGCCTGCCAGGAAGGTGACATCATCCTCAGGCTAGAAGCCATGCTTGGACTCCAGTCTGACCTGGGAGCAGGAGCTCTGAGCTCTTCTTCCAGTGTTTCTCTAAAAGGCACCTTGTCCTTCTTCTCATGAAGTTCTCTGCCTTTGGCCCTCTCACCCCATTGTCCCTAATGACTCCTCCTCTCTCCCCAGAGCCCATCACCGTGGATGAAACACTCTGAGCTTGCCGTGTCCTCTGACTGGAGAACAGTCCAGTACAATTGCTCTGCCTAGAAGCCTGTCATCGAGCACCAGCTCCCCGTCGTGGTGGGGAGGGAGGGCTTCGTCTCTGGTCACTGTTACGGAGAGGTGCAGGTGTGGGATGGGCTGGACTGGGAGCTAGGGGTGCTGACAGAGGCTGTGAGGGGGAGTCTGAAAAAGAAGAGCTGCAAGGACCTCCCCGAGGATGGGGTCTGGTCACTGAAAAGGGCAAACAGGGAGTACTGGCCTGAGGAAGTCAAGGCCAAGGTGTGGAGTTGCACTATCCAACTACCAATGGTTGGGCTAGACTTGGACTTCGAGCTGGGCACACTCTCTTTCTATGACACTAGGGCTTCAGATCGCATCCTGGAAATCTCCATTGAAGGCATCAAAGGGTTAGTAAAGCTGTACACATTCCTCAGGCCAGGCCTTGGTGTGGCAGAAGAGGTCACCATCAACCCCAGCACAGACTAGGACTTCCCAATCATGGTCTTGTATTAAACAATGTAGGGAAAAGTGACCTGAGCTGTAGTAAATCTCATGGGTTCCATGGAGAGGGAGAAGGGAAAGAGCAGCAGAGCAGCAGAGCTGGGCAGTGGCAGGCCTGCTTGGCTCCATCCAGACTCTGACAGTGAAAGTCAGGCAGGTCTGGACTGGTAAATTCACTAAGACCAAGAAGCATACCTGTGCATGACGTGCAATGCCATGTGCTCCATCCCCTCCCCAGGGGAGCCACCAGGACCTATTAGCTGGATGAAGTAGATGTACTCACAGCTTCTGCAGCTACCATGTCCTTGGCTTTACCACTGCCACAACTTTGTACTCCATGTCTCTCTTCATCAAATCAAGAATAAAATAGGGGATCCACATCCTTTCCTGCTCAGATTGCCTTAGACTCCCATGTATCAAAGTTTCTCTGAAAGGTGATAGCAGGTGTTTGGAGCTTCCCATGTCCTTTGCATGCATTTAGCTGGTGCTTTTTGATGGACAAGGCAGTCTTACTAGAGATCCCTGATCCCCAAAAATGTGGTGCTTGCTTTTTCCCTTGAGGTTCTTCCCTTGAGTGCATCTGTTCTTCCCTTGAGGGAAGGGTGCTGCTGTTTATCTGCAGCACAAAAAAGGACGTTCCTGTTTCTCTGCAGCACAAATGCAAGTGCACTCCCCCATGTCTGGTGTCCACCCCAGTTCTACCAAGCACAATGAAGACAGAAGTGCAAATATTGACAATAAAACCACTGTGGAGCAGTGTCCTAGGGAGATTATCTGGATTTTTACTTGTCCCACGGCTCTGAACTACCCTTCCCACCCTGCTGTGCACCATGGGTGGTACTGGAGATACACAGGAAGGATGGACAGACCCCTTGGGTCTGGTCCAGCTATCCCACTTTGAGGGACATGCAGCCATTAGGTCAAACCAGGGTGCCACTTTGTGGGAGGTTTGAGAAGGCTGGTGGACCCATCTGGCTGCTCAGGCCATGAATGAATGTCCTGCTCTGTTCTGTCACGTTTTTCAGCAAGTGTCCTCAGAGAAAAAGTTGTATGGCTGTGACAAATAACCACAGCTAAATGAGCTTGTATTATTGGAAGAGGTGTGGTTCGCATGGCTTATTTTCTCATCAGAGTAGCTCAACTGTGAGACCAGATTAGGCTCTCTCAAGGGGAGGACAGAACATCATGGGGGTGCCAAACAGCTCTGATCATAGCCCAGCTATAATCATTTTTCTGTCTCAAGTGAAAAGCCATTTTGTTGCAACTAGCAATGACCAGAGTCTTTCCTCTGTCGCCAGCACACAGCTGATACGAGGAACGTCACAGGAGGGGAAAACAACCCCTCAAAATAAATCTGTTGAGTAAGTGTGGTTTAACCTAAAAGTGAAAAAGTTAAGATGTTTTAATCCTAACCCTAATATTCTGTGGTGGTACTGAGCTCATGATAAGGACATCAGGTGCTTGACTCAGCTGCTCAAATGCAAACCTCTAGTGACAGCAGAGATGCCTGGGTTCTCACTCCATGCACCCCCAGAACGGTACAGGTCTCCTCCACATGAGATCTGCCCCACCCATGTATTTGTGGTCACTGGAGTTTAAGATGATTTTCAGGTTGATTAGCTAGGACATTTCTACTCTGAGGTGCTAACACACCCTATAGGCATTTTGGACCAGAAACTATATGCCAGGTGAATTACCCCACGGCACATTTAGAAAATCAAATCAAGCCCTTGGAAACCTCCCTGAGACTGAGCATGTTCAAATGAAATTACACTTCTTCCACGCTAGGAAGATTTCAAGGAGGGTGAGAGATTCGGCAGGAAATTGAAGCATTGGGTTTGCACGCTCACAGGAATTTCTTGCTATGATGATTTTGCTAAATGTGTGTTCAGAGTTTGTGTGCCAAGGTTTTTTTAGCGGGGGCGGCTACCAGGGTGGCTTCTGCGAGAAGTTGCTAGAAGCTTCCCATAGGTCTCACAGGATCAATGCCAGCCAGCTTCAAGACAGACCCACCGCCGGCTGAGGTTGAGCCAATCAGCGACAGTGGTAGAGCCTCTGGGATAACATATTTAAGAAGGAAAAAAAAAAAACCCAAAACCTAAAAAAAAGGAACATAAGCTTTTGCAGCCAGAGTGAGAAGATGTGAGAAATTTTGCAGAGACCAAGGTCAGTGAAGAAGGAGGGGGGAACTTGATCTTCTCCAACACTTGTGTCCTGGCACCAGCTGGGTCTGTCTGTAGGAGTATCCTGCTCTGTGGACGTGGCATGGCTGAGGGCTGTCGTGCAGGGAGGACTGTGGTGTGGGACAAAAGGGGAGCTCCTTGGTGACAGTCAGAGCTGAGCACAGCTCCTCTGTATGTGTGTGGTGCTCTAGCCTCCAGGATATGCATCACATGTCCCCAGCTGCAACATGGGGAAATCACAAAGCTTACAGACAAGATCTCTAACCCTGTAGTACTCACTTTGCTATGGGAGAAGCTGGGTCACAAGTTCATGCCTATCTGGAGTCACTGATCTCCCCTCTAGCAGGAGTTGACCCAAGTTCTGCATGGGGATGGGGCAGAATGTCATGTCTTGACTGCACTTTGCTAGGGTACTTGTATATTAAAGAGGCAGCGGAAAGGGAGATGCCTTGACTTACCTAGCTGTCTGCTCAGTGCATCTGAAACAGAAACAGGAAGTATTATGGGCTGCTCTTTGGTCAGTGAGAGGGCACTACTACTGCTGGATACAGACAGATGCCCAGGGAGAAGAATAATGACCACAGAGCAGGATAACGGGTCACCATCTATCACTAACTCCTGGATACAGCATCAGGATACAGACAGCTTGCACCTCTGCATTTCCAAGGGTAGTGCTGTTCTGTCTCTTTTCCACAATGGCAACACCCTTTCCATTTTCCACTGTAAACGGTCTCTTACCACATTGAGTTTTCAGCTCATCATGATCTGCAACAGAAAGAAGAGACAAACATCTTTGCTTTCCCTGTTAAGGCTTTAGAGAAGGAAATGTTAGATGTTAGATGCCCAAAGCCGCATCTAACCTAGCTTTGAACACTTCCAGGGATGGGGCATACACAACTTCTCTGGGCAGCCTGTTCCAGTGCCTCACCTCCATCACAGTAAAGAATTTCTTCCTAACATCAAATCTATGTCCTCTAAGCCCTTGAAAACAGTCTCCCTCCAGCTTTCATGTAGGCCTCTTCAGGTACTAGAAGGCTGCAATAAGGTTGCCCTGGAGTCTTCTCTTCTCTGGGCTAAACAACCCCATGCTCTGAAGCCTGTCTTCATAGCAGAGGTGCTCCAGCCTTCCGATCATCTTCGTGGCCCTCCTCTGGACTCACTTCAACAGCTCCATGTCTTTCTTGTACTGGGGACCCCAGAGCTGGACGCAGTAGTACAGAGGGGTCTCATGAGAGTGGAGCAGAGGGGCAGAATCCCCTCCCTCGACCTGCTGGTCATGCTGCTTTTGATGCAGCCCAGGACACGGTTGGCTTTCTGGGCTGCAAGCGCACACTGCCGGCTCATGTTGATCTTCTCATCAATCCATACCCCCAAGTCCTTCTCCTCATGGCTGCTCTCAATCCCTTCTCTGCCCAGCCTGTAGTTGTGCTTGGGATTGCACCAACCCATGTGCAGGACCTTGCACTTGGCCTTGTTGAACTTCATGCAGTTCACACGGGCCCACCTCTCCAGCCTCTCAAGGTCCCTCTGGATGGCATCCCTCCCCTCCAGCATGTTGACCCACCACACAGCTTGGTGTCGTCAGCAAACTTGCTGAGGGTGCACTTGATCCCACTGTCCGTGTCACCGATGTTAAAGATGTTAAACAGCACCAGTCCCAGTACCAACCCCTGAGGAACAACACTTGTCACTGATCTCCACTTGGACGTTGAGCCGTTAACCACAACTCTTTGAGTGCAACCATCCAGCCAATTCCTTATCCTCCAAACGGTCCATCCATCAAATCCACGTCTCTCCAATTTAGAGACAAGGATGTCACACGGGACAGTGTCGAATGTTTTGCACAGGTCCAGGTAGATGATGTCTGTCACTCTTCCTTCGTCCACCAACGCTGTAACCCCATCGTAGAAGGCCGCCAAATTTGTCAGGCATGATTTGCCATTAGTGAAGCCATGTTGGTTGTTACCAATGTTGTCCTTATTTTCCATTTTCTTTAGCATAGTTTCCAGGAGGATCTTCTCCATGATCTTGCCAGACACGGAGGTGAGACTGGCCGGTCTGTAGTTTCCTGGGTCTTCCTGTTTTCACTTTTTAACAATGGGTGTTATGTTTCCCCTTTTCCATGACTTCTTAAATATGATGGAGGTGCACAAGTCCATGGGACCTGACGAGATGCATCTGCGAGTCCTGAGGGAACTGGCCGATAATGTTGCTAAGCCACTCTCCATCATATCTGAGAAGTCGTGGCAGTCCAGTGAAGTTCCCACTGACTGGAAAAGGGGAAACATAACCCCCACTGTTAAAAAGGGAAAAAAGGAAGACTGACGGAACTACAGTTTCACCTCTGTGCCCGGCAAGATCATGGAGCAGATCCTCCAGGACCTATGCTCAGGCACGTGGAAAATAAGGAGGTGATTGGTGACAGCCAACATGGCTTCACTAAGGTCAAATGGTGCCTGACAAATTTGGTGGCCTTCTATGATGGGGTCACAGCATTGGTGGACAAGGGAAGAGCAACTTATGTCATCTACCTGGACTCGTGCAAGGCATTTGACACTGTCCCACATGACATCCTTGTCTCTACATTGGAGAGACATGGATTTGACGGATGGACCACTCGGTGGAATCGGCTGGATGGTCACATTCAAGGAGTGCTCAACGGGTCAACATCGAAGTGGAGACCAGTGACAAGCGTACTAGCACTGTTTAACATATTTGTCAGTGACATGGACAGTCTGATCAACCAAGCTGTGTGGTGTGACTGACACACTAGAAGGAAGGGCTGCCATCCAGAGGGACCTTGACAGGCTTGAGAGGTGGGCCCATGCGAACCACATGAAGTTCAACAAGGCCAAGCACTGGAAACTGAGGCATTGGGTTTGCACGCTCACAGGAATTTCTTGCTATGATGATTTTGCTAAATGCGTGTTTTGCATTTGCGTGGAAAGGTTTTTGTAGCAGAGAGGCTACCGAGGTGGCTACTGCGAGAAGCTGCTAGAAGCTTCCCATAGGTCCAATAGAGTCAATGCCAGCAAGCTCTAAGACAGACCCACTGCCGGCCGAGGTTGAGCCAATCAGCGACAGTGGTAGAGCCTCTGGGATAACATATTTAAGAAGGAAAAAAAAAAAAAACAAAACCCCCAAAAAAAGGAACGTAAGCTTTTGCAGCCAGAGTGAGAAGATGTGAGAAATTTTGCAGAGACCGAGGTCAGTGAAGAAGGAGGGGGAAGAGGTGCTCCAGGCACCAGAGCAGAGATTCCCCTGCAGCCTGTGGTGAAGACAATGGTGAGGCAGGCTGTTTTTCTGAAGCCCATGGAGGATGGTGGGGAGCAAATATTCCACCTGCAGCCCATGGAGGACTCCACGTCAGAGCAGGTGGAGAAACCTGAAGGGGGCTGTGGGCCCGTGGGAAGCCCACACTGGAGCAAGCTCCTGGCAGGACCTGTGAACCTGTGGAGAGAGGAGCCCACGCTGGAGCAGGTTTACTGGCAGGACTTGTGACCCCGTGGGGGACCGATGCTGGAGTAGTCTGGTCCTGAAGGTCTGCACCCCATGGGAGAGAGCCACGAACTGGAGCAGTTTGTGAAGAACTGCAGCCTGTGGGAAGGTCTCACGTTGGAGAAGTTCATGGAGGACTGTCTTCTGTGAGACGGACCCCGTGCTGGAGCAGGGGAAGAATGTGAAGAGTCCTCCCTCGAGGAGGAAGGAGTGACAGAAACGACGTGCGATGAACTGACCGAACCCCTTTACCTGTCTCCCTGTGCCACTGGAGGGGAGTAGGTAGAGAATTCAGAAATAATGTTGAGCCTGGGAGGGGTAAGAGGAAGGTGTTTTAAGATTTGGCTTTATTTCTCATTGCTCCAATTTGTCTTGCTTGGTAATAAATTAGATGATTTTTTTTTTTCTAAGTGGAGTCTGGTTTGCCCATGACGGTAATTGGGGAATGATCTCTCCCTGTCCTTATCTTGACCCATGAGCCTTTTGTATGATCCTCTCTCCCGTGTCCAGTTAAGGAGGTGGAGTGATAGAGTGGCTTTGGTGGGAACCTGGCCTCCAGCCAGGGTCAACCCACCACAATGTGTGAGCCCAAGCTCCTCAGGTCAAAGCACACGCATGTCCAGTTGGCTATCACCTCCACCCTCATCTTTCTGAGATAAGAACAGACCTAGCTCCTAGGGATGACGGGGAGGTTTTTTTGACATTTGCGGATCTCTTCCAGCATTTCTGATTGCCAGATGCATACCTAAAATGTTATGGTTTTGGCATAGGTAGCTGAATTGGGTTTACGTAATCCTGGGCAACCAGCTGCAGTTGGCCCTACTTGAGCAGTGGGGTTGGAGCAGACGACCTCCAGACATACCTCCAACCTGAACTTCGTCTGTGAAACAGTCCCTCGCTGCAGCAACTGCCTTGTGGGAGAGGGGGTGGGGAGGATGAGCAGATGTTTCCTCTCTTCTTTGCTGTATTTGTGCAGGCTGTGTGCGTGGGGGAGGAAAACCACAGAAGCGAGGATGTGCTCTGCTCAGCAGCTTGCAAGCAGCACTTCCTGAAAGGGAACACGTTTGTTTGTCTCTGGTTTTGCTTTGAGCAAAACACTTCTCCTAGAGCCCTGTCAAGTTAGGGTTTGGGAGCTTTTTAATCATCTGGTCAATAGGCCAAGGTCTGACTTTTCTTCTGCCTCTGTCCCTAGCAGTGACTGTGCTATTTAGTCTAGTGACTGTGAAGGAAACAGTGAATGTTTCCTTCCATGGAGCCAGAATCTCTCCTGCTTCAGTTCTGAAATACTCTGAAAAAGAGTTTACAAAAATTGTATTTAGGACAATATCAGATTGTGTCAGTGCAGTCATAAAGAAAAGACCGTATTACTAAAAAATTATGAGATGAAATGGCATGAAGATCCACCTACAGAAAGAAATAGAAAACTTCATTAAAACGAAAAAGGACAAGATAGT
This sequence comes from Balearica regulorum gibbericeps, assembly GCF_011004875.1. NCBI lineage: Eukaryota > Metazoa > Chordata > Aves > Gruiformes > Gruidae > Balearica > Balearica regulorum. The sequence goes on along the minus strand of NC_046216.1, from coordinate 406,601 downwards.
GCAGGAGAAACTGCGGGAAGAACTAGTTTCTCAGCTCCAAAACAGTTTCCAAAATGTTATGGAAGATGAAGGCGTAACTAAAGAAATGCAGAACATTTTAGCGCCCATTATGAAATCAGCTCATTCACCATCAGGAGGCAATGAGAGTGGGAACTGCAGCCAAGCAGTAGCCCAGGGACTGGCTGCAGCCAATGATGACAGAGGAACAGATGGTCAACCGTAAAAGAAAACACCACCGATGTCCACTTTGCCATGTTAGCGCTGCTCCAAAGTGGCCAATGTGGTGCACTCTCCACCATCTTCCCTGCCTGCCACAGAAGCAGCATTGCAACCAGAAGCAGAAGCAGACGTGTTACAAGCCGTCTCACTGCTGCCCTTAGAATCATAGAAACATAGAACGGTTTGGGTTGGAGGGAACCTGCAAGACCATCTAGTTCCACCCCCCCTGCCATGGGAAGGAACACCCTCCACTGGACCAGGTTGCCGAAAGCCCCGTCCGAGCTGGCCTTGAACACTTCCAGGGCTGGGGCATCCACAGCTTCTCTGGGCAACCTGTTCCAGTGCCTCACCTCCCTCACAGGGAAGAATTTCTTCCTAACATCTAATCTAAACCTACCCTCCTTCAGCTTAAGGTCATCCCCCCCGTCTTATCACTCCATGCCCTTGAAAACAGTCCCTCTCCAGCTTTCTTGTAGGCCCCCTTCAGGTACTGGAAGGCTGCAATAAGGTCTCTGCGGAGCCTTCTCTTCTCCAGGCTGAACAATCCCAACTCTCTCAGCCTGTCCTCATAGCAGAGGTGCTCCAGCCCTCTGATCATCCTCGTGGGCCTGATCATCCTCCAGGCCTGGTGCTTCATGCTTCACCTTGCAACTTCCACATCGCCTTTGCCCTCACTATGCACATGCAACTCTGTGGATCCGGGATTTTTGCTAAAGAATCAAAGCAAGAAAACAAAAAATATTCTGCTGCTTCTGGTCTGCAGAGGTAACAGCAGTAGCTCAGAGGGTCTTTGCTGTTCAGCAGAACAGCAGCAAGCAAAGAGGGACACGAAGCATTTCCACACGATGAAAGTGGGTCAGCCCCAGAGGCACAAGGTTTCCCACGGTCATGAAAGGAGGTTCAAGGCCTGTGGAAACAGCGGGGATGTGGCTGTGGCCAGAGCATTTCCTCCCTGAACTTCAGGCGCTCACGGAGGAGGGGAAGGTGTACTTGTCTACACAAAGACACTCCTAGAGCTCTGCCATGACCACATCGAGTCCTTGCACAATTGCTTTGGGTGATTCCTTCTTTGCCCAGCACCCTCACTTCTCAAACCTTCATCAGCTTATCAGCTTGTGTGCCTTTCCCAGCCCCCTAGAAATCTCCCTATCCAATTGTGCGTGCCTGAAACTCCAGCTGGTCTCCCCATTTTCTTCTTAGCTGGTGTCAGGACAGAGGGACAGGCAGGCTCAGGTCCCTGTGGCAAGGGTCCCCAAAGCATGCAGCTCCTTTTCGTACAAACTTCACTCAGCCTTGCCCGCCTTGTGAGTCCTCATGCTTGGTTTGCTAGGAATCAGAGGACAGCGGAAGGGCTTGCTGAAAGTCATTGAACTAGTGGGTATGAGCATGCAAAAGGGAAATCCTCCAAGACATCAGCCTTCAGGTCATACCTAAACACTCTTCCTTGCCATCTCCTTTCTCAGAGCAGAGCTTCCTGGCCATGGTGAGCAACAAAGGTTTTTCTACTCCTCTGCCCCAGTCACTCGCGCCCAGTGTATGATGTCCTCAGGTAAGAAAGCAGCAGATCCTCTAGTGTCACGGGTGACCAATGTACAACTCTGCTCCTCCTTTCTGAAAGAGCCTCACGTCTCACAGCTCCCCTAATAAGCCAGAAGAAGAGGGACAACTGGACCAGGGATTCCTTCCAGTTCCCCAAGACCAGCTTCATCCCAATTCCAAGTGCTTTGCACAGCAGAACGTTCCCCTGTTCATACAGCTGGCCCTCGCTACTGCCTGCAGTGGACATCCACTCTCTCTGCATTATCAATACAAAGCTGAAAAATCCTGTGCTGTTTGTCTTGGCTGAGACCTTTTCACTCCCTCTTCCTTGCTTTAGAGCTTTTCCTGCATCAAGCACAATGTTTAGCTGATGCAGAAATGTGCATGTTTCCTGTAAGCCTAGGCAGATCTCTCGGACACCTGCAGACAACCCAAGAGCCACTAGAAACCTCATTGTACCGGACTGGATCTTTTAGGGTAGGATTCACATGGCTGCCTACATTAAAACCGGGTTTTTTAAACTCCAGTTTAGTCAGAGATATAGTCCATGGTAAAGTTGCCATGTCATCTGAATTTAGACACCCGTGGTGGTGCAGCCCCCCACCCCCCGGGCCACTTTGTGATCCCAACATTGCGCACTTGTCTTTGTTACAAGAGCAGTGAGTTGGGATGATCGGGTGCTCCCTAACTGTACCCGGAACTCCTGCTGCCTGGATCGTAGCCTGATCTCATCCCCCATCTGGAAGGTACCAGACTTACCTGACAAGAAGTATGGCCCAAGTGGAGAAAAACCAAACACTGACCAAAGTAAATCATCTCACAATCCAGCTATAAATAGTGATTCCACGTGATACCCTTTGAGCTCTCCGGGACTGCAGCAGGCTGTGACCCAGGATCTCCCTCTGAGCTGGGACACCTCTCAGGGTAGATTTCATGAAGATTCAAAGACCGATAGCTGATAGATGTCGACAAAAGAAAAGGGTTCAAGGATTGTCTGCTGACAAATGCCGATGAAGGAAGAAGTGAGTAATTCGCTACAATTTGTGAAGAGAGAAAAATCTTGATCATACATTAACCTCTGTGTCTGTGTCTGCGTCTGCGTCTGCGTCTGTATCTGCGTGTGTTTAAATACATGTGGTTTGATTTAGAAAACTGTGTCTTAAGTCTCATGTGAACCTTGCCATTTTTGAATCTTTAACTAAGTTGCAAAATTTTGATTATAACCAATTGTGTTGAATCACTTTTTTAAATTGGCTGATACTTGAGTGTCATTAAATATGATGCAATTTAATCTTGTGATTTAGCATAATAGCGTTAATAAATCTTATATTGCTGCTACCTCAAAATTGTGTAAAATCAATTTGCGACAAATTGGCGTAGTCAGTAAGATCCTAAATCCCTATTTGCAACAACATCTAAACAGGTCAAGCAGATATGACACAGATCCTACTACTGACCTGGATCTCTCCATATTGGCATTTGGAGGTTGAGCAAAGTATCGCAGCAGGCATGAAGTGGCAGAATGTTTTTGCAGGGTCTTTATCTATCTGACCCTGGCAGTCTCTCCATGGCATAGCTCGCCCTGCTGAAGGTCATGCCCCAGAAGTTACCGCAAGTGTGAGAAAGAAGGAAGCCACAGCAAGTGCCTCTAACCAACAGCAGGCAGATTGCTTTCAGAGAAACTGAAAGTGCCCTTGCTGGGCTACTTCTGGTGCAAAACTGGTTTCTGAGTCTCTGGCTTCAAATGATGGGAGGAGAGCAGGGGAGAAAAGAAACCTTTGTTGTCCAGGAGGCTGCTCGCACACGCCTCCCCTGTGGTGGGATGGGGAGGAGAATGGGAAGACAAAGCTAAAGCTGGTGGGTTGGGAGAAGGCCAGTTTACTGGGACAGCAAATGGAGAAGAAAATAACAACAACAGTACTTAGAATATACAAAAGGGCTGATACACAATGCAGTTTCTCACCCAACAACCATGTAACTCAGACCGCATATTCAGACCCATACCAAAATCGCAACATCCTCATGCCACACATCCTGGAGCCGCGCTGCCCCTCCCCAACTAGCCCCCTTTTATGAGGAGCATGACATCATATGGTATGGAATACTCCTTTGGCTAGTTTGGGTCACTTATCCTGGTTGTGTACCCTCCCAGCTTCTGGTAAACATTAACTCTATCCTACGTGGTTCTCATCCAACCTGGTCCTACCTGGTCCTCATCCAACCTGGTCTTAAACACTTCCAGGGATGGGGCCTCCACAACCTCTCTGGGTAACCTATGGCAGTGCCTCACCACCCTCACAGTAAAGAATTTCTTTTGAACTTCTAATCTAAATTGACCCTCTTTCAGCTTAAACCCCTTACCCCTTGTCCTGTCACTACACAGTGATAAACAGTCCCTCACCATCTTTCCTGTAGGCCCCCTTCAGTTACTGGTAAGCTGCAATTAGACCTCCCCGGAGCCTTCTTTTCTCCAGGCTGAACAACCCCAACTCCCTCAACCTGTTCTCATAAGAGAGGTGCTCCATCCCTCTGATCAGCTTCGTGGCCCTCCTCTGGACTCGCAATCATCACCACCTGCATCAGAGAAAACCCCAAAGAAGGACACTCACCTTGGAGTAAATTTAGACTGGAATGTCATAACTGACCTTTCTGATAGATCTGGGAGGTTGGCATCTTTTACCATCTTCCCCCACTAAAGTCCTTGATGGAGGACACAATCTTATTTTCAGCGAAGTGAGTTTTCTGTATGTGTTCTTGATGCTCGTTGCGAAGTTGCTGTTAGAAGCCTTATCATCAAATGGATACTAGGATACAAAGGTACAGGAATACACAGGTATATAGGATGGGTATCTGTAGCATGGATTATGCATTTATACTAGAAAAGCATAGGAAAAAAACCCGAAACAATCCAGCTTAGGAGAAGGGACCAGGTGCATGATTTATTCCCTTGAAACTGGAAGCTACCCCTATTAATCTAGGCAGATGTTGAAGAGCTGATGTGGATTTAAAAGTGGCTGGATGGACAGTCCCAGAGGATCCTGACCAGTGGCACAAAGTCTACTTGGAGGTGTTGCCAGCCCAGGGGTCAATACTGCATCCAGTGCTGTTCAACATCTTCATTAACGATCTCAATGATGCAGCAGAGTGCACCCTCAGCAAGGTTGCTGATGACACCAAACTGGGAGGAGTAGCTGATGCACTGTAGTCATGCATTGCTTGCTCCATCCCGAGAGACCTCAAGAGGTTGGAAAAATGGGCTGGCGGGAACATCACGAAGTTCAGAAAGGAGAAGTGCAAAGTCCTGCCCTGGGGAGGAACAACCCCAGGCATCAGCACATCCCAGGGGCTGCAAAGTGGCTTGGCAGAAAGAGACCTCAGGGGCCTGGTGGACACCAGGTTGAACACGAGACAGCAATATGCCCTTGTCACAAAGAGGGCTAAAGGTATCCTAGGTAGCATTAGGAGGAATTTTGTCAGCAGGTCAAAGGAGGTGATCCCTCCCATCTCCTCAACCCACACCTGCTGTTCTGGGCTCTCTAATACAAGAGAGACATGGACATATTGGAGAGAGTCCAGGGAAGTGCCACACAGATGGTTGGGGGACTGGAGCATCTCTCACATGAGGAAAGGCTGAAAGAGTGGGGACTGTTCAGGCTAGAGAAGAGAAGGCTTGAGGGGGATCTTATCATTGTATCTCAGTTCCTGAAGGGAGGGTGCAAAAGGCTCTTTCCAGTGGCACCAGTGACAGGACATGAGGCAACAAGCACAAGCACAAAGTGAAACACAGGAGGCTTCCTCTGAACATCAGGAAACACTTTATTACTGTGAGTTTCCCAGGCAATACCCAAGGCCCAACTTCTCTTTCCGACATCTACTTGCCAGTAGTGTCTCCCAGACGTGTATCCTTCCTTTGCCAACAGAAGAGCATGGGAATCAAATCTCTTTTCCTTGCTGGGAATATTTCTGATGGTGCCAGTATCTTTCACACTCTTCCCATCATTAGAGATTTCCAATCTGGGGTGAGCTATGTCAGTGTCCAGGGTGACATCCACTGCAAAGATCAAGTCATGCCATAAGGAGCAGAAAACACAAGGTCTGCTTTTCTGAGGCTTTCTCTTCTGTGTCCTCATCCACCTCTCATTTGTTCTTCCTCCACCTCCACGCTCAGGTGCACTAGGCAGCCTCTTGCCTCAGAGGACCTCTACCTTCTCCCCTCCCATACTTCCTGTGTCCCTCCATTCCCATCCTTGGGCCGCTGACTGAGAAAGTGGCCAGCCTGCATGCATCAAATACAAGGCATTCATGCAGTGTTCCTGTGACTCCAGCATTCAGTACCAAGGAGGAGGCTGTGGGGCTGAACACCCTATCCCTCCATCTTTTAATTGCGGTGAGGATGGCCTGAGGAAAAGGACACAGAGTTGACCATACAGCTCCTCTTTGGGCAACACTAGAATCACAATGGACTTTTACAAGACTCATGAGGTGAAATAATAGCGGCCAAAGAAAGTTCTCTATGACAGAAACAGAACAGGATGATATGCAGGCAGCTGTAACCCACCTGGAAACCAATGCAGACACTCACTGGTCAGCAATAAATGCTAAAATATAGATCCAAAGATTTCAGCAACTGTGCTTAAAAACTCATGCATGGGAAGAGAGCCCATTAGGAATGATGGGAGGGAAATCCAAGTGTTGCCCATGGTGGATACAAGTACAATGTATACAGAAATGTAGGTACATTAGCTGGAATTAGGTTTCGGTGTCACATCAGGAAAGTCTGTAGGTAGTTTTCAAACTTTATGTAGTTTCTCCTCAGTAAATAGGATAGCACCAGCCTATAGTATTTCTTCCACATGTATTAGAATGGAAGAGTCATCATCACTGCCACAATAATAAGGAAATGTTTCTTTCCTCTGTTTACCCGGCTCATCAGTGTACTTGAACATCTGACAGTATTCTCGCATGGTGCAATGTTGTGAACTAAGGTCCTCTAGCTCAACTGAGATTTAGAGAATAGAAGCTGCACCTCTAATGGAGCAAGATCAGTTCAAGACACTTTTCCTGAAATGCCAACAAGGGCAAAACCAGGAGTGGCCAATGCAAGCTGGCCACTCCTGCTCCCGACAGCTGAAATGGCTGCTGTCAAGCATACACAGGGTCTTTGGCAGTGCACAACAAAGGAAAAAGTTACCAAGCAATCCTTCCTCTGAGCGTGTTCTTCTCCAAACAGCTCTCTGAGCAGGTTGGATGTGTTTTCCAGAGCTGCATTCAGACTCCGAGTAGTCATGTCCATCATCTCCCTTATGCTTACCATTGTAGCACTGTACTTTGAAAAGCTCTGTGGGAAAAAGAAAAAAGCAGGCCATAAATGGATTTATAAGGGCATGGTGGTCTCCAGTGTGCTAAGACACAACCCATGCTGCTGGCCAAAAGGACTATGTTCTCCTGAAGTAACATGCTTGTTCCATAAATTGGAAAACACATCAAAAGGCCACATGCCATCCTCCAAAGAGAGCAAAGTCTGAGACCACTGGGATGCTTGGTCTTTTAGCAGCAAAGACTAGAATCAGACCTCAAATCTGTCTGGAACTTTGGAGAAGAAAAAAGAAAATGTCATGTTGGTGGCAGGGGAGAAGGGATAGGAACAAGGGATATGAATTTCTCTGAAGGACACCTCTCTGGTTTTCCATAAAATGAGAGGTGTTCTAGCTGTAGGGCTCTTCACTGACCTCATCTGCAGGTAGAGATGCAATTCCTCACCGCCAGTCCATTGCCTGAGTATCTCCTAGAGGCAACTGAATCTTCCACCGTGCAACACTTCTCCTACTGTGCCTTAAAATTTGCTCATTGAACATTATCATTTCAGGGTTCTGATTCTTCTTGCGTCCCCTGGTGGAGGGAGATCCAAACACAGTTTTCCAACTATCTGCCCTAGATGACACTGAGGACACCCCCAGCTACCACACTCACCTACTTCCTCACCACACACCCACACACCCCAATATACACATAGTTATTTTAATGAGTTCTTTTCTCAGTTTGTCAGAGTCTTCAAGAGAAAACGGTAAATCAGTATGTGTGATGTTTTTGCTTCCCAGAAATGGGGCACACGGCTCCAACTTCCTCCCTCTGAAGTCCATGGAGGACTAAAAGCTGCTGTGAGATGAGCTCAGCCTCTCTTTTTTTTTCAGATGGAATGGCCAGGCCATGGACTAAACAGGAGATCCCCTTTCACAGAGAAGAAATGCCAAGCAAAGCAAAGCTACATTCCAGAGCCAGTTATCCCAGGAGACAGATGGCAGGCACTACTTCATTCACACTACAATCTCTTCTACACTCCCTGTCAATTCTGGGTACTCCTGAGCTAGTGGAAGGGGAGCAGGGCTTGCCCAAGGCCTGAGCTCAAGCTTCCTCCTTTCAGCTGTCCTACTGGGGCTTTCCCACTACCATGCTCCTTCCCTCCCTGAAGTGTTCACCTCCATGGTTGTGGTGGGTTGACCCTGGCCAGGTGCCCACCAGAGCCGCTCTATCGCTCCCCTCTTTCATTAGACAGGGGAGAAAAGGTACAACGAAAAAAAACCTTATGGGTCGAGATAAGGACAGGGAGAGATCATTCTCTAATTATCATCACAAGCAAAACAGACCAAACTTAGAGAGGGAATTCATCTTATTTATTAAGCAAAACAGAGTAGAGGAATGAGAAATAAAACCAAATCTTAAAATACCTCCCCCCACCCCTCCCATCTTCCCAGGCTCAACTTCACTCCCGGCTTCAACCTCCGCTCCCCCCAGCGGCACAGGGGGACGGGGAGTGAGGGTTACGGTCGGTTCATCACACGGTGTTTCTGCCACTCCTTCCTCCTCAGGGGGAGGACTCCTCTCATCGTTCCCCTGCTCCAGCATGGAGTCCCTCTCACGGGAGACATTCCTTCACGACCTTCTCCAACATGAGTCTCCTCCACGGGGTGCAGACCTTCAGGAGCAAACTGCTCCAGCGTGGGTCCCCCACGGGGTCACAAGTCCTGCCAGCAAACCTGCTCCAGCGTGGGCTCCTCTCTCCACGGGTCCACAGGTCCTGCCAGGAGCTTGCTCCAGCACGGGCTTCCCATGGGGTCACAGCCTCCTTCAGGTGTCTCCACCTGCTCCGGTGTGGGGTCCTCCACAGGCTGCAGGTGGAATCTCTACACCCCCTCATCCTTCCTCCATGGGCTGCAGGGGAACAGCCTGCTTCACCATGGTCTTCACCACGGGCTGCAGGGGAATCTTGCTCCGGCGCCTGGAGCACCTCCTCCCCCTCCTTCTTCACTGACCTTGGTGTCTGCAGAGTTTCTTACATCTTCTCCCTCCTCTCTCTGGCTGCAAAAGCTCTCTCTAGCTGTTTTTTCTCTTTCTTAAATATGTTATCCCAGAGGCGCTGATTGGCTTGGCCTTGGCCAGCGGCGGGTCCATCTTGTAGCCTTCTGGCATTGGCTCTATCATCAGACACAGGGGTAGCTTCTAGCAGCTTCTCACAGAAGCCACCCCTGTAGCCCCCCTGCTACCAAAACCTTGCCATGCAAAACCAACATAATGGTGAACCTCCATGTTTCACCAGGCCATGCTTTGGAGAAGTGGGAAGATCCTTCCACGTCCCTTGAATTGCTTTGGATTTCTTGACTGCTTGTCTGTAGACCAGCTTTTGCCTTCAGAGAGATGAAAACCTGCTTGGGAATAGCCTTACTCACCTAGTTTGTTCCTCCTGGTCTGACAGGTCATCTTCACATAACGATCTCTTGGCTGTATCTCCTTATTTGGTGAGTCTGCCATCCAGGTCAGCTCTGAGGATATGAGGATCTCGAAAGCTTTTTGCAGAGTTTGAATTTGTTGGGAGATTTCCTGGAGGTCTTTCTCCCACATGGATTCCAGGACCCTTGTGGTGTTTGCCTCCACTGTCCCTCCTGTGAAGAAAGACTGGCGTCATAGTGCTGTCTCTGGTACAATGATTTTGCCTGCCTTGAGGTAGGACCTTGTCCCTTTAATGGGGCACAGGGCTTTTCCTCTTAGAAAGGACCCAGAAGCAGCTGTTCTTCCTTCACTGCCCAGGAGGACCCAGACCCAGAGTAGATTGGAGCTAAGTAGAGAAGATTGGAGAGTAGAGAAGTGAGCCAAGATGATGACAGACTATGGATAATTGGAGGAAAACCCATACTACCAAAGAAATATGTAATTACTATGCCTAGATGGTGTCATGATAAAACCCATGGGGGAGTGGAGGTGATAGCTAATCAGGTACAGAAAATATGGACAGCACCAGGAATTTATGCTGCTGCAAAAAGAATCACCAGTAGCTGCCCAACTTGCCAGAAGTGCTCAAGCACCAGGCTGAACTCACAGATGGGAAGGGCAACTGTGGGCCTACTTCCCTTTTCAATGATTACAAGTAGATTATGCAGATATGCCCCCTGCTTATGGATACAAACATTTACTTGGTTTAATAGATTAACTGTCAGGCTGGGTGGAAGCCTTCCCAACTAAAAAAGCTGGACACAGGGGGAGTAAGAAAAGCGTTGCTGAAAGAAATTATACCAAGATATGGGGTTCCAGAATCAATTGAGTCAGATAGGGGTGCTTATTTTACAGGAAGTAAAATCAATCAACTGTTCAAATCACTAGGAATAGAAAGAAACCTACGCATCCCTTATCACCCACTGTCTTCAGGACAAGTAGAAAGGATGAATAGAACATTAAAAGAAAGAATAGCGGAAGTATGTGCACATACTGTCTTAAAACAGCCAGAAGCATTAAACTTAGTCCTATGGGATGTTTGAAACACTCCATGACAACCCATAGGTCTAACAACAGCAGAGATTCTTTTTGGAAGGCACTTAGCTATACCAGGAACTTACATTCCAGCTAAAACCAGCCTACTGGATGGAGATGAACGGTTGACCTGGTAGATTTTATATATGCAAAAGGTATTTGAAGACAAAAGGAAATGTGCCCAATGGCATCAACCCACACTACCTGAAATATGGGTACATGATATAGAGCCGGGAGATGAAGTCTTAATTAAAGTGTTTTCCCAAAAATCAAAATTGGAACCCAAATGGGAGGGACCATACATTACTTTACTGTGTTCTTATTTTGCTGTTGAAGTTCTTGGAAAAGAAAATTGGATACACCATTCTCACGTCAAGTGAGTGATGGAAAGCCAAGCCAGTCAATAGACGACAGCTTCCTGAAAGTCAGCAAAGAAAGAAGTGGAATATTTCACTACTCCTGCTACTGCTGACTCTGATATAGTTAAGTATAAAATTAAAAACAATGGATGATCCAGAGTGGTGGAACAGCGATAAAATAGAAAAAGAAAAACAATCTACTTAAGGACCCAGATTCCCAATTCACAAAAAAATCTAAAGAAGGGACTTTGGTTTTTTTGTTGTGAATCAGATAAGGCAAAAGATCAAACAGTAACAGAGACATTCAAAGGAATTAAATCTCATTGCCCCAGTGACACTAGTTGCTGTTTAACCCTTCATTATAGGTGCTGTGTGGTGGTGGATGGTGAAATTGGCCATATAGAAATGAATGTATCCTCTGAAACAATTGATTCTATACCAGCAACAGCCCTGGTACCCACCACAATGAATCCAACGTCAACTCCACTTGTAAGAGAGGAGTTGATCCCACAAATATCTGAAACTGGACCTTATACTATTAAACATACAGGGCTACAAGTGATATTTAATCCCTCATGGTCACTGAAACAAGTAGAATTGATAATACAGGTGAATATTTCTACAATGGAACAACCTGCTTGCCATTCCTAGGCACATCCTATGTGAGTTGGTCAGCATGGTTACATGAGCGAACCTTTATCATTCCAAGGCAAGCAAAAAGAGAGGCAACCGGTGTTATAGGGACAGGATTGGGAGTCTTGAATAACGTAAATGCTGAAGTGCTTGTTAACAAACCAAGTGCAACTGCAGATGACTTGGGCAAATTAGAACATCCATTGCATTCCTCCTTATTAGCATTGAGGTCTAACCAACAACTTATGTCTGGTATAGTACCTCAATGGGAAGAAAGTAATGAAAAAGATCACTAACTGATTGTAAATCTGTTAAAACAGTCCAGGGCAATATTTCACTAGCTCTTAGCTGTTTCCAAGCTCAAATGTGGATGCAATCTACAACAGCAGCAATTATAAGGGAAGGTGAAGAGGGCATTTCACCTACAGAGATTTGAAAAGTAAATTTGAAAAGCAGTTCCAAGCCTGGTGGTATTTGGTCAATTTTACTCATGACCCCTTTAACAATAGGGCCGCTGCTTTTGTCTTAGCAATGCAATGCTTCAGTGTACACCATATACCCAATTATTGCATTGGGGTTAAATTGTGATGGAACTGTGCTCTATCCATTAGAACATAGAGAATGGGCCCAACAAGTTGGGAATAAATGGCAAACTATTGACATAGATGCATGTGTTGCATGAGACCAATGAGGATTTATTTGTGCAAGTAACACCATCAAAGCCCAAGACATTTGCCTTGACACTGAACAAAAAATCTGCCATTTTGAGATAAGTCCCAATGAAAACCTTGAAACTGTACTTATATATACTGGTAAGGGTTGTGCCTGTATGAGAATACTTAGTACCACTATATTGGCAGATATCATCAAAGTAAATGTAAGTAGTCACTCAAATATTTGTATCTGTAACTTTACCAAAATTATGGGGTGTGACTTTACCAAAATTATGGGGTGTGACTTTAATTATTCAGCTCCCATCAATTGCTCTGGTCTAACTGTACATTATATCAAAATTTGTTGCCCACTCCCATAGGTATGAATTTAACACTAGTACAAAAACTACAACAGCATGACAAGTTACAATGAGTATTAAAATGCATGAGAGATGAAGGTCAAAGGGTTCTAGTTACTGTACACCACGATGCAGAAGAAATTCACCATGTTCTTAAAAGGATAAAAACAGATGGAGAGCATAAATGGTTGGGAAACCTTTTTGGATGGTCACCCACAGTGACAGGAGTTTACAACTGTATGCTACATCCTATAGTAATCTTATTAAGTCTGGTCGTATTGTACTTGTGGTTGATAATCATCTTATATGTAAAAGTGGGAAGGATGATGGGGCGACTTCAAAGAATTCATGAACTTTATTTAGCATGTTAGCAGGGATGCTCAATAAAAACAGAGGGAGGAGCTCTTGACAGATATTAGTTAACATAAATAAGTAGGTTTTAATTAGAATAAATTACTTAGGATTATAATAGGGTGTGATTTGTGCTGTTTGCTTAGTTTTACTTAGCATGAGTGGCTAGATTTGCTGAAGACTTTAGGCTGCAATAGAGGTATTTTTCTCAGTAATTTTCCTAGTAGTTTTCCTAATAGCTAGTACAGTGCTGTGTTTAGTCTTTTAGTATGGGAAAGTATTTTGATATCACACTAATGTCTTGGTAGTGTTTTTCCCAAGTCTCAGACTCTTCAGTTCTCTATGTTCCACCAGCAAGGGCAGTTGTACAAGGAGTGTAAACCAGAGGACAAGGAGGCTCCAACCTTTGGGGAAAACCGTGGAAACTGCAAGTCAACAAGATAAGAGCCAGCTTGCCTGGACACAGAAAAAGAATCCAACTACATGTCAGAAAACCCTAGAGCAAAAAATACCATTGGACTAAAGGAGGCGTGGACAGTGTGTGAAGGGTGTGTGAGGGGTGGGTGTGTGGATCACACAGGTATAATTGCCTCGGGATTCTTTGTTTTGGGTCCCTCTCTTTGGAGGCACCCAGCCTGGGCTGATTCTTCTGCTGCATCTTTCAATTAAATTAATTATCTTATAAAATCCAACACCTGAAAATCTGCTGTAGGAAACCTAGAGTGGAGCCTGAAGAAGGAGGAAGCGCACCCAAGAATAAGTGTGTGTGTGTGTGCGCGCGCGCGCAATACCATGAATGGTGTGTGAATGCCTGGGCAGCAGCTGCTCCTTTAACACTACATCAACACCTGATAATGTCTGCACATTCTCTGAAGACCCCAAGTGAGCAGGAGTGTTCTGACAAAGTTTCAGAGGGAAGGCTGGGTGTCGGTCAGTTCCTCCAGAGCTGAAGTTGCAGAGTGGGCCAATTGATTTTGGCTCATTAAGAAAGCCAGTTGCTCAGTCAGAATCCTCTCCATATTGTCCTTCACGGATTCCAGTGCTTTTGTGGTATTTGCCTCCACTGTCCTTCCTGTGAAGAAAGAGAAGTGTCACTGGGACAATGATGGTGCCTGCCCTGAGGTGAGACCTCATCTTGCTAATGGCACAGGGCCTTTCCCCTTAGAAAGGATCAAGAAGAAGCTGTTCTTCTTTCACTGTGATGGAAGACCCAGCTCCAGAGCAAATTGGAGCATGAACGGTGCAGTTCGTGCACTGTTTTTTTCCAGGAAAGGGACACCATTCAGGGCAAGATGGTGTTGGCAGGTCAGAAGCCACACCAGGAATGATTGGGCACTCCTGAGCCAGCGGAAGGCGAGCAGGGCTTGCCCAAGGCCTGAGCTCAAGCTTCCTCCTTTCAGCTATCCTGCTGGGGCTTTCCCACTGCCATGCTCCTTCCCTCCCTGAAGTGTTCACCTCCATGGTGAACCTCCATGTTTCACCAGGCCATGCTTTGGAGAAGTGGGAAGATCCTTCCACCTCCCTTGAATTGCTTTGGATTTCTTGACTGCTGGAGGAATGGGAAAAGAGCCTTCCTGGAGGCTTGGCAAAGGTCTGCTGGGCGGGACGGAGGGTAGGAATTGCCCCCTTCCATCTCTCCAGCCAGCACCTGTGGACTGTGGGAGACAATACTTTTGGTCATGAGGTAGGTGAATAGGTAAAGGGAGAGAGATGGAGGCAGTATCTGGAGGTGGACACATCCACCACATATCAGTCTTAAAGAGTCCAGTCTACACACTCCCTTCAAAGGTGAGGGAGAGAAATGGGACCTTGACCACCTGTAGTGGACACCTCAACACGCAGGTGTCTCACTGGTGCAGAACGCAACAGCTACTCGGCAAGAAAGGTCTGTCTGTCTCCATCCACTTTGAGGAGGTGTGGAGGACTAGTTCACAGCACGGTTTGTCTGCAGACGAGCTTTTGCCTTTAGAGAGATGAAGGCCTTCTAGGGAATGTCTCTGCTCACCTAATTGGTTCTCCAGGTCTGCTCTCAGGATCTGAAGGTCATGCTGTGTGGACTCCTGCATGGTCTCAAAAGCTTTTTGCAGAGTTTGAATTTGTTTGGAGACTTCCTGGAGGTCTTTCTCCCGCATGGATTCCAGGACCCTTGTGGTATTTGCCTCCACTGTCCCTCCTGTGAAGAAAGACTGGTGTCAATGGAAAAATGATTATGCCTGCCTTGAGGTCTTGTCCCTTTAATGGCTCAGGGTCTTTCTTCTTAGAAAGGACCAAGAAGAAGCTGTACTTCTTTCACTGCTCAGGAGGACCCAGCTCCAGAGCAGACTGGAGCATGAATGATGCAGTTCATGAAGTGTTTTTTTACAGGAAAGGGACACTTTTTAGGGAGAGATGGTGTTGGCAGATCAGAAGCCACACCAAGACTGATTTGTCACTCCCTGAATTGCTTTGGATAGATTGACTGATAGAGGGTTGGGGAAAGAACATAGGCTCTGTGAGCCTTCCTGGAGGCTTGACAAAGGACTGCTGGGCAGGATGGAGGGTAGGAAACACCCCCTTTGATCTCTCCAGTCAGCATCTGTGGAATGTGGGAGACAAGACTCTTGGTCATAAGGATGGTGACTGGGGCCAAGGGAGGGAGATGAAGGTAGCGTTTGGAGACAGACTCCTTCACCATGTATCAGTCATAAAGTGTCCACAGTACTCACTCCCATCAAAGCTTAGAGGGAGAAGAGGGACCTTGACCACATACAATCATTGTTGACAGGTCAGAAGCCACACAAGGACTGATTGGGCACTCCTGAGCCAGTGGAAGGGGGGCAGGGATTGCCCAAGGCTTGAGCCTAAGCTTCCTCTCTTCAGCTGTCTTTCCTGGGCTTTCCCACTGTCCACACCTTCCCTCCCTGAAATATCCACTCACTCCCTTCAAGGACAAGGGAGAAAAGAGGAATCTTGACAACTTGCAGCCAACACTTCAGTATGGAGGTATCTGAGTGGCACAGGGCACATACCACTCACCAAAAAAAGGTCTATCCAACCCCATCCATATTCAGGAGGTGCAGAGGAATTGCTCACATTTTGAAGCTATTTTCCACCATCCCTTAAGTCTCTGTGTTCAGCCAGGTGGAGCTGGGTATCTGCTGTATCATGCATCCTGTCTGCCCATTGGGACTGTTGCAGGGAAGGTAGAGTGAGGTTCCAGTAGTCTATCTCTCTCTCACACTTCCTAATACTCCTCAACCTACTCACCTTCTCCTGGAGCTCTGCTACTGAGCGGAGCAGTTCCTCTACTTGGGTGCACCTCCCACAGATGTGCTCAGTACTGCCGTCCTGTGCTGGTGTAAGAGTAGGGCACAGCCTGCACCCTGAACACCTGGGTGGCAGCACCTTCCCATCAGAGCTCTGTCTGGGAAGCTGCGTCAGTTGTGGGTCCAGAGCTTAGAAAGGCCATGGCTTTCTGCCAGGTGGATAACATTGTGCCCTGATTGAGCTGGCAGAACTTCAGTGCCCTTCCTGCACTCCCTTCCTGCACAAACTGCCACACAAACTGCCCTGCCACACCCTTTCTGACACTCCATGCCCTGTTTGCCCACAGTGTTCGCAGTTCTTCTGGTCACTGGCAATTCCTAAGGGCTTTTTTGTATGTGGGGAGGGAGGACTTGGATGTCCTTACTTCTGGCACCTCCCAGGTCTCAACAGCCACTGTTGTGCGAGCTGCAGGCTCCTGGCAGTGCTCTCAGCTCACTGTACATTTCAGGAAACACCCTGTGCACTGCTCTAGAGTGCTCCACTGTGGATCGTGCCGGCACCAGAGCTGCTTGCCTCAGCAAGTTCTTCTTTTATTTCCAAGAAGGACTGAGCTCCAGAGCAGACTGGAGCATGAACAGTGCAGTCCATGCGCTGTTTTTTCCAGGAAAGGAACACTGTTCAGGGGAAAATGGTGTTGGCTGGTCAGAAGCCACAGCAGGAGTGATTGGGCACTCCTGAGCCACTGGAAGGGGAGCAGGGCTTGACCAAGGCCTTAGCCCAAGATTCCCTCTTTTAAGCTCTTCTCCTGGGGCTTTTACACTTCCATGGTCCTGAACTGTCCACACACTCCCTTCAAAGACAAGAGAGAGAAGATGGATCTTGACCACTTCCAGTCAACACATCAACATAGACGTGTCTCAGTGGCACAGGACATGAACTACTCAACAAGAAAGGTCTGTCCAACGCCATCCGTATTCAGGAGATGCGGAGGACTGGCTCACAGGATGGATTGTCTTTAGACCAGCTTTTGCCTTCAGAGGGATGAAGGCCTGCTAGAGAATGGGCCTGCTTACCTAGCGTGTTCTCCAGGTCTGCAAGGTGATCGTCAGTCAAGGACCTCTTGGCTGTAGCCCCTTGTTTGGTGAGTCTGCTCTCCAGGTCAGCTCTGACTGTCTGAAGGTCATGCTGTGTGGCCTCCTGCATGCTCTGGAAAGCTTTTTGCAGAGTTTGAATTTGTTGGAAGACTTCCTGGAGGTCCGTTTCCCACATGCATTCCAGGGCCCTTGTGGTATTTGCCTCTACTGCCCTTCCTGTGAAGAAAGTGTCATGTCAATGGAAAAATGATATTTGTCCTCTCCCGCGGTGAGACCTTGTCCCTGTAATGGCGCAGGGCCTTTCCTCTTAGTATGGACAAAGAAGCAGCTGTTCTTCCTTCATGACGTATGAGGACCCTGCCCCAGAGCTTATTGGAGTATGAACGGTGAAGTTTGTGAACTGTTTTTTTCCAGGAAAGGGAGAGTGTTTAGGGTGAGATGGTGTTGGCTGGTCAGAAGCCACACCAGGATTGCTTGGGCAGTCCTGACCCAGTGGAAGGGGAGCAGGGCTTGCCCAAGGCCTTAGTCAAAGGCTTCCCTGTTTTAAGCTCTCCTGCTTGGGCTTTCACACTTCCGTGGTCCTTCCCTCCCTGAAGTGTCCATTCACTCCCTTTTAAATACAAGGGAGAGAAGAGGGACCTAGACCACCTGCAACTGACACCTTACAATGGAGGTGTCTCAGTGGTGCAAGACATGAGCCACTTGCTGTGAAAGGTCTGTTGAACCCCATCCAGTTTTAGGAGGGGTGGAGGGCTATCTCTCGGGATGCTTTGACTGTAGACCGGCTTTTGCCTTCAGAGAGATGAAGGCCTGCTAGGGAATGGCCCTACTCACCTAATTGGCTCTCTAGGTTTGCTCTCAGGATCTCAAGGTCATGCTGTTTGGACTCCTGCATGTTCTGCAAATCTGTCTGCAGGGTTTTAATTTGTTGAGAGATCTGCTGTAGGTCCTTTTCCCGCATGGATTCCAGGGCCCTTGTGGTATTTGCCTCCACTGTCCTGCCTGTGAAGAAAGAGTTTTGTGTCAATTGAAAAATGATGTTTATCCTTTCCTGAAGTGAGACCTTGTCCCTGTAATGGCGCAGGGCCTTTCTCTTTAGAAAGGAGCAGGAAGATGTTGCTCTTCTTATACTGCCCAGGAAGACCTAGCCCCAGAGTAGATTGGAGCATAAATGGTGCAGTTCATGAGCTGTTTTTTCCAGAAAGGGACACTGTTTAGATTGAGATGGTGTTGGGAGGGCAGAAGCCACACGAGGATTGACTGGGCACTCCTGAGTCAGTAGAAGGGGAGCAGGGCTTGCCCAAGGCCTTAGCAAAAGCTTCCTCCCTTCGTCTCTCTCTCTGGGGCCTTTCCACTGCCATGCTTACTCCCTCCCTGAAGTGTCCACCTCGCAGTATCCAAGGGCACTTGGGCTCTGGAGGAGTGGGAAGATCCTTCCACCTACTTCCTTTGAATTCCTTTTGATGGCTTGACTGCTGGAGGGATGGGAAAAGAGCACAGGTCCTGTGAGCCTTCTTGAATGCTTGAAAAACAGCTGCTGGGCATGATGGAGGGCAGGAATCTCCCCCCTCCCCCACCCCGCTTCATCTCTCCATCCAGTGTCTATGGGCTGTGGGAGACAAGAGTCTTGCTCATGAGGAAGGTGAGTAGGGCAAAGGGAGAGAATTGGAGGCAAGACCTGGAGTTGGACACCTTCACTATGTCTCACAGTCTTAAAGAGTCCACTCTACACACTCCCTTCAAATACGAGGTAGGGAAGAAGGATTTTGACCACATGCAGTCATCACCTCAGCTTGCAACTCTTTCAGTGACATGGGACACATGAGCTACACCCCAAGAAAGGTCTGTCCATCTCCATCCACTTTTAGTAGGTGCAGGGGAAGGGGTGACAGAATGTTTTTTGCGTAGACCAGCTTTTGCCTTCAGAGAGATGAAGGCCTGCTTGGCAATGGTCCTACTCACATAGTTGGTTCTGTTTGTCTGCTCTCAGGATCTGAAGGTCCCGCTGTGTGGACTCATGCATGTTCTGCAAAGCTCTCTGCAGAGTTTGAATTTGTTGGGAGACTTCTTGGAGGACATTTTCCTGCACAGATTGCAGGGCCCCTATGGAACTTGCCTCCACTGTCCTTCCTGTGAAGAAAGACAGGTGTCACTGTGGTGTCACTGGGACAATGATGCTACTTTACCCTGTTGAGACACCTTGTAGCTCTAATGGCACAGGGCCTTTCCTCTTAGAAAGGGCCAAGAAGCAGCTGTTCTTCTTTCAGTGCCCAGGATGACCCAGCTCCAGAGCAGACTGGAGCATGAACAGTGCAGTCCATGCGCTGTTTTTTCCAGGAAAGGAACACTGTTCAGGGGAAAATGGTGTTGGCTGGTCAGAAGCCACAGCAGGAGTGATTGGGCACTCCTGAGCCACTGGAAGGGGAGCAGGGCTTGACCAAGGCCTTAGCCCAAGATTCCCTCTTTTAAGCTCTTCTCCTGGGGCTTTTACACTTCCATGGTCCTGAACTGTCCACACACTCCCTTCAAAGACAAGAGAGAGAAGATGGATCTTGACCACTTCCAGTCAACACATCAACATAGACGTGTCTCAGTGGCACAGGACATGAACTACTCAACAAGAAAGGTCTGTCCAACGCCATCCGTATTCAGGAGATGCGGAGGACTGGCTCACAGGATGGATTGTCTTTAGACCAGCTTTTGCCTTCAGAGGGATGAAGGCCTGCTAGAGAATGGGCCTGCTTACCTAGCGTGTTCTCCAGGTCTGCAAGGTGATCGTCAGTCAAGGACCTCTTGGCTGTAGCCCCTTGTTTGGTGAGTCTGCTCTCCAGGTCAGCTCTGACTGTCTGAAGGTCATGCTGTGTGGCCTCCTGCATGCTCTGGAAAGCTTTTTGCAGAGTTTGAATTTGTTGGAAGACTTCCTGGAGGTCCGTTTCCCACATGCATTCCAGGGCCCTTGTGGTATTTGCCTCTACTGCCCTTCCTGTGAAGAAAGTGTCATGTCAATGGAAAAATGATATTTGTCCTCTCCCGCGGTGAGACCTTGTCCCTGTAATGGCGCAGGGCCTTTCCTCTTAGTATGGACAAAGAAGCAGCTGTTCTTCCTTCATGACGTATGAGGACCCTGCCCCAGAGCTTATTGGAGTATGAACGGTGAAGTTTGTGAACTGTTTTTTTCCAGGAAAGGGAGAGTGTTTAGGGTGAGATGGTGTTGGCTGGTCAGAAGCCACACCAGGATTGCTTGGGCAGTCCTGACCCAGTGGAAGGGGAGCAGGGCTTGCCCAAGGCCTTAGTCAAAGGCTTCCCTGTTTTAAGCTCTCCTGCTTGGGCTTTCACACTTCCGTGGTCCTTCCCTCCCTGAAGTGTCCATTCACTCCCTTTTAAATACAAGGGAGAGAAGAGGGACCTAGACCACCTGCAACTGACACCTTACAATGGAGGTGTCTCAGTGGTGCAAGACATGAGCCACTTGCTGTGAAAGGTCTGTTGAACCCCATCCAGTTTTAGGAGGGGTGGAGGGCTATCTCTCGGGATGCTTTGACTGTAGACCGGCTTTTGCCTTCAGAGAGATGAAGGCCTGCTAGGGAATGGCCCTACTCACCTAATTGGCTCTCTAGGTTTGCTCTCAGGATCTCAAGGTCATGCTGTTTGGACTCCTGCATGTTCTGCAAATCTGTCTGCAGGGTTTTAATTTGTTGAGAGATCTGCTGTAGGTCCTTTTCCCGCATGGATTCCAGGGCCCTTGTGGTATTTGCCTCCACTGTCCTGCCTGTGAAGAAAGAGTTTTGTGTCAATTGAAAAATGATGTTTATCCTTTCCTGAAGTGAGACCTTGTCCCTGTAATGGCGCAGGGCCTTTCTCTTTAGAAAGGAGCAGGAAGATGTTGCTCTTCTTATACTGCCCAGGAAGACCTAGCCCCAGAGTAGATTGGAGCATAAATGGTGCAGTTCATGAGCTGTTTTTTCCAGAAAGGGACACTGTTTAGATTGAGATGGTGTTGGGAGGGCAGAAGCCACACGAGGATTGACTGGGCACTCCTGAGTCAGTGGAAGGGGAGCAGGGCTTGCCCAAGGCCTTAGCAAAAGCTTCCTCCCTTCGTCTCTCTCTCTGGGGCCTTTCCACTGCCATGCTTACTCCCTCCCTGAAGTGTCCACCTCGCAGTATCCAAGGGCACTTGGGCTCTGGAGGAGTGGGAAGATCCTTCCACCTACTTCCTTTGAATTCCTTTTGATGGCTTGACTGTTGGAGGGATGGGAAAAGAGCACAGGACCTGTGAGCTTTCCTGAAGGCCTGACAAAGGTCTTCTGGGCAGGATGGAGGGTAGGAATTGCCTCCCTCCATTTCTCCATCCAGCATCCATGGGCTGTGGGAGACACATGTCTTTTGGACATGAACATTGTGAGTCGGCCAAGGGAAAGAGATGGAGGTGGATACCTTCATCTTAAAGCAGAGTCATAAAGAGTCAAATGTACACACTCAAGGGACAGAAGAGGGACCTTAACCATATCCAGTTGCCAGCTCAGCATGCAGTTTTCTCATTCACATCAGATACATGAGCTGCTCCTGAAGAAAGGACTGTCTGTCACTATCCACTTTTTGGAGGTGTGGAGGAGTAGCTCACAGGGTGGTTTGTCTATAGGCCAGCTTTGCCTTCAGAGAGATGAAGACCTGCTTGGGAATGGCCTTACTCACATAGTTTGTTGTCCAGGTCAGCTCTCAGGATCTCAAGGTCACTCTGTGTGGAGTCCTGCATGTTCTGCAAAGCTTTCTGTAGAGTCTGAATTTGTTGGGAGACTTTCTGGAGTTCGTTCTCTCTCATGGATTCCAAGGCCCTTGTGGTAGTTGCCTCCACTGTCCTTCCTGTGAATAAAACCGGTGTCACTGCAGTGTCACTGGGAAAATGATTTTGACTACCTGAGGTAGTCAAATGATTTTGACTACCTTGTCCCTCAAATCGTGCATGACCTTTCCTCTTAGAATGGACAAAGAAGAACGTGTTCTTCCTTCACTGCCAAGGAGGACCCAGCTCCAGAACATTTTGGCGTATGAATGGTGTTGTTCATGAACTGTTTTTTACAGGAAGGGGACACTTTTCAGGGTGAGATGGTGTCAGCAGGTTAGAAGCCACACTGGGAATGATTGGGCAGTCATGAGCCAGTGAAATAGGAGTAGGGCTTTCCCAAGGCCTGAGCTCAAGCTTCTCTCTTTTAAGCTCTCCCACTGGGGCTTTCACACTTTCACGGTCCTTCACTCTCTGAACTGTCCACTCACTCCCTTCAAAGACAGGAGAGAGAAGAAGGATCTTGACCACTTGCAGTCAACACCTCAGCACGGAGGTGTCTCACTGGTGTGGGACACAAGAGCTAGCAGTCAAGAAAGGTCTTTAAAACCCCAGCCATACTGAAGTGGTGTGGAGGACTAGTTCACAGGATGGGTTATCTTTAGACCGGCTTTTGCTTTCAGACACATGAAGGCCTGCTTGGCAATTGCCCTACTCACCTAGTTGGTTCTCCAGGTCTGCTCTCAGGATCTCAAGGTCACGATGTGTGTTTAGCTGCATGTTCTGCAAAGCTGTCTGCAGAGTTTGAATTTGTCGAGAGATCTGTTGTAGGTCTTTTTCCCGCATGGATTCCAGGGCCCTTGTGGTATTTGCCTCCACTGTCCTGCCTGTGAAGAAAGAGTCATGTCAATGGAAAAATGATGTTGCTTCCCCTGAGCTGAGGCCTTGTCCCTCTAATGTCGCAGGGCCTTTCCCCTCAGAAAGGAGCAAGACGGTGCTCCTCTTCTTTCACTGCTCAGGAAGATGTAGCCCCAGAGCAGATAGGAGCATGAACAGTGCAGTTCATCCACTGTTTTTTTCCAGGAACATGACAGTGTTCAGGGCAAGATTCTACTGGCAGGTCAAAAGACACACCAGGACTGATTGGGCACTCCTGAGCCAGTGGAAGGGGAGCAGGCCTTAGCAAAAGCTTCCTCCCTTTGGCTCTCCTGCTGAGCATTCACACAGCCATTCTCCTTCCCTCCCTGAAGTGCCCACCTCCCAGGGTCCAAGAGCACATGGGCTCTGGAGAAGTGGGAAGATCCTTCCAGCTGTCTTGAATTGCCTTTTATAGCTTGACTGCTGGAGGGATGGGGAAAGAGCACAAGCCCTGTGAGACTTCTTGAATGCTTGATAAAAGCCTGCTGGGCAGGACCGAGGGTAGGAAATACCCCCTTTGATCTCTCCAGCCAGCATCTGTGGGATGTGGGAGACAAGACTCTTGGTCATGAGGAAGGTGAGTGGGGCAAAGGATGAGAGATGGAGGCAGGACTTGCAGATGGACACCTTCACCATGTCTCGGCATCACAAAGACCCCACAGTACTCAATCCCTTCAAATATGAGGTAGAGAAGAAGGATTTTGAACATCTGCAGTCTACACATCTGTATGCAGGTCTTACTGGTGTGGGACACAACAACTAGCAGCAATAAAGTTCTTTCCATCTCCATCCACTTTCAGGAGGTGTGGAGGATTTTTCACAGCATGGTTTGTCTGTAGACCAGGTTTTGTGTTCAGAGAGGTGAAGGTTTGCTTGAAATGGTCCTACTCACCTAGATGGTTCTCCAGGTCTGCTCTCAGGATGCAAAGATCATCATATGTACATAGCTGCATAGACCGCAAAACCTTCCGTAGATTTTGAATTTGTTGGGAGACATGCCAGAGGTCTTTCTCCCACATGGATTCCAGGGTTGTTGTGGTGTGTGCCTCCACTGTTCTTGCTGTGAAGAAACACTGGTGTTACTGGGGCAATGATGTTGTCTTACCTTAGGTGAGGTCATGTCCCTCTAATGGCACGGGGCCTTTCCTCTAAAAAGGGCCAAGAAGATGCTGCTCTTCTTGCACTGCCCAGAAAGACTTAGCCCCAGAGCAGATAGGAGCATGAATGGTGCAGTTCATGAGCTTTTTCTTCCAGGAAAATGACAGTGTTGAGGGTGAGATGGTTTTGGCCGTTCAGAAGCCACACCAGGAATGATTGGGCTCTCCTGAGCCACTGGAAGGGGAGCATGGCTTGCCCAAGGCCTGAGCACAAACTTCTTCCTTTCCAATCTCCTGCTGGGGATTTTCCACTGCTGTTGTCCTTCCCTCCCTGAAGTGTTCACCTCCCAGGGTCCAAGGGCACATGGACTCTGGTGAAGTGGGATGATCCTTCCACCTCCCCTGAAGTGTTCACCTCCCAGGGTCCAAGGGCACATGGACTCTGGTGAAGTGGGATGATCCTTCCACCTCCTTTGGGTTGCTTTGGATGGCTTAACTGTGGAGGCATGGGGAAAGACCACAGGCTCTGTGAGCCTTCCTGGAGGCTTAACAAAGGCCTGCTGGGCATGATGGACGTTAGGAATCACCCCCCTTCATCTCTGCAGCCAGCATCTGTGGATTGTGGGAGACAAGAATCTCGGTCATAAGGAAGCCTAGTGTGTAAGGGGGGAAAGAGACAGGACATGGAGATGGACACATTCACCATGTATCAGTCATAAAGAGCCCAGGGTGCTCACTCTCTTAAAATATGAGGGGGAGAAGAGGGACCTTTACCACCTTCAGTCAACATCTCAACATGCAGTTGTCTTAGTGATGCAGCACACCAGTTGCACCCCAATAACAGACTGTCCATCTCCGACCACTTTCAGAAGGTGTGGAGGATTATTTCACAGGATAGTTTGTCTGTAGACCAACTTTTGCCTTCAGAGAGATGAAGGTCTGCTGAGAAATACCCATACTCACCTAAATGCTTCTCCAGATCTACTCTGAGGATCTCAAGGTCATGATGTGTGCATAGTGGCATGGTCTGCAAAACTTTCTGCAGGGTTTGAATTTGTTGGGAGACATGCCAGAGGTCCTTCTCCCACATGGATTCCAGGGCCCTTATGGTATTTTCCTCCAGTGTCCTTGCTTTTAAGAAAGACTGGTGTTACTGACACAATGATGTTGTCTTCCCTTAAGTGAAGCCTTGTCCCTCGAATGGCACAGGGCTTTTCCTCTTAGAAAGGGCCAAGAAAAGCTGTTCTTATTTCACTGCCAAGGAGGACCCAGACCCAGATATTTTTGGGGAATGAACAGTGAGCTGTTTTTTCCAGGAAAGGGACACTGTTCAGGGCAAGATGGTGCTGGCAGGTCAGAAGCAACACCAGGAATGATTGGGCAGTCCTGAAACACTGGAAGGGGAGCAGGACTTGCCCAAGGCCTGAGCACAAGCTTCCTCCCTTCAACTGTCCCTCTGAGGCTTTCCAACAGTTGTGGTCCTTCCCTCCCTGAAGTGTTCACCTCCTAGGGTCCAAGGGCACATGTGCTCTGAAGTAGTGGGAAGATCCTTCCACCTCCTTTGAATTGCTTTGGATGGCTTGACTGCTGGAGGGATGGGGGAAGAGCACAGGCTCTGTGAGCCTTCCTGGAGGCTTATAAAAGGCCTGCTAGGCAGGATGGAGGGTAGGAACCGCCCCCCTCCATTCAGCATGTGTGGGCTGTGGGAGACAAGGCCCTTGGTCATGAGGAAGGTGAGTGCGTGAAGGGCAAGAGATGGAGGCAGGTCTTGGAGATGGAGGCCTTTTCACTTATCAGAGTCATAAAGGAGTACTCCTTTCAGCAACAAGGGAAGACGAGGGAGAGAATGGGGACTTTGACCACCTGCAGTGGATACCTCAACATGCAGGTGTCTCACTGGCTCAAGACACAACAGCTACGTGGCAAGAAAGGTCTGTCTATCTCCATCCACTTTTAGTAGGCGTGGAGGACAAGCTCACAGGACAGTTTGTAGACCAGCTTTTGCCTTCAGAGAGATGAAGGCCTGCTTGGGAATGGCTCACCAAGTTGGTTCTCCAAGTCTACTCTGAGCATCTGAAGGTCACGCTGTGTGGACCTCTGCATGGTCTCCAAAGCTCTCTGCAGAGTTTGAATTTGTTGGGAGACCTGCTGGCAGTCCTTCTGCATGGATTCCAGGGCACTTGTGGTATTTTCCTCCATCGTCATTCCTGTGAAGAAAGACTGATGTAAGTGGGACAGTGACAGTTCCTCCTTGAAAGGGAGACCACCTATCTGCAGTGAGGATGCTCACAAGTTCTTATTTATGGCCCCTCTACACTGCCTGTTCTTAGGGCTCTCCTGCAGGTCTTTTATTTTTCTTCCTCTTTTCCCCTCAGAAATCTTCACTTCATAGGAACTCAGTTTTGCACTGAAGATGGAATCGAAACGGTTTTCACTTTGCCCTCCATCTTTAAGCAGTGAAGGGGCAAGAAAGTCAGACTAAATATTCATCACCTATTAGCCTCTATTTTGTGCTTTCTGTACTTCAATAAATATGGCTTGAGCTTTGAGATAAATGGGCCACGTGCCTTATTTTAATCACAATAGCTTGTGCCATGAAGAATTCAAAGGTTTGTGTTGACTCTTCTTAGCTGATCTGTTTCTTAGCTGGCCATATTTTTGCTTGCTTGTGCTGGAGCAAGAATATGACCCACAGTTAGGTAGCTAACACCCAACCTTTTCATAGCTTTTGCTCACCTCTGTGCAATAGTTTTTTTAATCTAGAAACAGTATGTCCTGCTTAAGAAAATTCTAGGAGCATGATCTGTATATAACTAAGCACACATTAATATCTGTTTGAGAAAAGTCTAGGAGCATGATCTGTGTATAACTAGTGTGGAGGAATAACCCGAAGCACCAGTACAGGTTAGGGGTTGACCTGCTGGGAAGCAGCTCTGCGGAGAAGGACCTGGGAGTCCTGGTGGACAAGTTATCAATGAGCCAGCAAGGCGCCCTCTTGGCCAAGAAGGCCAATGGTGTCCTGGAGTAGATTAAGAAGAGTGTGGCCAGCAGGTCAAGGGAGGTTATCCTCCCCTTCTACTCTGCCCTGGTGAGGCCACATCTGGAACATTGTGTCCAGTTCTGGGGTCCCCAGTTCAAGAAAGACAGGGAACTACTGGAGAGAGTCCAGCAGAGGGTTACGAGGATGATGAGGGGACTGGAGCATTTCTCTTTGGAGGAAAGGCTGAGAGAGCTGGATCTGTTTAGCCTGGAGAAGAGAAGACTGAGAGGGGATCTTATTAATGCTTATAAATATCTACAGGGTGGATGTCTAGAAGAAAGGACCAGACTCTTCTCTGTGGTGCCCAGTGACAGCACAAGGGGCAAGGGGCACAAAATGGAAGTTCCATCTGCATATGAGACAAGACTTGTTTACTTTGAGGGTGACAGAGCACTGTAACAGGTTTCCCAGACAGCCTGTGAAGTCTCCTTCTCTGGAGATATTCAAAACCTGCCTGGACACAATTCTGTGCAACCTGCTCTAGGTGAACCTGCTTTAGCAGGGGAGTTGGACTAGATGATTTCCAGAGGTCCTTCCAACCCCTACTGTTCTGTGATTCTGTTCTGAGATTCTGTGATTCATCTTCTTATTTTACCATCAATAGGAAGTGATGTTTTATATCACAGGTGAGTTTCATGCTCAGATTTTTGCTACACCTAATGAGATCATCATTTTATTTAGTTCTCTTCAATGTCTTGCCTGGTTTCTAAATTATATGCTCCACAATTTCCTTGGCGAATGTGTTCCAATTAAGCAGCCTTGGAAAAGAACTCACTCATCCCTGAAAGAGAGGGATGGGCTATTAGCATGCTGACGCACCTGCAGAAACCATTACCTCTTCCCTGGCTTTCAAGTCCTCTTCCCCTGTCAGTTTGCTCTGGGCAGGAGCCTTGGCCTCTCTCCTGTAGCTCTAGTCTTCCTCCTTGACATGTGGAGTCCTCTCTCTTGCAGTTTTCCTCTGCTGAAAAAAGTCAAAGCACCACTGTAAGCCCTTATCCAATTAAGGGTAAGGATCAATCTGGGCACTTGCCTGCATGGAAAGGCATCTTCCTTTTCCCCTGGGTGACAGCTGTGGATTTTGTAAGCGTGTGCCTGCAAGAGAGCTTAGGGTGAAGAACATCCAGTGCTTCCCTCAGGAAGTGACTGACTCTCACACAGAGTCTTGCACTGCTCATCAGGTGGTAGCCTGACAAAAATATGAGACTCCATATTTTGTGGAGAAAGAGTGGGAAAGAATTCCAGAAGAGATGTGCTTATTCCTCAGAAACTTCACCTTGGAAAAGCATTCCTCTACCAACCACAAGCAATACCCTCTGCTAGAGTCAGATGTGTCTCACCAAAGAGGTAAGCTCCCTCACCAAATTCATCCCATCCCAAAGACCAGGCCTTTTCTGTGGACTGGAGGGGATTCTGCAGATAACTTGCTCAGAGGGACAGACCTCCACAGGCCTTGCTTCCGTCTGCAGAGATACTTTGCATCCCAGAGGTTCCCAGGGATGACCACAGACAAGAGGAATCGGATCCAGTACATTTACTTGGAGCCTCAAATGTGTTCACTAGTTCTCAGACACACGGCAGCATGGTGTTAGGTTCTGGATATTAGGTTCATATGACAAAAATATTAGAAGAGAAAAAGAGGAAACTTAACAAAGACCTTTCCCTAAGGAACTACAGAAAAGCATTGAACAGCTTTTGGGGAGAAATGCATACCTTCTTATACTACTCAATCCTCCCAGGGACCCAGGTTTTCTAAATGACTCACTTTCCCAGCCATCTCAGTATAAAGAGAAGAAGCCTGGCTCTTACCATGTTCCCCAGGCATCTCCTTGCGCCTTCTTTTGTCCTGTGTCCTTTTCTCAGGGTTCACTCTGAAATGGAAGGAAAAAAGTAGCCAAAGCTATCTGGTGGGCACAGGGCTTGAGAACAGAAGGCAGAGTTGGCAAGATGTTCCAATGGACTCCCAGCTGGTCACTATCCCATCTTGTGTGCAGTGTAGCTATCTGAGAATTCACACAGTCATGCACAAACATTTTCATTGATCAAAATCAGTTGTGCATGCACCTGCAGAAAAAGGTGCATGACCCCAGCTACTCTATAAAACAGCAGCAGAGGAATGGAACTGCTGTGCATGTGCATATTCCTTCAGACTAATTCTAGACAGCTCCTGACGAAGCTATAGAGAAAGAACAGTGCTGGGTTGACCTTGGCTGGCTGGCAAATGCCCACCAAGCGGCTCTCTCCTTCCCCCTCTGCAACTGGATAGGGGGAGAAAATAAAGCTCATGGGTTGACATAAAGACTGGGAGATCCCTTACCAATTGCCATCATGGGCAAAACAGGCTCGATGTGGGGAAGATTACTTTAATTGATTGCCAATTTAAAATAGAGTAGCATGATGAGAAACAAAGACAAAACTAAATATAGCTTCCTCCCACTCTGCACTTCTTCCCGGGCTCAGCTTCACTTTTTCATTCCCAACCCTCATGCCTCCTCAGACGAGTGGAGTAGGAGACTGGGGAATGGGGGCTGTGGTCAGTCCATAACATGTTGTCTCTGATGCTCTTTCCTCCTTACCCTCTTCCCCTGCTCTGGTGTGGGTCCCTCCCACGGGATACAGTCCTTCAGGAACCCCTCCAATGTGGTTCTGCCCAGTGTTTTACCCTTTCTTAAACACATTATCATGGAGGTGCCAGCAGCTTCACTGACGGGCTTGGCTTTGTTTAGAACTAGGTCCATTTTGGAGCTGGAAGGACCTGTCTGTGTCCAACTAGGGACAGCCCCTGGCCTCTTCTCATAGAGGCCACCCCTGCAGCACCACTCCCACCAAAACCTTGCCACGCAAACCCTATACAGACATACTGTATGACAGCCTGTACAGTCAAAGCAGAAGGGCATCTGCGGGTGGACATTCAGAGCAGCAAGCTAAAGAGGTGCTCTGAAGAATGTGTTGACCAACTCAGCCTTTCTCCCTTTGCAGACATCAGGGACTGTTCTCCAAAGGCTATGATGAGCCTTTGTGAAAGCCAGCTCAGAGCTCTGCAGGGATGTGTTTCCATGCTATAAAAGCCCTCTTTCCAAGCAAAAGATGTGAGCTGGCTGCGGAAGACTTTGCTTCACCAGCCCTTTCCACACAGCCACCTGGCACTTCTGATCCATCAGGGAATCAATGATGAGCTGAAGTCAGAAGGCAGAAACAGGGACTGATCTGCTTGTTACAGAGGAGGAGGTCTGCTCAGTCTGCTCATGGCACATCTCATTACTGTGCTATGCTCTTCATCTCTTTCTCTCCCTCTCCCGCTCATTTTCCCTGTGCTGTCTGCTTGTTGTCTCTTCTTGCTTTCTTTGCCAAGGGCCATGTTCAGAAGAAGCAGAAGGATGTGGTTGAATGGGTGGTGAATTAGAGGAACTCCTTGCCAAAGTGTGCGGCCATGTCCAGAAAGCTTTCCTCGTATTCAAGGGAAGCTTAGACCCGGGTTAGTAAGAAAGCTCCACCAAGGGTTATAAACAGAGAAATCACATCAGGGGCCCCATCAGAAGTCACAGACACTCAGCCCATGGCTAAACCATGGGTCTAACCCAAGTGGGTAGATATAAAAATGCCAGGCATGCTTTCGCATGATTAAATCAAGCTGTACTTCTTCAAACTACTGTTTCCTATTTTCCCATAGTCAGAAAGAAAAGAAAGAATATAGCCAACCCAAAGCACCCAACATTTTCAGGTGGGTATTTTTTCCCCTGAAAGCAGAGCAATAGTAACGGATTCCTAATGAGTAACAGTGAGTACATACAAAAAAGCAATAACATACCTTGAGAGAAATCCCTTCTCAATGCTATCTCTCCTGAGCTGAACTGGCTTTCACTGGTAGGGCAATGGTGCACTTACTTAGATGCAGCCTTCAGCGTCATTGGACTTTACACAGTTCCAGGAAACAGGGCTCATAAAAAACGGTTGGGACTTTGACACTCGGCCTGGCAGTGACTGGCAGAAGAATCCTTTGCAGCCTGGGAAAGTCCTGTTCCAAGTACCAATCGTATCTGGGGATGAGATTTAGTGTTGTGTCCCTCTTTAAGGAATGCCTGCAGGTAACCTGAGAAAGAAAGGTGATGTGTACATGGAGGTATCATGAATATGCCTCTGCTATTGATAACATACAAACAGCTCATAAACCATGTAGCTTAGATCACTAAGTACAAGACGGTTGTACTTCCAGGAATGGATCACCCCACTTTTCAAAGTCAGAGAGAAATTACTTTCTTGTAATGCACTCTCTCTCTCTCATGTATTTAAAAGGAGCTCTGAAAACAGGTTTAGACAAAATACTTATTTTATCCAGGTCTATATATGCAATCCAAACCAAAACCATTTTGAAGCATGGAGGGGAAAAAAAAAAGGGCAGGGCAGGGCAGATTAGGGTAGGGCAAGGCAGAGCAGAGGTCAGAAGAGAAAAGCAGTGAAAGGAAGATGAGGGGAGGGGAGGGAAGATGAGGGAAGGGAAGGGGAGGGGAGGAAAGGGGAGGGAAAGGGCGGAGAGAAGGGTCCAGAATGCCCCAGGACCTTCAACGGGCTTTGCCAAGACCCGATGGGGCCCTGTTGCCTTCCAGAGAGCCCCAGTTCCTTTTTTGGACTTTGCCAAATTCTGAAGTGGCCCCTGCTTCTCTCTCAAGTGCCCCAGGGCTTTTTTTGAGTTTTGCATGACCCTGTTACCCTCCAGAGAGCCTTGATACTTTCACCAAGCTGATAGAATAGAATTGGAGTAGAGTAGAATTGGAGTAGAGTAGAGTAGAGAAGAGTAGAGTAGAGTAGTTCCAGCTGGAAGGGACCTTGTGTCCACAAATTGAAAGTCACTGCTTCTGCAGTTGTGGTTCTCCAACACAGACCAGGCAGCCCAAGGTCTGTCATTAATATTAAAGACTGATGCAAAAAAACCCCCACTGAATGCTTCAGCTTTCTGTTCACCCCTATTTGTCAGGTGACAATCTTCATCAAGTATCAGTCCAGTATTTTCCTTAGGCCTCCACTTGCTATTAACATACTTTAAAAAGCCTTTTTTGTTGTCTGACACAACACTGGCCAGTTTCAGCCGTAGTCAAGCTTTGGCCTTTCATGTTTTCTCCCTACACATGTGAATCAGCTCTGTAACATTCATGTGAAACATGACCCTGCTTCTAGAGATCACACAATTTATTTTTCCTCCTGTATTCTTGCACATTTACCCTGCTTATTTTTTCCCCCATCCCACTGCGGGGAGTGAGTGGCTGGGTCATGCTGAGCTGCCAGCTGGGGTTAAATCATGACACTATGGAAAAAATTTCCTGCCATCCAAAGAGAGCCCAAAAGAAACCTTGCTGTCTAACAAGTATGAGTTACTGCTTCAGAGACCAAAATCACATTCCCAAAACCAGTTGAATGCTTTTCAAATGAAAACATGTAAAAGTACACCATTACGAGAAAAAAAAAGAAAAAAGAAAGAAAAAAAAAGAAGCCACAGTTTCTCTTAATGCTCTCAGCCTTCATGTTTAGCACTGCTAAACAGACATACCGTGACATATTTTAACTAAGCATAATAATCATTGTTATGCTAGAAGGGTGGAAAATTAAAAAAACCTGCCTTTGTCTTGACCCACAAGTTTGGGGTTGTTTTTCCATCTTCCTTTCTCCCCTCCCTGCCTTGCTGAGGAGGGGAGTGATAGAGCGGTACTGGTGGGCACCTGGCCCCCAGCCAGGGTCAACCTGCCACAACCATGAATACAGAGAAGAAAGAGGACATGGTCCCTGGTAGGAAAGAGAGTGGATCGGGAAAAAGGCCAAAGACTTCATGCCTCATAGCTGTCGTGAAAGAGGAAATCCCAGTACTTTCCAGACAATACCTCATTTATTTATCCCATTTAATCCCATGGATTTATCCGATGTGATCCTTTGGCCTAATACCCTCTCCTGTAGAAAGATATTAATTGGCATTACATGATGTTTCCCAAAATGTCTGGAGGTGAGAGCACTTTGCTGAGCTGAGCAGGATTTCAAAGGACATCTCAGCAACTGTGTGATTCCTAAGGAGCATCAGAAAGGTGATGTCACTTACTCTTTTCTCTCACCAGTTGGTATGTAATGACAAAGAGAAGAGCAAAGACAGAAGCAGAAATATTTATACAAGACGACCTTGAAAAGCAAGGATGCTTTTCTCTTGTCTATCAAAAAAAGGGCCATGGACACCAAAGGTGCCCTCCCCACCTGGTACTACATGGAAAGTCTCATAGTGCTGGTAACTTGCATCAGAAAAAAAAAATATGGCCAAAGCAACTCAACTCGACTTTTATGACCTCAGAAAAGGTGATTGCTGTCCACACTGGAAATCATAGTCCTCCACCCCGCCAGTATTTCCTTCCTGCTCTCCTTCCCCCGTCTCTGTCATTCCTTCCCTCTTCTCTCCTGTCCACATGACCTTCTTCCAGGGCCAAGCCCTTTACTCAGGTTCCAGCCATGCCTGAAGGCCTCTGCTGGCTTTCCTGAATGTGGGAACCTGCTTCATGGATCCCAAGGACACCGCGTTCATGTCCCACATAGAGAAATCCTTGTCCCACAGACACCAGCATGTCTCTCTGGGAAGGAGCCTCTCCCTCCAGAACAGCAACACCTCAGACAGCAGAGACCACGTACCCTTCTCCTTTTGCACCTGGTCTGCAAAAAGAAGGGGAAAGGCAGTTAGCAAAGAGAGATTGCTGGGCTCAGACTCCACCTGGTCTCCAGATGTGGGAATTTCGCTGGGTTTGCCTTTCCTTTGCCTGACTTTATGGTTACTGGAGGGAAAGAGATCTGCAGGATTGGGGACCCGATGGCATGGGCCCTGGATGGAGCCTAGAGGCTCTGCAGGAGAAAAGCCATCAATGGGCTCTCAGCAGCTGTCAGGCAAGATGCTGCATGAGCTTCTAGAAGCATGGCCAACAGATGCATGGAGAGAGGCTGGGAAGGCCACATCTGGCATCAAGTGATCACCTGTGGGCTGCTGATTTCACAGGAGATGGGGAAGAGCTGGAGAGGCTTTAGCAAAGAGTTCCCAAGCTGTGCAGGAGGGTGGAGGTCCTGCCATGCTTGGCCTGGCAGGGGAGGCCACGAGCTCCTTCCTTGTGGCCAAGAGGAGATGAAGGGAACCACCTCCAAGGAGCCTGTAGTTCCAGGATGAGCATTGCCCAAGAGGATGGTGACAAGCATGGGTAGGTGGAGGCAGGCTCTTTAGTAGGGAAAAAAGAAATGGAGCTGGGGAGAGTGAGGCTAGGCATATGGGGAACGTTCCCCTTGGAAAGGGTGGACTCCCATTTTGAAGGACAAGACCCCTTAACAAAGCCCATGACTTGCCCCTCTGCATTCCTATAGAATCCACAGTGTGAGAACAGTGGTGCCAGGTGAGGGAAGGAGGGCAAGGGGCAGAAAGGGAGGCAAGCAGCAGGCTCTGTTGCTCGTTGGCAGGGAGGAGGTCGGGGCCCAGGGACACAGAATGCTCCTCATTCCCGCCCTGCACTCTAGAGACAAGCAGCCTCCCCCATGCCAGGTAACACTCACCTATTGTCTCTTGTAGTTGTCCCACAAAGGAAAAGGAGGCATTTACAGCCCGTGGAAGATGCATCGCCTGAAGCCCTGGGAAGGTGTTTGCTGGAGGTGGGATTCTCCTGAGATGTTGAGTCCATTCATGGACTCGTGCAAGTGTGTGCTGAGGCTGAGCCCTGCCCCTGGCATTCTCGAGGATGTTCGTGCTTCACAGCAGAACAAAGACAACTTGCCAAGGCCACCCAGATGGACTTCAAAGACCTCACGCAAGGTGATTGCTGTCCACACTGAAAATCATAGTCCTCTACCTGCCGGTATTTCCTTCCTGCTCTCCTTCGCCCCTCTCTGTCATTCCTTCCCTCTTCTCTCCTGCCCACATGACCTTCTTTCAGGGCCAGACCCTTTACTCAGGTTCCAGCCATGCCTGAAGGCCTCAGCTGGCTTGCCTGAACATGGACACCTGCTTCATTGACCACAGGGACACTACATTCTTGGCCTGTTGGGAGATGCCCCTTTCAAGGGTAGAATGCCACTTTTATGGGTGGAACGCACTAACAAAGTGTATGTCTTCCCCACTTACGTTACTGTTGTGGCCACTGTCTCCTTCTTTAAACATCGTTTTCCTTGTCATCCCATGTCACATTTAAGGCAAGCTGTGCCCAGCACAGGAGGCTTCATGTATCTTCTTCTGTGTAACATAGCCCTTGACATAAAATATACTCTGAGGTATCGAGCTGCTGATAACACAATTCTTCTTAGGTGCTGCTTCTAAATATTCATAACAAGACTGTTCCTGACATCTCGAATAGTATTATTCTGTGTTGGTTTTGCGTGGCAAGGTTTTGGTAGCAGGGGGGCTACAGGGGTGGCTTCTGTGAGAAGCTGCTAGAAGCTTCCCCTGTGTCTGATAGAGCCAATGCCAGCCGGCTCCAAGACGGACCCACCGCTAGCCAAGGCCAAGGCAATCAGCATCTCTATGATAACATAGTTAAGAAAGAAAAAAACAGCTAGAGAGTGCTTTTGCAGCCAGAGAGAGGAGTGAGAAGATGTAAGAAACTCTGCAGACACCAAGGTCAGTGAAGAAGGAGGGGGAGGAGGTGCTCCAGGCGCCGGAGCAGAGATCCCCCTGCAGCCCATGGTGAAGACCATGGTGAAGCAGGCTGTCCCCCTGCAGCCCATGGTGGAAGGATGAGGGGGTGTAGAGATTCCACCTGCAGCCCATGGAGGACCCCACGACGGAGCAGGTGAAGGCACCTGAAGGAGGCTGTGGCCCTGTGGGAAGCCCACGCTGGAGCAAGCTCCTGGGAGGACCTGTGGATCCGTGGAGAGAGGAGCCCACGCTGGAGCAGGTTTGCTGGCAGGACTTGTGACCCCGTGGGGGACCCACGCTGGAGCAGTTTGCTCCTGAAGGTCTGCACCCCGTGGAGGAGACTCACATTGGAGAAGTTGGTGAAGGACTGGCTGCTGTGAGAGGGACTCCATGCTGGAGCAGGGGAACGATGAGAGGAGTCCTCCCCCCGAGGATGAAGAAGCGGCAGAAACAACGCGTGATGAACTCACCACAACCTCCACTCCCCGTCCCCCTGTGCCGCTGAGGGGGGAGCGGAGGTTGAAGCCGGGAGTGAAGTTGAGCCCGGGAAGATGGGAGGGGTGGGGGGAGGTATTTTAAGATTTGATTTTATTTCTCATTCCTCTACTCTGTTTTGCTTAGTAATAAATTAGATGAATTTCCTCTCTAAGTTCGGTCTGTTTTGCTCGTGACGATAACTAGTGAGTGATCTCTCCTTGTTCTTATCTCGACCCACAAGCTTTTCATTATACCTTTTCTCCCCTGTCTGGTGAATGAAGGCAGTGATAGAGCGGCTCTGGTGAGCACCTGGCCCCCAGCCAGGGTCAACCCACCACATATTCCTAGTAGCATTTTTAAAATTAATTTTGGTACTAATAAAGTTGCAGAAATGATACGCAGCTGCTGGTAGACGTAAATTTCACATCAAACACTACAAGTTCATAAACTGGCCAATGTTAAGGCAGTATTTGGCTAGCTACTGCTGGCAGAGATCACTTTGACACTACTTCCTACAGGTTCACAGTTGCACTACTCTCAACAGCACTTCTGATTTTTACAAAAAGGTCGCTCTTAAGGCAGTATTTGGTTTGAGGTTTCTGCAGGCTTCTGTACTCTACCTACCCTTCCGTTTGTCACTCATTTCTCCTCTTGATAGACTTGCTTTGTCGCCAACACAATGAGGCCCTCAATGAGGCTGCATTTGCTGTGGAACAGAGCAGTCAAAAAACCGCCAAACATCCATGTAAGGAAAGTTACGTAGATTTGTGCTTTGCAGTCAGTGCAAACTGTCAGAATAAACCAGGTAGAATAAACATGCTTTGGCAAGAGCAAATGGAAAAATTGAGCTGGATTCTCCTTTCCTGACACTACCAAAATAACTATCCATTCCAGTGCTTCCTCTTAATTAACACAGACAAAAGTAAAAGGCTAAGTGCTTGGTGTTGGCTGCAATCCTTTCAAGCCTTTATGGCTGTATCCGCGAGAGGGACCTGGAGTGCCATTTCAGAGCAACACAGCAGGTCCAATGGGGCAGCCTCCTGTCTCCACCCCCTCTCCTTTGCTCCACCACATGTGGTCAAGGACATTGCAGGCAGCTGGACCCAGCTCTGAACAGTTTCATCTCCACCCAATCAGCTTTCTAAACTAGCTTACAGCATGAATGCATGATGGTTAATGGTTGCTTGTGCTCGCTACCTACTCCTGGGGTTGGATTGGTCCACAGGGAGGGTTGGGCTGAAACCTGGTGTGAAGGAACCGTGTAATGTGACCATCCTCAGCTTCACATCATTATTGCTGCCAGCATTTACCAAGTGTCAGCATTTACCAGCATTTACCAAGTGCCAGCATTTACCAAGTCCAAACGGAACTGAAAACAGCATTATGAAGAATGATTTTACTCTCTTGGAACTTGGATATAGCAAGCATAATTCCCTGCAAACTTGTCACAAAGGTCTATTTGCCACTAAAATCACATGATCTCAGAGCAAAGTGGAAGGAACTGTAAATGCTTTCACTGATAACTGGGACTATTAACTGAAACAGGGATGTCAGGCAGATTCTGAAGCTCTTTTGGTTTTCTCCTGCTCCCTATAACCTTTTCCTCAGTGCATCTTGTATTGTACTGTCTCTAGACCAGGTGGATAATATGGGCCCACCATTTGTCTAATATTCCAATAAATGGTTTCAAGTAAGCAAGCTTTGGCTGCTTGCTCAACCTGGACACTTTCCACACTAGCCCATAGCCACAGCGAGCACGTGGTTCACAAGTGACTTTATGCAGGCACACTAACCAAAAGTCTAGGACAACTTTACAGCTTCACAGAGTTGTATATGCTAATGAATAAGCAGGCTAAAATATAATAAGGCAAGAGCTCCCCTACCTTACCAAATGCTTTGCTTCTCCTTTATCTTGCTGAGAGCGTGATGTTTCACCTCTCTGCCACAGTAAAAGAGAAAGCAAGTATGGAGCAGTTGCAGACCTTGCTGAAATCACTGAGTTGTGAGCAGGAAGGAAGGGAATGAGTATCACGGGAAAAACTCACCCAGGCTGCTGTTCCTCCACCTCAGGAAGGCAAGAGAGTCATGGAGGGATGGAAGGAAGAGAAAGGGCTGGCACTCACAGCCTAAGGGAGCGCTACAGTCATAGAATCATGGAATCATAGTATGGTTAGGGTTGGAAGGGACCTCAAAGATCATCTAGTTCCAATCCCCCTGCTGCAGGCAGGGACACCCTCCACTAGACCACGTTGCCCAAAGCCTCATCCAATCTGGCCTTAAACACTTCCAGGAATGGGGCATCCACAGGTTCTCTGGGCAACCTGTTCCAGTGCCTCACCACTCTCACAGTAAAGAATTTCTTCCTAACATCTAATCTAAATCGACCCTCCTTCAGCTTGAACCCATTCCCCCTTGTCCTGTCACTACACTCCCTGATAAACAGGCCCTCACCATCTTTCCTGTAGGCCCCTTCAGGTACTGGAAAGCCGCAATTAGATCTCCCCGGAGCCACCTTTTCTCCAGGCTGAACAACCCCAACTCTCTCAGCCTGTCCTCATAGCAGAGGTGCTCCAGCCCTCCAATCAGCTTCGTGGCCCTCCTCTGGACTCGCTCCAACAGCTCCATGTCTCTCCTGTACTGGGGCCCCCAGAGCTGGACGCAGTACTCCAGGTGGGGTCTCACCAGAGCGGAGTAGAGGGGCAGGATCACCTCCCTCGACCTGCTGGTCACACCTCTTTTGATGCAGCTCAGGACACGGTTGGCTTTCTGGGCTGCAAGCGCACACTGCCGGCTCACGTTGAGCTTCTCATCAATCAATACCCCCAAGTTCTTCTCCTCGGGGCTGCTTTCAATCCATTCCCACCCAGCCTATAGTCGTGCTTGGATTGCGCCGACCCACGTGCAGGACCTTGCACTTGGCCTTGTTGAACTTCATGCAGTTCACACGGGCCCACCTCTCCAGCCTCTCAAGGTCCCTCTGGATGGCATCCCTTCCCTCCAGCGTGTCGACCACACCACACAGCTTGGTGTCGTCAGCAAACTTGCTGAGGGTGCACTTGATCCCACCATCCATGTTGCTGACAAATATGTTGAACAGTGCCGGTCCCAGTACCAACCCCTGAGGAGCACCACTCGTCACCGTTCTCCACTTGGACATCATTGAGCTGTTGACCACAACTCTTTGAGTGTGACCATCCAGCCAATTCCTTATCCAGGAAACAGATCCTTGGAGCACAGCTGAAAAAAAGCTCTTTGCTCCCACAGTCATAATGGTTAATTTTTGAACCCATCTGGTTTTTAATTGGTCCTGAGGCCAGGTAGGTGCAAAGATGAAAGAACAGTCACTAAAGTGAAGATAGATAGTGGAGGGAAGGAGAGGGATTTTTTGCAGTGAAGTCATGTTTTGCTGACTGGAATTGGTTTTGGACAGCCATGCAGGTTTCTGGGAAGGAAAGAGGAGTGCTATAGCTCATTGTGCTGAACTCTTTCTCTTGCAGGATTATATCAGAGGGAAATAGAAGGAGTAGCAGCAACCTGCATTTTTCATCTCTTCTCCTTCACAACCATCATTAAGCCATGGTTCATTTAAAAAAAAAAAAAACAGAAAAAGTAAGCATTGCCATTTGAGGATTCGTTCAACATGTTATACAGCATCACTGCCCAGCCTTTGGGGAAGTGGGATGTACCTTTCTACCCGGTCTCAACCATTAGCAAGGAAAGGCTGGTTCCAATGTAAAAGGTCACTAGTAAAACAGTAGCTGAATTTGAACATGTGAAATCTGGAAAATTTATACGAAATTTTCTGGTGCTCAGTGAGCTGATTTTCTCACCGCTCAACTATGCATCAATTCACTTACTGAACACCATGTTTACTAAAGAAAGAAAACTTCCACAAAGTAAAGAAACAAGTTAAGATAAAATATTTAGCTCCTAGTTACTGCTTCTTCCTTCTGCAGTAACATGCAACTCGTTGAGTTAAACCTGGCTGGGGAGCAAGATTGGATTCAGGATACTGTCTCTCATATGGTATGAACATGCTTCCAGCTGTTCCTCAAAGCACTGTTCTCTCTTTGCTAGATTCTGCACACTACTGCAATCCATACCTGTTTTGCACAATATAATACTGCTCTCTTTCATGGCAATGTCTCTCAAATACTATTTTAAAATCGCTTATAAAACTTCAGTCCCCCATCTCAGCAAGTTTTATGCTTCCCCAGTTTTAACTTCATGGGACTGAGCCTCCCATTGCTCATGTTAGGGAGCAGCAAAGGCAGGCTGATCCCTAAAGGTATGTCAGCCAAGAGGTGAAGGTGATGGCAAAGCAGCCCTGTGGCTGTGTGCTTACCAACAAAGATCTCAGCCACAGTGGAGGACGTCCAGTGATGATAACCAGAGTCAGCCAACAACTATCACTAGGCAGTTCTGTAGGGATAAAGCAGGCGGAATGTCAAGCACCAGGGTCAGGGTCAGCATCTGGATCAGTGGGGTAGATGACCATGCATGGTCAGGGCTGTAACATAGGGACTGAGGAGAAGAGCCTGAGCTTGAGTAGTGCTCCAGGGAGAAGTGTGGGAGCCTTTGCTAAGGCTTCTCAAACAGCTGTCTCAAGCACCTTCAAGTCGATTCAGTCCATGGAGTCTACAGTCAAGGGATTGTAAATGGAGGTTTCTGAACATGGGCATCACAGTTTCTGGGCATGCTAGTGCCTATTCCATGCCTGCCAGCATCAGCATCTACTCTATCACTTCCAGGAGTAACATCCATCACAGCCCAAGCTGCCCCTCAGATTGGTCACATTGCACCTCTGCTCATTGTTTTTTTGTGAGCTTGAGCTAAAGGTTGCTCCAGTTCCAGAGAGATGAATTGAAATTTATGGTTTTCAGAAAGCTAACCAAGAATAACAGCAGAGGATAGGAAGTGGCACAGCTCAAGCCTGCCTGCAAATAAATCCTGTATGTACTATGATTAGTAAGCAGGAGTGCTGTGAACCTACACTGTGCTGCTGACATAATGCACACACACAGACACAAGAGCAGGCCACTTTCACATATTTTCTGGGTTATCCGTTGGCTTCCAGCTGAGAATTGATTCCCAACCTGCAAATACTCTCTCTGTTGGCCAAGTTCACTTACTCCCCAAAGGCTATGAGGGCATTTTTAAGAGTGCTGCCCCAAAGTTAGTCACTGGTCCTTGTCACTCTTCTCCTGTGCTCACTTCTGTTTTGGGAAATTATCTGTGTTCTCAGTGCAGCTTGAGTGTCCATGGGAAGCAAACAAGATACTTATTCACATTGAGTACTTTTGCAAAAGGACATTCCCTGTGCCATCCTTTCAAAGGCAGCTGCTTTTCATAGCTCCTGATGGACCAGCTTGACCTTAAAGGTGCTATAGGAACTTCATATGGACTTGGCCAAGTGCAGAAAGCTGTTTCCATTTATTTCAGGGATGTGGTTGTATTGGGTGTAGGTTTTGGTAGTGGGTGGTGGGGGCTGCAAGCAAGGATGGCCTCTATGGGAAGAGGTCCAGGGCTGCCCTGTGGCAGACACCATTCCAGCCAGCTGCACAATGGACCCACTGCACACCAAAGCTGAGCCAGTCAGAGGAGTTTGTGACATCTTGGTGAAAATGTATTTGTGAAAGGGCAGAAAATGCCAGAAAGAGGAGGGAACAAAAAGCTGAGAAACAACAGGTCAGAGGAGGAGGGGGTGCTCCATGAGCAGGCACCCCCCTGAAGGGATTGTAGTCAGTGCATAAGCCCACACTGGAGCAGGTACACCTCTGAAGGGAGTGCAGCCCATGGAGGACCCACACTGGAGCATGCGACAAAAGTGAGAAGGAAGAAATGGCAAAGAGAAACCACTATGTCATGACCCAACCCCTTGCACTGCTTGTTGCCTCACTGGAGAGACTGAGTGTAATCTTTGGTGATAGAAAGGTGGGGGGAGAGGTTTTCTGCCCATTGGCAGTAAACGATGTTAAATTCCTCAGTCAAATCCCTTTTGCCCATGCCAGCAACTGGTAAGTAATTTCTCAGTCTTTATTTTGACCTGGAGTTTTCTTCCTCCAGTTCCTCCTGTTTCCTCCTCCTGTCCTGATGGAGGAGGAGGGAGTGAGCATCTCTGCTGGTGCTTGGCTGGTAGCCAGGGCCAACCCAGGACAGTGATGCAGAGAAATGAGATATGCTCAGTACTCTGCCAAATTTTAGAACTTTCTTGGAAAACACAACCTCTCTTTTAACTCCTTTTCCTACCATAAATTTCCCAATAATCTTACAGTTTACAAGAAAAGTTTTCAAAACGACACTCTTTTCCTTCAAAATACTTTTATTTCATTTCTTCATACAAGAGTGGTAGAATTTGGCTTCAATCTAACATAAATACAGAACATGGAGTACAGGTCATGTTACCTAGAGAAGAAGGAAAGACAGGCTATATAACATCACTAAAATGTAATTCTGTCTTCAAGCAACCAAAACCATTTGCTGTACTGATAAGACTTTTATGACCTGAAGTGGGAACTCAGACTCCTGCTTAGGGTTTTCTGACTCTGATACCAATCTTCTTTCAACTAGCTGGTTTGTTTTTCCTTTCTCAGTTTTATGGTTTTTTTCCCCTCTTTCAGCCTCAGGCTTCTTCTTATTTAATTTTACAATACTGATGTCTGAGATTTAACTTTTCCCTTCTTCTTTCCATTGAACTGTATTTCCCTAATCCATTAGATCTCACAGTCCTATTTAACGAAGCTTTAATGGGACAGGGATTAAGATTAATATTCTTTTGCTTCATAGTACCTTTTTTTTCTATTTTGCGATTTCTGTTTTTCTATTTTGCAATTCTCTCTCATTACTTCTCCCTTTTTTTCAGGTTTTCCTGTTTTGTTCCCCAGTCCTGCTCTATTTTATAATTACTGATGTCCTAAGCCATTCTAGTCTCTCCTCCTCTCAACCCTGACCTCTTGGCAGAGAACTTTGATTCAAAATTTCCTTTTACAGTGTCTCCAAAGGCATAGGGATTAAGACTGTGTGGATAAGAGGTGTGAGTGTCCCTTCCCTTTTGGATAGAAAAGGGTAAAACTTTTCTGCAGATTCCTTTCCAAGCCTTAGGGGCATTCTCACCATGATGTCCATCCGCTTTGCTTCATAAAAGTTCACTTGCCATTCCTCCAAGTCGAGAAGCACACCAATCACTGAATTACTCATCTGCTGCTTCCCAATCCTGCGGTCTCCTTCACTAGAGAAAATCTCTCCCTGGGACCTGTGCAGAGCCCAGTAGTCCTCCCCAGGAAGGGTCCCGTCCTCCTCCTGTCTCCTTTTCTCCCTCACCACCCCCACCACCCAGTCCGGCTGCTGGCCCACCTCCACCTCCCAGTAGTGTTTCCCAGCTGCAAACCCTTCCTTCCCCACCAGGACAGGGACCGTGGAGGGAGCGTTCGGGCCAGCAGGTTCAGACGCGTTGCTCTCCACGTTTGGAGATGCCCCTGGCACCTGGAGCTCCAGCACTCGGCAGTCAGCATTCACAGTAATAGGAACTGGAGGGGAAAGCAAGAATCATCCAATGAGTTGAGTCACTCAGCGGCCTCTCTCCACATGCAGCTACGGGTTGAAACGTTCAAGGGTCTGAGCGGTCCTGGTGCAATTCAGC
Organism: Balearica regulorum gibbericeps; assembly: GCF_011004875.1. Lineage (NCBI taxonomy): Eukaryota > Metazoa > Chordata > Aves > Gruiformes > Gruidae > Balearica > Balearica regulorum. Next base: position 362,769 of record NC_046216.1, on the reverse strand, counting down.
AAAGAATTGAAACATTCCCCACAGCAGGGCATGCAATCCCTGATGAACCGAGGGGCACCTTGGACCTGTCACAGCCGTGTCCTCTCTGGAGGTGCAAGGACACACGATTTACAATAAATCTCTCTCTCTCTCTCTCTCTTCCATAAGGCCATCCATCCTGTCTAGAATTGTGTCCACATCCCACCCCAGACTTTGACACCTTTCAGCAATGCCTTTTCTCAGTCTTCCCAACAGCCACATCCCAGCCTCATTTCCTGTTAACGCAGCCAGGCATATTCGTGTGACTCCAGCTCGGTCAGTGTATCTCTAACATCATGGCATTGTCGTTTCAGGGTGACTGGCATTGTCGTTTCAGGGTAATGTCATTTCAAGGCACTGTTGTTTCAGCAAGCCATGTGACAAATCTCTTGAAGGAGAAAATCAAACCTCACTGTGAGGAGATATTTACATTGGCTTCACCCTCATGGATGGCATAGTCAGGCTCATCTGAACACTTGCTTTATTTCTATGAGGTTTATAAAAATGTAAGATTTACACAAAATGTTTTCTTGCTAAAGTGACGTTTGTTTTCAGACATTGCTGTAAAAGAATAATAAGTGAAACGAAAACTCAAGGAGATAACAAGAGGTGAGATCTTAAGGAAATAATTATATCACTGTGCAAATACTGAAATACTTTTTTCTTTTAAAATTTGCCATGTGAAAACTTGTCAACTTAAATTCTTCAAAGCATATGTTGCTGATAAAAGACAGATGTAAATTAACACAACTATGCTGCACTGTTTCTATGCTCTAGAGTTATGGCACTCTTTTTTTTTTTCTTACCCTTCTCTTAGTTGTACAATCCAGTGCCCTGGGCAGGAGAGCTCATGGCGTCTGAGCAGAATCTAGATATCCATGTATATAAACAGCTGAATTTCAACCCAAATGAACATAGTCAAAATAGTTTGGTATGCAGGCTTAGGTGACGAAATGCAGGTGTCTATTTTTCAGTTCTCTAGGTGCAATTAGCAATATTGCTGATCAATTATGATTGCACTGATAGTAGCCTCCTTATTGTGGCATAAGTTTTCAATGTTATTTGTCTATTGTCAAGGCACAAAGTGTCTAATGTTATTTCAGATGTGCTAAGGTCTCCTGCTTGGCATTCAGAAGGCCTGCTCATCCAAAAGGAGCATAAACCTGACGTAGAGTAATGACATTTTCAGAGCAATTACAGAATTGATAAGGTTGTACTTCAAGATATTAGTGCAATCATACTAGATCATGGTGTATCAATCTGTTCACCATATTGCAAGCATCAGAGGATTACCCTGATTTACTCTACTTCAGGCTATATATGGAGGGGGTCCATACTTTTTAATTTTAAAAGACAATGTGACCAATTGTCATGGAAACCTTTATGCCAATGAGGACTGCTACTTTTTGAGATTTGTGTCCAAGAAATCAAAATGCCCTAGAACAGTGTCTTTGATTTTGTTTTCAAGATATCCTCACAGTTTTCAAGGAGCATTTACCTGCTACCATAGTCTTCCTTGATTTTACTGGAAGGAGAAAAAAAAAAAAAAGCACACAATATTTATTATTCAGTATCTCAAAACAATAAAAAAATAAATTGTACTAGTCAAAGGATCTGGAATGCTCATTGAAAGTTGAATCCATCAATTCTGTAGAAAAACTCATTTTAACATAGGGTTATTTCAATACTAGAAGACCTTAGAAATACCCAAAGGAAAAAGAGCGACTGGAACAGCCACCACTTACTGAAGAACCCCCTCTATAACCTCACATCTGGAGACATGCTAGAATCAAGGAACACTTCCTCATGCAAGTAGGTAGGCAGATAAAAAAAGTTTGTATTGGATTAATCAACTGATGTTGACATTTCAGTATATTTATTATTATTATTATTATTATTATCATCTTGAGGAACATTTGCGTGAGCTCTGGAGTAATAAAGCCATTGACTGTATTGTGTTTGAGTCTATACAGCAGGAGAGCACCCCAATTTGTCTGTGCTGAAAACGAGATCTGCCTGTGAGTGAAGGAAACAAAACTCCCTGCTTAAGCAGCAGTGGCAGTACTCGGAGCTGAGAAGTGCCAAAATACCTCCACTTCACCTTGGTGCTCTGAAGAACTGAAGTACTTAAATATTGAATATGCCTTCACTATTATCACACCTATAAAACTGCTTCTGAGACTTCTGCTGGTTCAGAAGCATAAACATTTCTCCCAAAACATGTTTATATTTAGCTTCTTCACTACTCACCTGCTTTATAGGATCATGTAAAACTACCTGGAAAAGTAAAAAAACTTTTTATTTTTTTTTTTATTTTTTAAAACAAGGTGTCTATTGAGATTATTGAAGTGTAATTTCAAACTTTCTCATTTTAAAATGAGAAATTTTTCAAAAATCCACTATTCTAACAGCTAAAATCATATTCCATGCCTGTAAATATTTGTGATCATACAAAATGGCATCTCATAGTAGTGACCTTCCTGTAAAAGATTCTCTGTGCATTCACACATATGCAGCCCCCATCCATAATTTGGCTTTAACTATACATCTGTTAGTTTTTTCTCTCTCCATCTCATTCCCATTTCTTTCTGAGTCTGATGTTAAAAAGTTATTTAGGTTTTCACTGTGTTTTGCATTGTAGATTAAAACATCCATGTCAACTGTTGTAAGTGAAAACACTTACTGTTTAGTTTGTAACCTATAGCTGCAATAACAGCTGTATTAAGAAATCAAATTACAAGGAAGGCTGTCATCCAAGGTGAAGTGGAAGGAAAGAAGATATCTGTAAAATATAAATGATGTTACTTTCACTGATCTTTTTTGAAACAGCTATGACAGACTCCAGTGGCCAAAACATATGCATCTACTGCAATTTTATTTTCTGTAATGTATCCTTGACAGTCTCTTCCTGCCATCCCTAAAAGTTGCACGTCTACCCTGAAACCTGAAACATCCATGGTCTCTGCTGCCAGCAGTTCCAGGCCATCAAAGATAGTATTAGATGCCTATGTGCAGGCAGTCAAACTGTACTCCTACACCACAACACTCATTCAGACTCAGACTGCTGTGATGGGTAGAGGCATGTTTGGAGAAGCTGCGTCTTAATGAGGGAGATGTGCTGAGCAGTCCATCTCTGAGGCCAGTATTTGCACTGCTGAACTGCAAGATGAAGTTTTCAGCAAATCATAACTGTCTTCAGTAGCATTTCAGATGGAAAAAAAGGATCCCCCTTTTCCCCTTTTGAAACAAAATTGCCTAAGACTAGCAGTCCATCTAGAGGGAGGCACGTGCTGAAGCTGAGAGTAATCACGGTGATATTAGGGAGAGAAAAAGGGACGGGAGCAGACATTCAGCATTTCCTATTGGCATACTCCAGCTGTCTCAGGTCATTGTGCTGGGTACCCTGGCAGCAATGTACAAGGCCTTTGTTCTCCCCATTGGCACTTCTATATCTTTCCATCTCCAAACTGGCACAATGCTCTCAGGTGGCAGCTAATTGGAGTTCTGCATTAGTATTTATAGCTAAGATGTATCTTGAATAAGGCATAAAGATGGACCTCTTATCAGGTTATCCATCTAAACACTAGTTGTTGGTGCTTGGGTTGGGTGTCCAGGATCACTCCAGGGTCAATGGAAAGACAACGGACAGCAGCCTACTACCAACTGGTCCTGACAGCAATTGATCCTGGAGGTCACTCACCTGGAATCAGGACTCAGGATTCACACATTGCATTGAGTAGGTTATTGACTACTCTGCAGGAGACTTCCTTGTCAGATCCTGGTTCGAGATTCATGAACTTAAAACATCAAAAATGCCTGAAGAAGTCTTTGTGCTTTGGGTGGTCACTTCCTCCTTCCATGTCTCTCCTTTGCTGTTCAGCGAAACTACTTTGGGCTTTGGAAATCATCCCTGTGACTTACAGGTGAGGCTGATGCCCTGACCCGCATGACCATCCAGGAAAACTGAAGACTCATTGCCATTAGCTATAGAACAGTAAACAAACAAGGTCAAAGAGAAGTCAAGATATTCTCTCCCCAAACAGTGCATGGTGGGAAGGTTTTCCCCAGATTTATCCATAAACACAGTGTGTAAATTAATCGGATTTGAAATTTTAGTTGTCATTAAATGACTGGTAGATAGCTCTTCCTGTGTTACATTAAAATGGGACATTTGTACATAACTTCCCTTTTGCAATCCTGATAGAGACAGATCTTTGGACTGATTTTTGTAATCTCTGCCAACAACTGGAATTAAAATAAAGTAGCATTGCACTAATTGGAAATTTGTTTGTAAAAATGAATGAAAATTGTAATACTGGACAGAAACTGAGATGATGTGTAGGTCAAGAGCATGAAAAATGTGTTGCAGTACCAAATGCAGTTTCAGTCAGGCTTTGGTTGCTTCACCTCTGCAAAAAAAGGCTTGTTTTACAGTAGGATTCATCTCTCTCCTAACTTTAAATGTTTTAAAGCTAAGGTGTTGCCTGCACTCCCTCTGTAAGACATGGCAAAAAGACATCTATGACTATTCAGAGTCTGCTAGCAATAGAGGTGGCCTAAGCTATTATCCTGGTTTTGGCTGAGATAGAGTTAATTTTCTTCCTAGCAGCTGGTTAGTGCTATGTTTTGGATTTAGGATGAGAATAATGTTGATAACACACTAATGTTTTTAGTTGTTGCCAAGCAGTCAAGGACTTTTCAGCTTCTCATACTGTCTTGCCAACAAGAAGGTGAGGGGTGCCCAAGAAGCTGGGAGGGGACACAGCCAGGACAGCTGACCCAAGCTGGCCAAAGAGATATTCCATACCATATGATGTCATGCTCCATATATAATGGGGGTTTGCCAGGAGGCGAGCATCAGCTTTGGGTGGTGAGAAATTGTGCTGTTCATTACTTGTTTTGTATATTCTATCATTATTAGTAGTATTATTATTACCTTCCTTTTCTGTCCTATTAAACTGTCTTTATCTCAACCCACAAGTCTTACTTTTTTTTCCTTTTCAATTCTCTCCCCCATCTCACTGGTAGCAGAGGAGTGAGCAAATGACTATGTGGTGGTTTTAGTTGCCGGCTGGGTTAAACTACAACAGCTATAGCAGAGGCTATAGCTGTTATGTATATGGCTAAGAGCAAGTGAGATGACTCCAACCCATTGGTACCCCATTGAACTTTCTGATGTTATACAACTGAAATGAGGAAGAAGTAGTAAATGCCTGGCATTCCACTCACCTGGCACATCCAGTTCAACCACCACTTCATCATACCAAGTCTCAAAAAAGACACTGCAGATGTATTTCCCCTTGTCTGAGAGCATGCAACTTTTCAGGTAAAGAGACATGTTTCCCTTAGTAAATTCAAACTGAAAAAAATTTGTCCTGCCCTGCTATATCTTATCCTCATGAAGTGGATTGTATGTGTTTTTTCCATCGTAAGTGGTCACATCAATTGTTTTGGAGTTTCCAGTAAATATCCACTGAATGGAAAGTCTCTCGGGGATTATTGTAACTGTCAGCTGACAGGGCAGGATGACTCCTTTTCCAATGGCAGCGTTGTCAGGAAGAATAATTTTATAGTGGCCTGCAAGAAGATATAGATGTAAATCTTACCTGTCATAGAATCATAGAATAGTTTGGGTTGGAAGGGACCTTTAAAGGTCATCTAGTCCAACCCCCCTGTAATGAGCAGGGACATCTTTGACTGGTGAAAGCCCCATTCAACCTGACCTTGAATATTTTCAGGGATGGGCGTCTCTAGGCAATGTGTGCCATTGTTTCGCCACCCTCAGCATAAAAAAATGTCTTCCTTATATCGAGTCTAAATCTGCCCTCTTTCAGTTTAAAACTTGTCCTATTGCAACAGGCCCTACCAAAATGTCTGTCCCCATCCTTCTTATAAGCTCCCTTTAAGTACTGAGAGGGTGCAATAAAGTCTTCCCAGAGCCTTCTCTTCTCTTGGAAATGAGATTTCTTTTTAAATAAAATTGTAATTAGAACAGAACCTGTATTTACCAGTGACCGAATGAATTATCTGTAGGAAAATAATAATGTGAAGAGTTGTTGCCTGCTGAAATCTGGAATCCATCAGCTTGCAGTTTTGTAAGACATCAGTAAGCAAAACTTCTGAGGCAAATCCTACCAGATTCCTGTAATCTTTTCAAGTACAGAACAGAAAATGAGAAAAGAGAATCAAACTAGAGCCATATGTTTCTCTATATATCACTGTATATGGAGTGACACAAGGACAAATCCTCAGAGGTGTTTAGGTACCTTCAAGCAATATTAGGAAAATGACATAATAAGCTGTTTTTAAGAGAAGCCAGTCAAATCTTGCTACTGGGACCAGCACTGTTTAACATCTTTGTCAGCAACATGGACAGTAGGATCGAGGGCACCCTCAGCAAGTTTGCCGACAACACCAAGCTGTGTGGTGTGGTCGACATACTGGAGGGAAGGGACCTTGACAGGCTTGAGAGGTGGGCCCGTGCGAACCGCATGAAGGCCAAGTGCAAGGTCCTGCACGTGGGTCGGTGCAATCCCAAGCACAACCACAGGCTGGGCAGAGAATGGATTAAGAGTAGCCTTGAGGAGAAGGACTTGGGAGTGTTGATTGACAAAAAGCTCAACATGAGCTGGAAATGCGCATTTGCAGCCCAGAAAGGCAACCTTGTCCTGGGCTGCATCAAAAGAGGCGTGACCAGCAGGTCAAGGGAGGTGATTCTGCCCCTCTACTCCACTCTAGTGAGACCCCACCTGGTGTACCATCCAGCTCTGGGGTCTGCAGTACAAGAAGGACATGGAGCTGTTGGAGCGAGTCCAGAGGAGGCCACGAAGTTGATCAGAGGGTTGGAGCACCTCTCCTGTGAGGACAGGCTGAGAGAGTTGGGATTGTTCAGCCTGGAGAAAAGAAGGCTCTGGGGAGACCTAACTGTGGCTTACCAGTACCTGAAGGGGGCCTACAGGAAAGATGGTGAGGGAGTGTAGTGACAGGACAAGGGGTAATGGGTTTAAACTGAAGGAGGGTCGATTTAGATTAGATGTTAGAAAGAAATTCTTTACTGTGAGAGTGGTGAGGCACTGGAACAGGTTGCCCAGAGAGGTTGTGGGTTCCTGGAAGTGTTTAAGGCCAGGCTGGATGAGGCTTTGGGCAATGTGGTGTAGTGGAGGGTGTTCCTGCCCATGGCAGGGGGGTTGGAACTAGATGATTTTTGAGGTCCCTTCCAACCCAAACCATTCTATGATTCTGTGATTCTATGAATTAAGTTGTGATTCTAAGAGTTACGCTTGGCCACCAGAGAAAAGAGAGGTATTTTTAAGAGACTTAGAAGGACACTATATTGCATCTTAAGGTCACTTCACAGGCCTGGTCCACAAGCATCCATAAGACACTCAATGTCCAGGAAACTTCTGGCCAGGATAGCAATATTTTTCTAGATGACATGAGGTTAAATCTAAACCAAATAGGATGTGTCTAACTTCAGGCGGGTAAGACTGTGAGGCAGACAGAAGTCTTTAAAAAGTGCATTCATTTCCAAGTCCTGCTAGATGGCATCTACTGTGCACTGAAACTCCATATGTTGTTTCTCTTACGCTTGCTGGATCAAAACTTCCATTGTCATTGTTAGTTGGAAGAAGAATCTAGGGTTTCTAGAAAGCATTGTCAAAAATGACAGAAGACAAAAAATAAATTTCTACATCATTCCTGTTTTGATTAAAATGCTTACACACTTCTAACATTAGTAGATGCATATACAATTTGAAACCATGGATTCAGCTTGGGAAATTCCTAAGTAACAACCATTGGCTGTCAAATGATTCCTGGCCCATACAGTCAGTAAAAGCAGCAATGGGTGAAATTCACCTCCTATATCTTAGTTAAGTTAGTATGTTTCGATACTTGGAGAGAAATATGTAAGATGAAGCAACCTATTGATTGTTATAAAGAAAGTCAGAGAGGATATATTGGCATGCAGATTCTTGGGGTACAAATTTAGGTGCACAGAATCTCACCCAATGTTTCAATAGGGTTTTTAATATAAAATGTAAAAGTACTTTCCTCCACCCGAAGCTTTTCATGTGAACTCTGAAAAAGAATTAGACCAACCTAGACTACTTGTATAACTAAACTCAACATGGGAAGGGACTGGTTTCCTTAGAGCCCAGAAGCATTTCTACTCATATGCAAGATCTGCAGAATATGCTTCATGCTCACTTCCTTGTGCGCCTTTGCTTTCCTAACAAAGGAGAAACATGAAGCCGTAAAGAGCTGAAAAGAAAGCTAGGGATTGCAACTGCAGAATGCAAAGCTAGTTGTCGTAATTTGCACTCATTCATTGCTATTTCTGTTCAATGATTAACTATTCACCCGAATGCAAAGTTAGCTTTTCCAAGATCTAGAGAGAAAAAAGGAAGAATAAAAAGGATTAAAAACTGCAGGAAAGCTACAGAGCCTTGTCTGTCTTGCTTTTGATTTATTTCTGGTTTACACTCCTCTAAATAAAGCTCCGACACAGGCCAAAAATTATTTTTAAAAAATGGAAGACAAAATAAATGCCACAGATTTGCACCTTTCACCAGCTGGAAAATTTAGCAAAGATTTTATTGTGTGCACATACATGAATGTAAAAATCTTTATCCTTTATATTGATTATCTGCAGAATAAATCTATACCTGAGTCATACTTCATTAATTAAGATTAGATGCATCTTGGTATATATAAGTAATTTCGGTATATACCTACCAGACAAACACATAACAAGTCTGTATTTCTGATACAAAAAACCTAAATAAATTCGCTTTCATGAGTGGAAATTTGTTTCGGAATCATCACGTTGCAGTGCTCAAACTAACCCCATTCATCATAACAGTTTCAGCAAACTCTTTTTGAGCAACATAGCAAATAACAATTAGCATTTCAGTGACTAATCTCTTTAAGACAGATTGATAGCAGGTAGCATCTTGATTTAAAATCAATATCATCAATCAATCAGATTTAAGCATTATCCACTCTTAAGCAAGTGGGCTGTTTTATTCATTACATTAAGGCAGTAAATAAAAAGAAACTTAAATCATCTTTAACAAGTTCATTAAAATGGCACCAACAAATGACAGTAAAGTATTCCCACTGATCCAGGCATTAAAGAAGCCTTTTCAATTTCATATTGGAATCATTTCCTGGGGGCTGTAAATAGCAAACTGCCAGCTCAATGTTAATGCAACCCCCTTCAAAAACCTAATCATGCACAATTTTTTTTCAGCCAGACTTTAATTCCTTACCTGAATAGCAAGATCCAAAGTATCCATTTTAAATTCAGCATGGATTATGGAAGTTAGGAACCTTTGGCTTGTATTACCTCAACATACATAATTTATTTTTCCATATCTATAGAGGAGATAGACTTCACTAATTTCCTCACTAAAGCTTACAAGTATTAAACCCTGAACTTTCACCACAAGTGATTTTTTGCCCTTGGGTGCAATATTCCAGCAAATACCTGCAGATACCAACAACCTATAGGAGATATCCAGAGGCTTGATTTGCCTACACACCTAGATCCAAAGTACAGGAAGAGGATTATGTTCCAAATCCTTTTGTACCTGTGCAGTGCAACTCATTTTCTAGTATAGCTTCCCAACAATTAAATAAAACTGAGTAAATAGTATGAATGGGAGGCAGAGAAACCAAAATGGGATGCTGCATGAGCCCATTACCCACTAGGGTGATTTGAAGTTAGAAGTGTGAATATACAAGACAGAGACCAGCTAGGAAACAATAGCAATTCAGAAATTGCATAATATAGAACTTTAAAGTGCAAGACCTTATGATTCAATTACATCAGCTTTATTTATGTATTACAGAGAGAGAGGAATTTAAGATCTGAAGTGAGCAGGAAAGTAACTTGATTTACAAGACTCAGACCCTTCACAAAGGAAAAGACTAATGAACATCTAAATGGGGCTCAATTCCCCTTCACTTAAAGGTGGATGGATTCTGCATACAAAAGTGTTGCAGGTGTGGGGCTACACCTAGATTTAAAACTCTGGGGTTTGTTTATGTTTTTTATGTTGTAGAGCTGCCTGTCCCTCCTTTGTAGAGGGAGAATAAACGTCCAGCTGAGACTGGACACCTCATCTTCAAACAGACATGGTCACAGCAGCTTAATTGCATCCGGGGAATCCAGAACTGTGATTCCTTTAATCAAATATGATGGTTTGTCATATCATGAGATGAATCATAATTCAAACTCCACTGTCTTTCACAATCACAGGAATAGAAGTGTTTGTTTCACATGAAGATTATCTCTGAAAATGCAGGCACCTCTCTCCACAGACATGGCATTGAGGACCATCCTGATAAATTAATGGAAAGCTAAATCTTGACACATGGAGGTGGGCTCTCGTTATCAAACTTTTGACCAAAACCTGCAGTTTTCTGATTATTTGTATTTTTTCCTTCACACTCTACATCCTTGAAAATCTGCCAAAAATATTTTTAAAGTTACATGTACACCGTTGCTATGCAATAGAGAGATGGGAACTTAGAAAGAGGTCAAGCTTTCATTGGATGTAGTGTAAAAAACTCCAAACCTGTAAATAGTAACTTTTTTTCCTAAAGAGTAACTCCTCTGCTGTGGAAATGAAAGTATTGTCTTACTGTCTTTTTCACTGAAGAGCTTGGCTATTTGCTAATTTTGCCTCCAGGTGCTATTGCAGTTCTCTTACAAAACCAGACAGCTCATATTATCAGAAGCACTGCTAGATTAGGCTCATATTAGATGATACCAAAATAGCACTTTGTTATCTATGCCGGATAGCTTCTGAAGAGTGACATGAAAATCTTCTCAGGTTACTTGTTAGTTAGGCAGAAAAGACCTGCCGTCAATACTTCTCCCTGCTAAGTCCAAACCTGAGTTTGCTTTGGAGATGTTTCATTTTGTTTGCAAATTTTTAGACTTGTATTCTAATAATTTGTAATGACAATAGAGAGTGCAGAAGAAGTATTACAGTTAGAAATAAACTGGTTAATTTTCTCAAAATCTATGACTTATTATATTGAAGCATTTACATTATTGCAGCTTCAGTTTGTTCTCTGCTATTCAGCTAAACAAATTCTAGCAGAGAGCCCAGACATTCCCAATTTATGTCTTTCTGAAGCATGTCTTTTTAAATTTTCTTTTCCTGATCAACAAACAAAGTGACCAAAAGCTTTCTGTTCAACAGGTTTCCTTTCATTTATTGCATTTCTCATAATGGAAGTAATGCATATCAGGAGAATTTTTCAGACCTAAAATATACCTGCCTTAATTTCATCAAAGATGAATCAAATTCAGCAGAACCAAGAAGTTGTGCCTAAAAGGTGTTCGGACTTTGGTCTGGGTCATTAAAAATCTTCCAGGTAGAATATGACATGCCTGGGCACTGGTGGCACCATCCAAACCCGGATGATATGGGGAGTCCGCTTGAGAAATTCAGCCCTAACTACTATGGTGCTCTCAGACAACCCCTCCTCCACCTGCACCCCTAAAGAAGTTCATTCATGCTTTCTATGTGCTTGTTTTCTAGATGGGGTCATCACTGATGAGATTGCAAGATGGACCTGTGGAATTTACCTCATCAATGATGACTCCATCTAGGAAATGTCAAGATTCACATAAGAAAGCATCACATTTTGCATTCTTGATGTCATTGTAGGCTCCATGATTCAGAAGGTTCATTTCCAAGGGATCTTCTCCGTGCTCTCTTCAGTTTTGTCTCTGGAAAGACCATATTGCAAAAGTGTTTCATGCTCTTCCAAAAGTGTCCTTTGCTATGTGATTGTAGGATTCAACACAAATGCACCAGTACCAGATGTCCTGGTGTAAAGAGAAAAGAAAAACAAAAAATAGTTATCTTGGAGGGTGTTTGAGAGTAGGTCCAACTAAGCACTGTGCAAAACCCAACCTTCAGTGATGGGGAGACTCTTTGTCTTTGTATTGAATGCACCAGTGGAGGTTCTTGGGAGATTATTTTATTTTATTTTGTTTTATTATTTTATTTTATTTTATTTTATTTTATTTTATTTTATTTTATTTTCCCAGACAGCACTTCTGCTAGCTCAAGAACTCCATCTATGCAGTTACTGCAGGAAAATAGATTATGACTGTCGCCCTACCACATAGATTGATTCCCTTGGAACAGCACAAATACTTGACTTTCCCTAGACAAATACACAACTGTTTTCACAGACCTTACAGAAACTTCATAGCTCTGAGAAACTCCACTTCTCAATCACATTTGGATAAAATTGATCAAATGAGCCTCAAAAGTTAGAAGTATGAAAGGGATGGGTATGGTTTGCCTTTGTAGTCTTTGCTTCCACAGTCATGCCTTTATTTCAAGAAATAAATAAAAATAATCTAGCTAAACATATAATCAGCATTTTGGCTGGAATTTTTAGTCAACAGTAGGTTTTGTATTTCCATGGCAAAAAGAAGGAAAAACAGGGCAAAAGACACCCCCCAAAAAAACCCCAAAACAAACCAAAAAAACCCCAAACCAAACCCAACCCCCCCCCAAAAAAAACCTCAACCAAAACCAAAACAAAACAAGGTTAAAAAAAACCCAAAACCAAAGCATACTATTATACTGCCACATATAAAAGATCTGGAACATCCCTTTTCCAAGAATTTTCAGTAAAAACTGGATATAGAAAGAGAGATAGCAGTCTCCTGAGAGCACTAAATGCTTCTTCAGGAGTCAGAAAAAATGAAGGATAAAAATGAGAGGAAAGTTGACTGAAATGGTTTTCTGATCTTCAACAGATATTAAAAGAACAATATGAAGAAAAAAACCCCCAACACTACCAAGATGCAGACATATGTGCAGAGGGAAATGCTTGACCATGTGATAGAAAAGAAGTACCCTGCTAAGTTGTTCATGACATAAGTCTTACTGTGGTGCTCTCTGGCTTAATGCTGGTTGAACAGAGAATAGTTTTGTGCAGGAGGATGAGGAGGAACATCCTACCTTGTTCCAGCTAGGACTACAGAGAGATGAACTGGGAAGCAAGAAGCTATTTTGGTCTTGCAATATGACTCTTGGCAGCTACCTTTTCCCCAGTCATAGTGCCTGATCCTCTCTAGCCCTATTGGATGTGGAAAATGCAAACACAAGTTCCTCATATCATAAAGATATGAGGACAAAGGTTCTCCACAACCATATCCCATAGAGAAGTCCTAAGGTTCTTACAATTCAGGTAAGAAATTATACTTTTTGTTAAATCCATGAAGAAAACCCCTTGAATTTACTATGATACTTGAATTAACTGGTGTGGATTTAATCAGTTGCACTGACAGGAATGAACCTGCCTGCTGTAGATGCATTATTGCCTTTTTCAGATGGGAATACCTCTCTGACAGCATTTGATTTTATCAGTGATTGGAGATGTGAAGAAAAAAAAACCACAAACAACCAAAACCAAAAAACCCCAACCAAAACAGAAAAGCAGGGGAAAGCAGGAGCTGTTATGTCTATAATTAAGTTGTGTTGTGCCCTTTCAGCTCACTAGTCAGTTTGAGTTACATGTATTTACTGTGAGTTTTCTGTCAGTATGGATTAGTTCAGCAGTGAGTTGAAAGCAAAGATCTTGGGAGGAAGTTGGAGAGTCACATGTGTTAAATCACAAGTTTCTCTTTAAAATGGTGGTGTAAGTCAACAAGGAGATCGATACAGTAACAACATTTTTCCTGGAAATTTACCTGTGAGGTTGTTTGGGATTTTTTTTACTGTAAGAATGGAAAAGAAAGAGAATAGTCTGCTAATAACAAAATACAAGATGAAATGCTTTAATCTCCTCACTGAAAGGAAAAAATTGCCAGTGAATGTAATAAAGATTTTTCCGGAAGACAAAGGTAAATATGGACAGCTGATAGAGAAGACAAAGAGTATATTTCTTTTGCAGCATTTATGTAGTTAAATTTGACAGGGAGATGAGGAAAGATGTCCTGCAATCCTCTTCGCCTTTGATAGCATCAAATCCATTATCTGTAAGTTCATTCATATTTTTCCCTATTATTTTATCTCTGCAATTATGGTTTTATTTTGCATTGAACATGTGAAGAGACTGAAGGAGTCACACAGGAATTTCATCTGGAAGCTTTGGTTTTGGTCCTGTGGATGACTAGGAAACCTGGATGTTGATGGGTACCCCTTTTTGGTGGTTGACAGCTATTCACATACTGACTTTTCAATGCAGATCATGCCTGATTACAGGTAAAGATAGTTCCATTTTGAATATATTTTAATGAAACAGCTTATTTTTGATTAGGTTCACAGAAATGTAAAAGTCAAAAATAATGAGTATACATCTTTCTTCTTTTACCTTAGATAACATAAAACACCAAAATAAAACACCAAATAAGAACCTCATGCAGTCTGATATATGTTAAGGTACCCCAGGTACCTGTGTAGGCTGGAAGATACAATAGGGCTGCAGGAGTTACCCTGGAAAGCTCCAGGATAACTCACCACTAGACAGCTAGGTGTAGTCAACTGAATTGCGCCCAAGGTTTTGGATTTGGCTCACAGATTTATCTGCCTATGTTTAGCTTCCTAGAAGAAGGTGTCTGCATGCAAGCTCAGCGTCTAGAGTAAGACTCAGTTGCTCCTCACGCATTGACTTCTATTGGTATTTTAGATGCTGTAGTGTCGTCTTGCTTCTTGATGTTCCAAAATAGAACAGACCTACCATGTAGCCTGTGCGACATTTGCCAGTCCTGTGCCTAGAGTATCTCAGGACATCAAAGATGGATGTTCAAGGAACTCTATCCTACCCAATGAACAGACTCACTGCCTACTGTACAATGAACTGAACAGACTATTGGCTAGATCTCCATTGATATAGTAGGAATACAGTCAAGTCAATGATTGAACTGGAAGTGCTAGGTCAGTGGCAAGTCTCTCAGTTTATTCAAAGATGGAAATTTTACTTTTAGTCCTCTTGATGACTGGGAGGCCTGGACATCTGTTTTTATGTTCCCAGTTCTGGAGCTTAATCCCACTCTGTGAGTTATTCAGGTACCTAACCACAGATGCCTAGTGCCATTGTAAATGCTCTAGTGTATCTGAGATTTCCTGTTAAATGGAGCTGGCAGACACAACAGAAGATCAGCAGAGACTGAAGTCCTTAGGGCTTGATCAGATGCAATACCATACAGCATATGAAATGACACTATATGTTTATGAAAAGATATTGGAAAGATTTCCTCAGTGTTTCATGGTAGATTTTTAACTTGCCATAGAATAAAGTCAAGTTGCTGTGATATGACTTCTTTCAAATCTATGTTTGTTGCTATTTATTTTGTTATTTCCAAGAGCCTTTCTTCCATTCTGCTGTCTTCCTTAGAACTGAAATGAAAATGACTGCTATAAAACATCCTGGTTTTCCCTTTTTCTCTCTTTCAAATATATATATATTGTGGGTGGGATTCATCTCATGTATCTTAGAAATATGAAAGCTGCATATGTAACTTCAGTATAGTAACCCAGAGTTCACCATTCAAAGAAAAGATCTGGAACAGAGCGCTATTGGCCCTTTAACAAAGGCTGATCTCTGAAGCTGCTTGTTTCTCCCCATTCATTGCAAAGGGAACCTAGGACGTCTAGCTCAGATATAGATGACCAAATCATTGTACATGTGATTCAGGTGCTAATACATAAATGTCTAGTGTCCTTCTCCAGCTGCTTCTTCACATGAGTGCAGATTTGCTGCAGATTGTATGCCACATCTGCCAGCATCATAGGGATGTCTTGCATACCCTACAACATTTCAAATCATACTAGGTACCAGCGTCTGGGCAATTGAATCACACCTTTACATTCTTGTTAGATAGATCCTCATCTGGTATTTGACCTTTTCCAGACTGCTCAGTGTTCACCCATTTTCCATGATTTCTCAATAACCATCACTTAATGGATACAAACTTGCTTAAATTAGTGTTCAAAGTACAGAAGGATAAACTCCATGAGTCTCACATAATGTGAATATTGCTCATCTAAGTAAGCTGCCATGTTATTTTTTAGTTTTCTCCTGGATTCCTCTCCTGTTGACAATGATATTGGTTCTACCGGTTACCTGATGTAGCACCATGAAAAGTGTGACATGGACAAACAGAAACAAGTGCCATTTTATCTTCACACAGGTCAACTCATTAGCTCTCCTCCTAATAGTTCCATCATTGGAGTCATTGGAGAAGAGGTTGTTCTGCCCTGCCACGTGGTAGCAGGTAACATTCCTGAGGTATTTTCTGTCCAGTGGATATTTCATGAACAGTCTGAAAAAATAACTGTGAGCAGATATGATGGAAAGAATAAAAAGGAGAAACAAGATGAGAGATATAAAGGGAGAACAGAATTCTTCCACAGTGAATTTAGAGCTGGCAACATGTCTCTGCGTTTGAAGAATGTCGGGAGCTCTGACAAAGGATCATACACTTGTGTGGTCTCTTTCAATGACACGTACCATGATGTGCTGATTGAACTGCAAGTGGCAGGTCAGTGGCAATTCTCTCTCTTTTTATTCAAAGATGGAGCTGAGCAGAAACCTGTATATCCATTACTGACTGATGGAATTATAGTATAAATTTAATATGATTTGACACAGAAAATGTTTTCATGGGGGGATGTGTTTGACTTGAGCTAGTTTTCTCTATATTAATGGCTATAACCAATAGTCGAGGTAAGTTTTAATTCTAGTTTGAGATATCTTTATTAAGGTACCCAAACACATGCAGCTGTATGTGACTTGAGGGTACAATCTCCCTTCATACTCAATGAAAGCTCAGTCAGGAAGTTCAGCTAATCTATATAAAGTTAAATTTAGATTTCTACTGTGCAATCAGCCATTACTGAGCTGAAATCCCAGAGTTTCTCTATGGCCAGTATAATCAATTAGTCTCATCCCAATACCTCACTGCTTACCTTGCTGCTTGCCCACAGTGGGAGAACAAAGCAGCAGGTAGGCCTTCATTGCTTCTATTTCTATTTCAGTACATTAATAGATAACATCTTCACGGGTAGCTTCAGTTAATGTAGTGGGCTTGCAAGTGGGCATGTGTTCCTCCATTCTTTCCCTGCTACACAGGAACCAATTTCCACTAGATAGGTATATTGCAATCTCATATTGCAGCCAGATTCTTCTGAAGATGTCATCTTAGCTTTAAAACTGCAGACAAAACAAAAGTTTAACATCTAAGTAACACTGTAATCGAGTCTTCTGAGATCCTGAGTATAAACAACACATTTTTTGAACTGTAGACCTGATCTGTACCATGTCAATAACAGTTTTACTTGAAATAATTAGCTTGAGACAGTAATATATTATGTTTTCATGGACAGGTTTCACTGCTTGTTCACAGGCTTCCTGTAATCCATTAATCATTGTAATTATATGGATTTTTTTAATTATTTCATTTCGGAATAGCCATCTCCCACTAGCTCTGTTTGCTGTAATCTCCATTAAATTGTTCCTTATTCTCAATCTGATAGACTCCAAATTGCTGACCATTAAGATACTTTAGGGCCCAAGTCTCTGTCACAGCTTAAATTCAGAAAAGTCTTTCTATGTATTTCCATACAAATATATATATAAAAGAATTGTTGAATTCACGATAAACCAGACGATTTCCCATTCTCAATACTGGTTGAAATGGAGAATACATATGCTTTCTCTTAGCTAAAGGTGGTGTGCCTTCCATTTTCCTGAGGAGTCACATGAAGCAGGGCATTGGCCTCACCTGCCATGCAGCTGGCTGGTTTCCTAAACCTGAAGTGATTTGGCTGGATGGCCAAGGACAGGTCCGGAAAGAGCTATCGACCACAAAGATGACAATCATGCCTGCAGGCCTATACAGTGTCATGACTTCCATGAACCTAAAACCGGGATCTGACATGGAAGTCTCCTGCAGGATAGTCAACAATCTGCTAAATACAACGAGCGAGTCCCGAGTCCTGATCTCAGGTGGGTGAGGTCTGTAGTCACCTGCTTGTAAGATTAACAAGTCAGACTGGCTAAATGGCATGGGTCCCATTTCTACGTCACAAGCTGGCCTGAAGATATATTCCCAGAATCAATGTTGGAAGAAAGTTCATGAGAGCTGCAGTCTTCTTCCACCTTTATTTCTAGCTGACTGCACAGCCTTGGACAACACCCAGTAAATCAGTTTCCTTCTAAAAAGGGGTCAGGTAGTATCAAGACTTTCTGTGTTCCCTTGTTCAAATTTAAGGCAGTCAACCTGTTGGAGATGAATTAAAATGGATTAAGAATACAACTGTGTGCACATACAAAAATGACATATTTCCTTAGCGATCGTTAAGCACTCTAAAAGCCTTCATCATCCAGAACCAGGTTACCAGGTCATTTAGTAAGATGTGCACTGGTGGGTTTCACACAGCGTAGCTGATAATAGTTAAGGTCACAAGAGTTAAAGTGATAATTTTGACATCTCACAAATGTTTTTAGTCTGCTTTTATCTTCCCTCTTTTTAATGTGTGCATTATGTGTAATCATAGTGGGAATAATGTCATGCTTCTCCACACTCTGTAGAACTTCACACATTTCTGTTTGCTGGGTGTATCGACAAGCATCAAGTAGTCTGAAGCCTCATAGCGCTGGACCCCAAAAAGAACTTCAGCACCACAAAGCCAATGTCTAGGTCTGGAGTGGGAACTAGAGTGCAGTGTAAAGCTCTTGAAGCGTGCGAGGGAAGTCCCTTTGGGGATGGCATCAAATAATCTGAGAACACTGAGTGTGGATGTACCTGGAAAGAGAAAATAGGAAACAGCCAATGTGGGGAATGTCTTAAATCTTATGCCCCTTCTTGGCTTATGCACTATTCTTGCCAGGATGAATCATATTGATTGAATCAAATTAAACAAGAGTGAATGTATCTCTCTTGTCTAGTGGTGATGGCTTCTCCTTCATTCCATCACATGCTCAGTTTAGTATGAAATGCAACATATCCATGAAAAAAACTGAGAGCTGGTATTGCTGCCTTTTTTTGTGACTCATGGACTGTGGAAACCTGTCTGCCCATGTCAGACATCTCTTTCATAATTCTGAATCTGATACCCAGAGAAAGAGTCTTCCTAGATTAGTACTGCTGGGGAGGGCTAGATCTTTTCTTCAGCAACATTACTAGCAAAATTCAAATAAAATACAAATTCACCATCTCCTCAGATGTATTGACTGCATCCTAAGTTATAATTGTCTTTATGTTTAATCATTAATAAACTATAACTCCTTTTGGTCATTTTTACAGATATTTTCTTTCCCTCCATTTCAAAATGGCTGATTATCTTCCTGGTAATTTTATGTCTTAGTATGGTCCTAATTTCCACTGTATTTTCTAAGCTGAGACGTAAGTATTTTATTGTATGTTATCTCTGTCAACATATAGAAATATCACAATGGTTCATATTGAAATCTATGATTGTAACAAAAGCTCACAAGAAAAATCACCAGTGATTGTTTAATGATTGAATTCAGGAAATGGTACAAAAAAGGGGTGGGAAAGTAACACAATCTGAACAACAAGGAATGCAAATCATGTGCCCTTACCTCAGACTGGGGAGATGACTCCAGAGTGTTGCTAATGACACTAGAATTTAAATGTCAAATCAGAGAACTGATTTCTGTCAGTTTTACTCTACAAAAAAGTGTAAAAAGGGGGATTTTGCTCTTTTTTTAACCAGGTAATCACAAGAAAACAGTTACCTCAGGTAAGTAATGAGGAAGATGAATATGAAGATTATGACAATTTGTAAGTTGGAAGGTTTATTTATATTAAATTACAGAACTTATTAGCAGTTCTAGTTGCATCCAAATATTTTGTAGTTTTTAGTTTTATTTTTGCACTGCACAATGTAATAAGTTCCTGTATGAGTTTTTTCATTTGTGCTTTATAAACAGAATCTATTTCAGTTGTTCATTAAGCTCTAGTCATTACTATACACTGACTGACATACTCTACCATGTCATATATATTCAATGAAATTAATTAGAAGCATTCCTCAGATTCTTTAGAAGAGGAAGAACTAAATGAACTAATCAAACAGTCAAGAGCAGTTCAAGGATCCAACTCAAGGCCATCTCAAGACTCTGAAAGCAACTTACTCTTTGAATACACCTGTTTAGTACTCACCACCTGTTTCAAGTCTGTACTTGAAAATAAAATGGACCAGTTGGCATAGAATCATAGAATGGTCTGTGTTGGAAAGGACCTTTAAAGATCATCTAGGCCAACCCCACTGCCATGGGGTGGTGGGCATGGCATAGCTCATGTGGATTGTGCTGAACATTCCTGCTCACCAGAATAGAGTACCCACAGTCAAACCATCTACTGGCAATGGCCCTTGGCTCATGTTGTCACCTAGACAATACCTGTGCATTGTTTTGGAGAGTACTAATTGACCCATGCCATAACCATGGCAGAGAACAAATTAATTGCATGAATAATTTTATTCCCTGAGGCACATCTGGTTCTGTTCCCTGACCAGGTTTGGCAGTGGAGGATACACATGTCCATGGGGCCAGAAGGGATTTATTCCTGGTCTCTCAACCTCAGTTAGGCTATGGTTGGGACAAGACTTGTCTAGGAATGACTGGGTATCTCAGAATGCTACCTATTTTTTTGTGAACTCCATTAGAAATGAGACCTGTCTTGGTATAAAAAAATAAGAATTCTTTGGACTAACAAAAAGCCTTGGGAAATTTTTTAGGTTAAATTAAATTAAAGTTTTAACCCCACTTATTTCTGTTTGTACATAAAGTACACTGTTGTATGACAAGGGGAGTTTACAAGAATAATTAACATGATTAATTTTCTTTATTTTTCAGTACAAGTGAAGATGGAAATTGAAGAAGGTAAAAGTCCTTTGCATTTGAAATGATGCTAAGATGCTGAGAGATCTCAATGACATAAATTCAGGGAAACAATCTTCAAATGTTGATTATTAATATAGTAATTACAGTAGTGGCAGCCCTTTTCAATATTAAGGAAACAGTGACAACAACACATGACATCCCACATGAGGTCTATTC
Source organism: Balearica regulorum gibbericeps (assembly GCF_011004875.1). Taxonomy (NCBI): domain Eukaryota; kingdom Metazoa; phylum Chordata; class Aves; order Gruiformes; family Gruidae; genus Balearica; species Balearica regulorum. The sequence continues at coordinate 341,679 of NC_046216.1, read as the reverse complement.
TCTAGTGAAGACTGCAGATGTTTACAGGGAAGTAAGTTGGGCCAGCAGTGACCTTTTTGAAAACTCAACCCAAATCTCTGTTCTTGGATAGAAAGCCCTTAGCAAGCATGTAGCACTCCTTCTCTTCCTGGTGACCACTCTTCTGCCTTTTTCAAGATTATTCAGAACTACCTTTATTCAGCTGAGTGACCCTGTAAACCTTCTGAACTTTTATCTATGGATCTCCACTGGAAGCTTGGGTGCCTATGGCTCAATCCACTTGTGTATAGGTGGCCTGGATCATTTGTCATGTCCTTGGTTATCCCAATTTTCTCCTAGCTGACGTCCTGGAAGGAAGCAGATACCTCATTGGTCTTTGATTGTATCTGACAGATACAACGTGAACTAACAGAGCTTCTCTAGGAAACCAGAGATCTTTTAGAGAGACACCTACATGCCACCTGAGGTACCCCAGGGCAGCTCAAATGCACTATGTGCCTATGCATGTGAATATCGCTCTCAAATGTGGTCAGTTAAGGTGTGATCTAAAGAGGCTTTGAAAGACGACCTCTACTAGCAATACGAATAAGTCTTGCTCCCACCCTGCTTAATGAGGTTTTAAATAATAACTTAATGAGTTAAATATAATAAAGTTGAAATAGCATGATAAATTCATGGGTTAAATTGTTGAATTGGATTTACATGTATTTAAATTGACTGTGTATTCCAAGGATGTACTTGCTATATGGTTATGTGGTTCGTCTGTTGGTATTGTTGAGTACATTAAGCCACTCTGTCAAAGAGCTTATGCTGATATCTGTGTACTGTCTTTTCTAGAAAAAAACCAGCTGCAGGCAACATTAGGTAAGATGCTTTTGTTATTCATTATGTTTAATTGTCTTTGTACTAAAGTTAGGTCCATGTTGCTTTTTTTCTGAGTCTGTTTGTTTGTTTGGTCTGGTCTGATTACTGGGTTTGATGGCACTGTTTCATGTGGTTAAACATTTAAAATGAAATGCAAGGCTCAGCTGAATTGAATCATTTTCACATGAAAAACTCCAAGCATAGTCTGAGATACTTACTTTTCTTTTTTATTTTTCAGAAAAGAAAGGTTTTAACTATTGTAGATTTTTTGTATGTGTGCTTAGCTGTAAAACAATCTAGTAGAAAATGTGTTAGAAGGATGTGTTTCCCACAGAAATGACTTTTAGGCTTTAAAAAACTTTAAGTTTAAGGCTTTATGGAATGCAGTATTAAAGTCCACTAAGTGACTTTTAACTTCCAATATATAGCCAATAAGCACTCTGCTAATATTATTTCTATTATTCTGTGTGCTGAACTTTTCAGAAGGAGAGAAAACCAAAAATCGAGCAGGTAAATCTCATTTTCCTAAAATATTTAGAATGGATGCTCTCCAGCCTCAGTGAAAATAAGCTACTCTGTTTAATTAGCTTAATTTTATTTAAAATGGCTTCTCAGAAATGTTAGAGGTGATTACATGGCAAAGAGGACAATGACTTCTCTACCTACACGTGCAGGATGCATTGTGCCTTAAACCCTGCTGATAGTCCACTTACATCACTCAGGGCTCTGCATTAGGTTTTTTCTCTCCCTTGTGGTTTCATAGAATCATTCAGGTTTGAAAAGACCTAACCATTGACTCCAACCTGATGGTTGACAACCTAACACTACCAAGACCATCACTAAACCATACCCCTAAGCACCACATTACACCTGGACACAATTACATATTTCATAGAACCCAAACTCTCAGCTTAGCTTTCTCATTCTCTCCTTCCCCTCTTCTTGCATTACTAAGAAAAAAAAATGTAACTGCTTTAATCCTGAAAATTTAGTGTCAGAAATCTTCCACATAAATGTACACACTGTTCCCATAATGAATAACTGGGGATGTAATTCTAATGTCTTTCTCACAACTTTTTTTTTCATTTTTGCCTTGAGTTTTTACATCACTCAGTTATCCTATTCCTTTTCAGCAAAGTCCAAACTCAAAAAACGCTTTGGTAAGAAAAAACATTTTATATAAATTTGACATTCTTGGCAAGTTTAGAAACAAAAAGACAAGCCTTCAGGTGAGTATGTCTATGATATCCCTGGATTTGAATATGGTAAGTAATATTTCAAGTAATGTGGTGAAATGTCAACCTATGGAGGAGGAATACTCTCCTGTTCTATGCTTTGTGGTCGTCTATTTTGAAAAACTGGAACAAAAAAGGAAAAGCAAACAAGCGTTAGTGACTGGAATATCTTTCCCTTTCAGGTAGACTGAAAGCAGAGCTGGGTAAGTGGCTTAAAAAGTCAGTGATTATGCAGAATGCTAGTATTGGTGAGAAAGCCAATGTCACTCGGGTATTAAAAAACGTCAAGAAGGAGGACCCAGGAAACTACAGGCCAGTCAGCCTCACCTCCATCCCTGGAAAGATGACAGAGCAACTTATTTTGGGGGTTATCAATAAGGATGTAGAGGAGGAGAAGGTTATTGGGAGTGGTCAACATGGATTCACCAAAGGGAAATCATGCCTGACCAATCCGATAGCCTTCTATGATGGCATGACCAGCTGGGTGGATGAAGGGAGAGCAGTGAATGTTGTCCACCTTGACTGCAGCAAGGCTTTTTATCGATACCGTCTCTCATAACATCCTCGTTAGCAAGCTTAGGAAGTGTGCGTTGGATTAGTGGTCAGTGAGTTAGGTAGAGAACTGGCTGAATGGCAGAGCCCAGAGGGTTGTGATAAGCGGTGCAGAGTCTAATTGGAGGTTGGTATCTAGTGGTGTGCCGCAAGGGTCAGTGCTTGCTCCCGTCTTATTCAACATATTCATCAATGACCTGGACAAGGGGACAGAGTGTACCCTCAGCAAATCCGCTGACGATACTAAACTGGGAGGAGTGGCTGACACACCAGAAGGCTGCGCTCCCATTCAGCGAGACCTGGACAGACTAGAGAACTGGGCAAGGAGGAACATATGAAATTTAATCAGGGCAAGTGTAGGGTCCTGCACCTAGGGAAGAACAACCCCAGGCACCAGTACAGGTTAGGGGTTGACCTGCTGGGAAGCAGCTCTGTGGAGAAGGACCTGGGACTCCTTGTGGACAACAAGCTCTCCATAAGCCAGCAGTGTGCCCTCGTGGCCAAGGCGGCCAATGGTGTCCTGCGGTGTATTTAGAAGACTGTGGCCAGCAGGTCGAGGGAGGTTATCCCTCCCCTCTACTCTGTCCTGGTGAGGCCACACCTGGAATATTGTGTCGAGTTCTGGGCTCCCCAGTTCAAGACAGACAGGGAACTACTGGACAGAGTCCAGCTGAGGGCTATGATGAGGGGAATGGAGCATCTCTCTTCTGAGGAAAGCCTGAGAGAGCTGGGGCTGTTTCACATGGAGAAGAGAAGACTGAGAAGGGATCTTATTAATGCTTATAAATATCTAAAGAGTGGATGTCAAGAGGAAGGGGAAAGACTCTTCTCAACGGTGCCAGTGACAGGACAAGGGGCAATGGGCACAACCTGGAACACAGGAAGTTCCATGTGAACATGAGGAAAAACTTCTTCACTTTAAGGGTGACAGCCCTGGGACAGGGTGCCCAGAGAGGCTGTGGAGTCTCCTTCTCTGGAGAGATTCAAAACCCGCCTGGATTCAATCCTGTGCAACCTGCTCTAGGTGATCCTGCTCTAGCGGGGGGGGTGGCACTAAATGATCTCTAGAGGGCCCTTGCAACCCCTACCAATCTGTGAATCTGTGAGTTAAGAGGAGAAAGGCCAAAACTGATGCAAAATCACAGTGACAACAGGAATTGCACATTAGTATTCCCAGTCTGAGAAGTAGCTAACTGCCCTGTAAAAACATAATATAGTAATGTCCATTTTCTTTCTGTAGATTTCTGGGAAGCCAGAAGCCACGCAGGTAAGCTGGCAGGAGGAAAGGTGTGAAAATGCAGTGGCCATCTGTCCAAGCTACCCTGAAACGACAATGCCATGATGTTAGAGATACACTGACCGAGCTGGAGTCACACGAATATGCCTGGCTGCGTTAACAGGAAATGAGGCTGGGATGTGGCTGTTGGGAAGACTGAGAAAAGGCATTGCTGAAAGGTGTCAAAGTCTGGGGTGGGATGTGGACACAATTCTAGACAGGATGGATGGCCTTATGGAAGAGAGAGAGAGAGAGAGAGATTTATTGTAAATCGTGTGTCCTTGCACCTCCAGAGAGGACACGGCTGTGACAGGTCCAAGGTGCCCCTCGGTTCATCAGGGATTGCATGCCCTGCTGTGGGGAATGTTTCAATTCTTTGCTGAATTGCACCAGGACCGCTCAGACCCTTGAACGTTTCAACCCGTAGCTGCATGTGGAGAGAGGCCGCTGAGTGACTCAACTCATTGGATGATTCTTGCTTTCCCCTCCAGTTCCTATTACTGTGAATGCTGACTGCCGAGTGCTGGAGCTCCAGGTGCCAGGGGCATCTCCAAACGTGGAGAGCAACGCGTCTGAACCTGCTGGCCCGAACGCTCCCTCCACGGTCCCTGTCCTGGTGGGGAAGGAAGGGTTTGCAGCTGGGAAACACTACTGGGAGGTGGAGGTGGGCCAGCAGCCGGACTGGGTGGTGGGGGTGGTGAGGGAGAAAAGGAGACAGGAGGAGGACGGGACCCTTCCTGGGGAGGACTACTGGGCTCTGCACAGGTCCCAGGGAGAGATTTTCTCTAGTGAAGGAGACCGCAGGATTGGGAAGCAGCAGATGAGTAATTCAGTGATTGGTGTGCTTCTCGACTTGGAGGAATGGCAAGTGAACTTTTATGAAGCAAAGCGGATGGACATCATGGTGAGAATGCCCCTAAGGCTTGGAAAGGAATCTGCAGAAAAGTTTTACCCTTTTCTATCCAAAAGGGAAGGGACACTCACACCTCTTATCCACACAGTCTTAATCCCTATGCCTTTGGAGACACTGTAAAAGGAAATTTTGAATCAAAGTTCTCTGCCAAGAGGTCAGGGTTGAGAGGAGGAGAGACTAGAATGGCTTAGGACATCAGTAATTATAAAATAGAGCAGGACTGGGGAACAAAACAGGAAAACCTGAAAAAAAGGGAGAAGTAATGAGAGAGAATTGCAAAATAGAAAAACAGAAATCGCAAAATAGAAAAAAAAGGTACTATGAAGTAAAAGAATATTATTTGTTCTCAACTAAGAGAACAGAGAAATCCTCTAATGATTGCTTTTTAGTGGAGAATATTTTCAAAGCTGTATGTGAATTCCAAGATGTGTATAAACCATCTTAGAAAAAAGCATTCTTGCAAGTAAGTCCAGAACAAAGAGAAAATTTCCTTAACTCTTCTTTCTGAATGATCTAAGAAGACATATGAAGAAAATCAGTGCTTGAAGAAAAAAGGAATTTTGACTATTTAGTTAATCCATAATTCAAATCATTATGATTATTAGGGAATTTAGTTTTCTGCCTTTGTAGAGTCCCCAATACATTGTCTGTTGTCTCTTTAATTAGAACATAGTTGGGTGACAAGGATCTTTTTCCCATTTCAATGTGGTTTTTATTCCTCATCAATGCAACCTTGAGCATTTGTGACAGCCAGATGGAGATAGCAACCCCCTGGTCCAGTTGGTGCCACCCCAAGGAAAGATTATCAATTGTTACTGGTATAGTTAAAAAAGGAGCTATGGCTTCCCCCTCTGAGCTATTAGGTTTCTGTGTTTCTCTTTATATTTAAACATTATTTGTCAAGTTTTTTTCTGTTCTCCAAGAGCCTGAAAGTGTACTTTAACTTTCTGAGAGGAGGTTAAACTAAAGGGCTTTGTTGGATTGCTATCCACCTTGAATTCGAACATGACCATTTGCTGCCAGTAAGTCCTGGCAGAAGAAACACGCAAAGCTGGTTTTAAAAGAAACCCACAGTTCTTTACTTTGAGTTTCATATGTTTTCCACATCAACTCCAGCTGATTTAGTGACTTGATGAATCTAAAGGAGCTATGTTAAGTGTCTGTGGAAAAAATCTGCCATGGAGAATGGAGAAAAAATATGTGACTAAATGCCTGAAGATTTCATCATACATGAAAATGTTACACAAAAACTTTATAATAAATTGTATTTAAATTGATCTTAATATCATCTGCACTTTCTTTTAATTTGATTTCATGTTTTCACACCTGTCTTTTGGTTAAATTTTGGCAGGCTGAGGGGAGAGTAAATCTTTCTCTGAACTCTATGTTGTGAAAAATATTCAAAGACCTTTGTGTCAAAATGGCCAAATTCCAGTTACAAACTGTATTTGGTTTTGATTTGGGTTTGCATGGCAAAGTTTTAGTAGTGGGGGCCTACAGGGGTGGCTTCTGCAAGAAGCTGCTAGAAGCTTCCTGTGTCTGACAGAGCCAATGCCAGATGGCTCTAAGACAGACCCACTGCTAGCCAAGGCCAAGCCCATCAGTGACGGTGGTAGCACCTCTGGGATAACATATTTAAGAAGGGAAAAAAAATAGTGGAAGCTTTTGCAGCCAGAGAGAGGAGTGAGAAGATGTAAGAAACTCTGCAGACACCAAGGTCAGTGCAGAAGGAGGGGCAGGAGGTGCTCCAGGTGCCGGAGCAGAGATCCCCCTGCAGCCCGTGGTGAAGACCATGGTGAAGCAGGCTGTCCCCCTGCAGCCCATGGAGGAAGGATGAGGGGGTGTAGAGATTCCACCTGCAGCCCATGGAGGACCCCACGCCGGAGCAGGTGGAGGCACCCAAAGGAGGCTGTGGCCCTGTGGGAACCCTGTGCTGGAGCAAGTTCCTGGCAGGACCTGTGGACCCATGGAGAGAGGAGCCCACACCAGAGCAGGTTTGCTGGCAGGACTCGGGACCCCATGGGGGACCCACGCTGGAGCAGCCCGTTCCTGAAGGTCTGCATCCCATGGGAGAGACCCACGTTGGAGAAGTTGGTGAAGAACTGCAGCCCGTGGGAAGAAGTCATATTGGAGAAGCTGATGGAGGACTGTCCCCCATGAGAGGGCCCCCATGCTGGAGCAGGGGAAGAGTGTGAGGAGTCCTCCCTGTGAGGATGAAGGAGCAGCAGAAACAACGTGTGATGAACTGACCACAACTCCCATTACCCGTCCCCCTGTGCTGCTGGAGGGGGAGTAGGTAGAAATGGGGAGTAAGGTTTAGCCCAGGAAGAAGGAGGGGTGGGAGGAGGTGTTTAAAGATTTGGTCTTGTCATAAAACATGTCATAAACATGTCTTCTCAGAGATGCCACCAACTTCATTGATTGGCTCAGCTTTGGTCTGGGGAAGGTAAATTTTGCAGCCACCTTGAATCAGCTGTGTTTAACATGGGAGCAGACAGTCAGATTTTACCACACAGACCACCCTTGCAGCCACCTTGCTACCAACCTGGCCACAGACACCCAATACACCCAGAAAACAAGTCTCTTGTATTTACTTATGATCTTCTATCAGACTTCTTGAGTTCACCAACACGTGAAAGCCATTTCTTATCATTTTCCCAGTAGTGCAGAATTGCTCCTCCTACTTCAGTGGTAACTTGAGTCATCTTGTTCCTTCCTGTATTTTTTAAAATCTCTAGCCAAGACACTCCTTCCAAAAGGTAAGGGCACAAGACTTTTTTATGCTAGAAAGGATGCACAATGAAAACAGCAAAATAATATATTCTAGATGTCTTTGGGGCAGTTATATTCTATTTGCTACTTCACAAGTTATATCTGAGGATTAATGAATGAGAAAGAATAAGGTGGAGGATATCTTAGCGTTAGTAAGGAAGGACTACTTTAATAACTAAGCCTATGAATATTTGCGTTAGTTAATCAGGTACTGTTTTGAGATTTATACTGTAGTTTTAGTTACTTTATATCATTGAACTAATACTTTGTTGATATATATAATCTTCCAATGTGATTGATTGAAAATGTAACATCCTCTCCTTTAGAATGGTAAATAGCTATTAAAATTATCTTTGTTATATAGGTATAAATATTTAGCACAGCAGGGAATTAAGGGTTGTAGAAGAAGAATGCAAATGCATGAAACAGTGACAGCTGGATATACATTTTGCTGTTTTCATTCATTCAAAATGTTGAATTCTTTAGACATGGATGTTAATTCTCTGTCCTTCAAATACACTATTGTGAAAAGATAAATAACAAGATAAAAAATAAGTGCCAGTTGATAATCAGATTGTGGGTAATTGTACATTTTGATATGTAGTTCAGCTTTGGTACCAAGCAGCTCAGCGTGACTCTGGAGTTCAGTAAAGCAAAGGGAGGGAACATCCCTGGGGATGCCTTATAGTCCTCTCTCCTGCCTTTCAGGTGATTAGTATGATGTGTGGTGTTTTCTTGCACTGTGCTTGCAGTGCCTCCCTCTTACAGTCTGTGCATTTAGAGTAAATTTGAGACCCTTGCAAGTCATGGTGTACTCCCCAGGTGCCTTCTTAGAGCATTAATAATTCCTCCAGTTTTATTGCCCTACCGAACAACACTTTTTCTGCCCTTCAGCAGTTCAGCAACGTTTTCTGCTAAGAGGGCAAGAGTACGAACTTGTTGGGACTTAAGATAACGCAGCCATAGAGATAAGGAATGGGGTGTGCTGATTGATTTAGCCAGGCTGTGTGAGGAACTGTAAAAGACAGAAGACAGTGGCTGGTGGGAGTAAAGTCATAATTGACTGGGCATAGATGAGCTGCAGTGTTGCACCTCTGTGGAATATATTGCTTTTCTCAAGCCTTCCAAGACCCTGAAAAAGTTTCCAAGGAGACTGTGGGAGAACCAGACCAGGCAGTCACTCCCATTCTCTCTCATTTATGCATGAGGACCACACCTGCTTGTCTGTAATGAAGCAAAAGCAGGATTTTCTGTGATTGTCACATCCTTGTCCAGGATAGTGTTCTTATCCAAGTGACACACAGAATCAAAGTACGCTGGGAAGTATGAAGCACAGCCCAGTTTCCTATAGACATCCAAAAAGAGATTCATTGCATGAGAGCCTAGTAATATGCATACAGGGCTGGCAGTGGGAATCCTGGACTTCTGGTTTGCCACTCAAATCAGTTTGAAGTCAGATGTTCCTGTGCCCAAGAACAGGGACTGTCAGGGAATGGAAATGGGCAGCTTTTCCCTCAAAGAAAGGAGCCAGAAGCTGTGGGTGACCCCACCAACATGACACAGTCCCACAGGACCTGAACACAGCAGGCAGAGCCAGGTGCTGCCTTTGTATTTCCCTCTTTAGCATGATTCATTCTCTTCTTTTTCATTCCTCTCAGGAATTCTTTCTCATTTTCACAGTGCATCATCCATTTCCCAGGGAAAGAGAAGGAATTTGATTTGACCCACATGACATTTTTGGAGGATATATGGAATAAGCGCTCAGAAAGGAAGATTTTACTAGTCCTGTTCTTTGTTCTTCCAACATGTATTTTAATTGGAAAGTGGCTTACAGGTAAGAAACTCCCTACTGTATCCAGTTAGCCCGTTATCCTAAGATATCATGCCTGCACTTCAGTTCATAGTTGCTAAAGGAACAAATGCATTGTATGTATATATATATGTATGTGGTGTCTGACATCTCCAAGCCCAAGTTTGGGATAACATCAGCCATCTTAGTGATGTGAGACATCCCAGTCCTGCTCTGGGGTGTCAGCTATTTCAGGGAAGCAGCATAGGTGTATTCACTTACAACACACGAGGGAGGCATTTTCAGTCTCTCCTGGGTCACAGAGCCAGGGCCTGTGCAGATTGCCTTGCAGGTTGTAAATTTACAGAGTGCATAGAACATCGCACAGATCTTTGCGCTTCATGTGTGGTAACTTGCTCCTAGCTCAGGGAGAGTTGTTTTGCAGTCCTTGCACAAGTGTGCCTATTGTCTTCCTGAATAAATCACTGCCCACAATACCCATGAGTATGTTTCATGAGTATGTAATGCAACTGATACATATAAAACCAGGAAATTTGATAATTAAAGCATGTCTGTGCCTGGAGGAGGTAGTAGCAATGACTCAAGACCCTGTCCTCTTTGTAAGGGATTATGAGACTTTAACCTAGAGCTCAGCCAACACATATGACTTTCTTCCCTCTATGGAAAGATTACATTCATGGGGAAAACCAATGCATTTTCTCCCACTTCTTCTTTGCAGATGAAGTGCCTATCACCATCAGCATAGAACCATCAGTTGTCCTTGTTGGAGAGCAAGTGACTCTGTCCTGCCAGCTGACAGACAATGTCCCCTCTAACATGAGCGTGCTTTGGTACAAATTGGAAAAGGGGAGGGATGCTCCACTGTGCTCTTCCTCCAGCCTGGGGGGGGTGGTGGAGCAGCACCAGGATGCAGAACAGTGGAGGGTTGCGGGACACTGGCAGAGAAGAGCATTTCTTCTGGTTATCCGTCAAGTGCAAGTAGCTGACGAGGGTGCATATGTTTGTGCTGTGAACAGCAGTGTCATCACACAGGAGGCTACGACTCACCTTAATGTTACAGGTAAACAGGGAGATTTTCAGAGTGAAATGCAACCTGCTATGACCATGCTGAGTTCAGTTCCCATTGTGACTCTATGGCTCTGCCTGTTCCTTACTGGACAGCTGAGACCTCGTTGTGATTTAACCGCAGTAAGCAGCTAAGCATCACACAGCTGCCTGTTCACTTCCTGCCCCAGTGGGATGGAGGAGACAACTGGAAGGGTAAAAGTATGAAAAATTGTGGGTTGAGATAAAGACAGTTTAATAGGTAAAGCAAAAGCTGTGCATGCAATCAAAGCAAAATGAAGAATTCATTCACTAATTCCCCCTGAGGGGCAAGTGTTTAGCCATCTCCAGGAAAGCAGGACTCCATAACACTTAAGGGTCACTTGGAGAAATGGGGAAATAAGCAAAGACGCAGGAAGTACTTGGAAAGTCTTGCTTCAATCCTGAATAGCTAAAAGGTGGGAACTGAGGGGAACAGGGCATGTAGCTTATCATGTGGGAAATAGTGCAATGGGGAACTGCATTAAGATGCTGAATATCCCTATATAAATCCCTATATAGGTGCTGAATATCCCTGTATAAAGAACTTATAGTTGTTTTCTCTTCTGGGATTATGAATGTTCTGCCTCTACAGTTAGGGATGTTTTGCTTTCTGTAATGAAAAAACAATTAGAAGTCCAAAGTGGAAAGAGAAGAAAACATTCAGATAAATAGAAGAAAACATTCCAATTCCAAAAAATTATTAGAAATTTAAAAAATGTGAATCATAGAATCACAAGATTGTTTTGGTTGGAGAAGACCTTTA